>NC_062219.1:141513056-141833056 GCF_902686445.1 Sciurus carolinensis | reverse complement strand
CTTTGTCATGTGCATAACCAGTTCCAACTGTTACCACAGGGAGGAACTCCAGTCAGCCTTAATATGTACCATAAACCTAGAACTTGACCCTGACACAATTCAATATGTAAACGTCTGAATGGAATTTTCCTGTTCAAAAATCCTTTGAAAACACAGCAGGACGTCTTTATTCTCTTTTTTATCTGTAGAAGTTTCGAAAAGACATTTCCTCAGATTTCCACCATCCTTTAAAAGAGTTTCTCCATCACATATCAGGATAGGAAAATTTCCATGCATGGCAATCACTGTAACATCAGTGTTTTAGTAAATTTTCTACATTTCAGTGATGAGTAAATTTCCTACATTTCAAATACTTCTCTATTTTGTGTTTAAGTTATCCTGTTGCTTTCTGTAGCTGTTATCCCTAAAGAATCTCGTGTTATTACTGTGGTTATTCTTTAAACTATTCCTCTTCTGTTGAGTTATCTTTGATGAACAACACTGGCAAGTCTAATGTGAATGCTTTCTGCCGGGTTCTCTGTAAAAGCCATGGTGTGAATGCTAATCATGGCCTTACCTCACCTCACCTGCTCAGAGGTATGTGAAAGGGGATCACAAAAGGCATCAAGCACCAGAGTTTAAATGTGTAGCCATGGCAATAATGAGCGCTTTCCCCCTCGCTCTCAGTGAGCCATTAAATCTACCTAGTAAGAAACGAATCTGAATCCAAGGTTTATAACCACTGACCTATGAGACCACAAGTCACATTTTAACCTCTGAACACCTGCTATCTTCTGTACCACTTTCTTGCGAGTTTGGAGGTTTTAGCAGGAAAACCATAGATATTCATACACCCTTGAAAGAAGAATGTCCTCTGATGGTATGCGAAGCTTCAGGAGGGACACACGTGGATTGGTTAGGGAAGAAGGGGATACCGGCCTTGCCAGCCTAATCAGCCCAAATCAACCCTGGCAATCAGTGGGGTGACAGATGTCACAGCTAGAGAGCCCTCGCATCCTCTTAGCGATATGACTATAGATCTTCTCTTCTCTCTTATTCTTCTAAAGCATCTCCATATTTGAAATAGAGATATATAGAATTTCCCTGTTGGAATGTGTCTGTTTGGGTAGCTGTTACAAAAATACCAACAACTGGATGGCTTATAAATATCAGAAATTTATCTCTCACAGTTCTAGAGGCAGGGAAGACACCAGCCAGCTTGATATCTGGTGAGGCCACTTTCTGGTTCATAGATGGCACCCTCGTGCTCTGTCCTTCCATGGTGAAGGGGTGCGGCAGCTCTCTTGGGACTTGCTTATAAGGGCACAGTCTCTATCACCTCTTAAAGGGCCCACCTGCTAACACCATCATATTGGTGATTGGGTTTTGGTGTATGAATTTTGGGAGCGCTCTCAAAATTGTCAAGGTCATCAAGAACAAGGCAAGTTTAACAAACAGTCACAGCCAAGAGGAGCCTGTTGGAGACAGGATGACTAAATCTAGTGTGGTATCCTGGGTGGGATCTGGGATAGAAGAGCATGAAGTAAAACATAAGGAAATCCGAAGTATAAAGTTTGATAATATTGAATTGACAGTGGCTCATTCACTTTGACAAGTGTATCATACTAATGTAGTGTGTTAATATTAGGGGGGAAAGAATGCGGGGTACATTGTGAACTCTACTTTCATTTTCTAAAGTTATTCCAAACTAAAAAGTTGGGGCTGGGGAGATAGCTCAGTTGGTAGAGTGCCTGCCTTGTAAGCACAAGGCCCTGGGTTCGATCCCCAGCACCCAAAAAAAAAAAAAAAAAAAAAAAAACCAAACTAAAAAGTTTATTTTAAAAAGGTCCAAAATAGTAGGTTGCAAAAGGATATAATTTCTATTACATGCCCATATAATCAACTTATTTTGAAAAAAGTATGTGTGTATTTCCATTCTCTATAAACACGTACAGGTAAGTGCTTTCTACCTTCAGGAATGTGCTGTTCAGTGCAGCAGCCATGAGCCACATGTGGCTATTTAAATCAAGTAAAGCCAAAGAAGGTTAAAAATAACATTTCTCAGTCATATTGAGAAATACTGGCCACACTTCAAGTGCTCAGTAGCTCCTGGGCATGGTGGCTACCATATTGGAAAGCACAGGTGAAAAGAATTTGTTACCGCAGACGTTCTACTGGACAGCACTGCTGGAGCATGCACACATATACAGTGTGTATGTCACTGAGTGCAAAAGTACTTCCAAAGACACATCAAAGAAGTGATTGCCTCCAGGGAGGGGAGTTCACTCTTTATTCTCTATTATTCCATGTTATTTCACTTTTATTCTGTATTTTGTATTATTTTCAATTTTTGAACATCTATTCTCATTACTTTTGCGGGCTGAAATGTTTTTCATTTTAGCTTTAAGATATTTTTCACTTAAACAGGGATATGTGGGGCTGGGGAGGTAGCTCAGTCGGTAGAGTGCTTGCCTTGTTAAGCACAAGGCCCTGGGCTTGATCCCCAGCACCCAAATAAATAAATAAATAAACAAGGGTATGTAAGATGCCTTTAAGTGGTTATTTTCCATAGTATTTATTATTTTCCATGTGTCTGTCAGAGGTGATGTTCATTTAGCAAACTTACAGCTAAAGTGCTGCTCAAAAACTTTAGCATTTGACAAGTAATTAGGATAGTATTAACACAAAACTTTTTCCTAAATTATATCTTGAGTTTAACAAATGAATTCCCAGGATAGGCAAATGGGGCAGGCAAACTCAAATTTTAAAATAGTTGTGTCCAACTTAAATAAAGCTGGTCTTCCATTTTGCTTTCTCCTCTAGCATTTCCAATTACTCTCCCCAACATCCTGCAAAGGGTAAGTTTAATTGTTTCTCAGGAGATGGAAATTTTTAGACAGGTATGTAAGTGTGAATGTATTTTGTTTTTCTTTTCTTTCCTGTCCTTCCTTCCTTCCTTCCTTCCACCCACCTAGGACAATCCTTTGTTGAGTAGGCTCTTATTGGATTTCAACTAACCACCAAGTAAACATACACAATATCCCCAAATGTGTAAAACAATATATTAATTTATTTCAGAGAAAAAAACACAGAACATTGTCATAAACAAACTTGGCTACAGTAGTTTCAGGGTATCTTGATGGGCTAGCAGAAATCCACTAGCTCAAACACTCCACTCCACTCTTCCAATATTATTTAAGATAAAGGAGAGATGACCAGCGATGGATGTGTAAACATCTTCCATTCCAGAAAACTCCTCATGCTACATGAGAAAGATCCAGTGTAAAACATTTCTTCTTCTCAGATGTTTCACTGAACTAATAAGTTGAAAAGAGACAACTTCATCTTGACCCTGGATGCGTTCCTTACCCTTCCACCCCTTACTACCCAATACGGTTCCATTTTTTTTTCAGTAGCAGGAAAAAGAAAGTTTTATCATAGTCATTCCCTTTAAATATGATTTACATTCAACAGGAATAATTATAGCAAAAAATAAAATTGTGTTAATTAAATCTATCATCTGTTGTAGTAGTTGTTTTCATTAGAATAAATAAATATTTAGGAGCTCAGAGGATTAGAGGAATACTAGAGTAGACTTCACATCTTTCTGAGGTGCCAGGACTTTTTCTCAATATTAACACTGAGACCATTCTTAAAATCTACCTTTTCTGGTATATAAATATGGCTTTATTTCATCTTCTCTCAATATGCCAGTTCAGGAAATGAAGACCAATAAGAGAATCCCAATTTTCAGATGACGAATATGCTTGCTAATGCTTGCTAACCTGAGTCTCGGTTACTTCAGCTGCAAAATGGGGGTGAATCATGCGGACCCCACAAGAGGGTGAGGGTGCTGAGGGTGAATGAAATGAGACGTTCAGGAGCCAGCAGAATGCCTAGAACCCTACCCGCTTCAGATTCTGCATCCTCCTCCTGTCTTCCAAATGATCTCTAACTTAGCCCTCATTTTATAATTACTGCTTTCCTGGGCCTGATGCCACAATATTTAACTGTGCCTAGGGATGTGTGAAATACAACACTTCGTAAGATTTTCCAGAGCAGGCTTCTCATTATTAACATTATTCCCAAGGTTTTGAGAGTGAGAAACCTGCCTTCATTTCCTTCTTGCCTCAGCATGGGTCTGAAGGATCATAAATGCTCAAGAAATAGTTTCTGAATGCAGGCTGAATGAATGGGCGAGGGATTGATGACAGTCACCCACAACTGAAAGCCCTTAAAAATTGAGACTCTCCTTATCCACCTGGAGCAGTGTATGGCTACTCAGAGAATAATAGCACGATATAGTTAAAAGCCTGGCAGAATTTGGTCTCTGTTTTGCAAGAAGGATAACCTTGGGGGAAGGGAGTCACAGAAGAAGTCATTCATTCTGAGGGGTTTCCGACTTGAGACTAGACCCATGCAATAGCACCTCTAGGAATGCCTTCATTCTTGTGAGGACTCCTCAGTTCTCTCAGTGGAAAAGATCCAAGAGAGATCAAAGAACATTCTGGCACATGATGGAGAAACGTTATTGCCCCCGAGATCCTTTCCCTGAAGTAGCAGACGGTGACTCCTATCTTAGAGCACATCCTCTCTCATTAATGGCTTTACACTGTATACATAACTTCAGACACCGGTAAACTGAAAACGTTAGTGTGGAAACTCAAGAACAAGGTCCATTTTTGTTTACAGCAAATTGGTGAGTTACCCAGAAAGCTGTTTCTGTGCCCATGTGTGGTTAAGCACAGAGTAAAGACTATTAAGGTGTTACAGAAGATTCCTTCTTCAAAGAGACTAAATTCTTTTTTTTTTCCTAAATAGGATCATCTACTATCCTCCTTTCTATTAGAATGTATTTATATGATGAGTATCTGGTGCAAAGATCCAATGATATTTAAATTCCTCATTGATCATAGCAAAGCCTAACACAGAGGTGATCACTAAGAAGGTGCCAGACTGGCCAAAGTGCCCAGGTGGCTCTGCCCCGCCAACCTGTCAGTGTGTTCACAGTGTCCAGTGGATATTTTAAGCATAATTAGGTAGCCAGGTCCTGAAGCTGTGACTGTGGTCCTAAAACCATCACCCTAACCAAGGCTAAAGTCTCCTACAAAGAAGGGCTCTTCTGTCCAACTGCAGTTTCCCTTCAGACGTGAGCAGCCGGAGATCAAAAATACCAGCTGGGTTGGATGGCGGTTTCGCTCTGATTGAGGGTTCTTTCTCGAAGCCTCAGTTCTAGGCATTCCACCGTAAGGGGATACCTGTGAAGCTCAAACTTGTTAGCAAACAGGCTTGGCGAACTCATCAGCCACTTTAAGTCTCCGTTGCCATAGATACAGATGCCATGGACGTAGTGGCCTGCAAAGGGCAGAACAGAAAACACAGTCACAACGTGCTTGTTCTCAAAAGCCAAGGGCAGGAAGGTAGAACTGACCCCCTGAGGAGGTAACGCCGAGCAGGTTCAAATGAAGTGTGACTGGGTAGTCCCGGCCCTCGAGGGACTTAAAGTCCCTCTAGCAGGACAAGAGCTCCAATTGTGCATTTGACAAAGAAGAGAGTTAAATAGCACAAGGAAATAGCATAGAAGGTGTCACCAGGTATGCAATGTGTTGGAGAATGAGGGTTGTGGGGTGCAGATGGCAGAGGTTGTTATGGGTTGCAATGGCTAAATCTCTTCCCTGGTCGAGCCTTTCCAAGCGCCGACTTTCACACCTCCCCCTAGGTGGGTAATAAGCCTCAGAATGTGATGTGACAGCCCTGAACTTCTTTTTCTTTTTTTCAGGTACTGGGGCTGGAACTCAGGGCTTCACGCATGCTAGGCAAGTGCTCTCCCACTGAGCTATACTCCCATCCTTTTTTTTTTTTCAAATTTAATTTTGAGACAGGGTCTCACTAAGCTGCCCATTCTGGCCTTGAACTTGCATTCCTCCTGCCTCAGCCTCCCAAGTCATCAGGATCACAGATGTGCATTGTGCTGAACTTCTTATTCTCCCTACAAACCTCCTCTTTAAGTCTTCCCCTTGGGAGTCCACACAGTAATTCTACTCTTCAGCGCCCCAAGGGCTTCTTCCCCTCTTTCTCACACCCCATGTCCCATCTGTCAGCAGTTGTACCCACTCGACCTTAAAAATACTAGTAGAGGGGCTGGGGAGATAGCTCAGTCAGTAGAGTGCTTGCCTTGTAAGCACAAGGCCCTGGGTTCAATCCCCAGCACCCCCCAAAAAAACAATACTAGTAGAATTTGACCACTCTTCACCCCTGCTCCCAGCACCCTGGGCCTCCACCATCTTCCTGTCTGATTTACTCCTCTGCCGCGTTCATACAGTCTTTCAGCACAACAGCCCGAGAGATTGTTTTAAAATATAAATGGAGCACGTCTCCTCTACTCAAGACCCTAACAAGGGCATTTCAGACTCAGACTCTGGTCACGCCTGGCCTTGCTGGATCCAGACTTCCCCTCTCTAACCTTTGCTTATTCACTTCAGCCACACTGGCTTCCTTGCCAGTCCCAAGCACACAGGTGGGCTCTCTGAGACTCTCCACCTGTTCCTCCTCCCGTCTGCCCTTCACCAGAGAGCCTTCGGGGCCCTCCAGCACACCCTCGGGACCCTGCTTCAATGCCACCTTCTCAATGAGGTCTCCCCGGACCACCATTCCCATTCCCTGCTGTTGTGGTTTAGGTGTGAGGTGTCCCCCAAAAGCTCACACGTGAGACAATGCAAGAAGTTTTAGAGAAGATATGAATGGATTATGAGAACCTTAACCCAATCAGTGAATTAATCACCTAATGGGATTAACTGAGTGGTAACTGAAGGCAGGGGGGTGTGGCTGGAGGAGGTGGGCATTGGAGGTGTGACTCTGGGGTACGTATTTGTCTCTGGCAAGAGGAGTCTCTCTCTGCATCCTGATCATCTGGGCGCCGCTTCCCTCTGCCACACTCTTCCACCATGATGTCCTGCCTCACCTTGAGCCCCAAGGAACAGAGTCTGCTGCCTATGGACTGAGACCTCTGTAGCTGTGAGCCTCCACATAAAATTTCCTCCTCTACAATTGTGCTGGTCAGGTCTTTTAGTCACAGCGGTGGCAAAGCTGACTAAAACACCTGATTTGTTTTTCTTTGGCACTGGCCACCAACTGATACATGCATATCAGTGCCAAGAGGGAAAATGGTATTTTGTTTATTGACTTGCAGCCCAGACTACACTGTAACCTCTGGAAGAGCCTGGAATTGACAGCATTAAGCTCACTTCTACCTCCTCTGCATCTGGAAACATGCCTGGCAAAGCTTAGGCATTAATGAATCACTGTGGGATGAAAACATGGAGAAGGGTGGGTACAGAGACCGTGGATAGGGAGAACTGGGCAGCACCGGGTGGCTTCAGACAGATTGGAGAAAGACCTCTGGAAAAACTGTAGGGTTGGGAATTTTCTCCTAGAATAGGGAATTTTGCTGGGAACAGGTTAGAGACAAGAATGGTAGGAAGTTGGAGCTATTTCCAGAGGTGCTCCTTGGCACATAATAGAACAACTTGGCCAAATGATGTAGAAGAAAGGGTGTGACCTCGTATCCTGTAAGCATGAATAATCCTTGAAGATTTTTGAACAGAAGAAACAAATGATAAAACTGATTATACAAGATTAATCCTGCAACATTTTTCAGGATGCAATAGAAACCAAGTTAACACAAATTAGATTTTATTTAACTCCAATTAGAATGGCTATTATCAAGAACACAATAATAAGTGTTGGCATGGATGTGGGGAAAAGGGCACACTCATACATTGCTGGTGGAGTTGCAAATTGGTGCAGTCACTCTGGAAAGCAGTGTGGAGATTCCTCAGAAAGCTTGGAATGGACCCACCATTTGACCCAGCTATCCCACTCCTCGGTTTATACCCAAAGGACTTAAAATCAGCATACTACAATGATGCAGCCACATCAACGTTCATAGAAGCTCAATTCACAATAGCTAGATTGTGGAACCAACCTAGATGCCCTTCAATTGACAAATGGATAAAGAAACTGTGGTATATATACACAATGGAATATTACTCAGTCATAAAGAAGAATAAAATTATGGCATTTGCTGGTAAATGGATGAAGCTGGAAAATATCATGCTAAGTGAAATAGGCCAAGCCCAAAAAACCAAAGGCCAAATGTTTTCTCTGATAAGTGCATGATAATATATAACAAGGTGGGTGGTGGGGGAGGGAAGAGAAGAATGAAGGAACTTTGGATGGTGTAGAGGAAAATGGGGTGGGAGGGGGTGGGGGATGGAAAGATAGTAGAATGAAACAGTATTACCCTATGTATATGTATGATTACATGAATGGTGTGAATCTACATTGTGTACAACCATAGAAATGAGAAATTGTACCTCATTTGTGTACAATGAATCAAAATGCAGTCTGTAAAAATAAAAAAGACATTAATAAAAAAATTAGATGATCAAGAAGAAAAGGACCATACTGTATTACTGAGTCACTATATGATATGCAATGTTCTACCTCCTTTGGAATCCACCTTTTTCTTCTCTATATAGTGGTTCGGAGGACCATTATTATGCCTGTAAACCATAAAGTTTGCAGACGTTTACTGGCATAATGGGTACTAAAAGAAGAAGAAGGGGAGATTTGTCTGAGAGGGAAGTGTGCCACCCAGATTTGGCACCATTTAGGAAGGTTCCTGGCTAGGACCATATTTTAGTCAGTTTTGCATTGTTTTGACCAAAATACCTGACAAGAACAACTTGGAGGAGGAGGGAAAGTTTATTTGGGGCTCCGGATTTCAGAGGTCTCAGTCCATAACCACAGACTCCATTGCTCTGGGCCAAAGATGAAGCAACACATCATGGGGGAAGGGCAGCTGCTTGTCTCATGTCAGCAAGAAAGCAGGGTGGAGGAAAGGCCGTGGGGAAGGACAACCTTTCTGAGGCACACCCCCGCAGTGACCCACCTCTTCCAGTCACAACCCCTCTGTTAGTCCTTCCAAGCTAAGATGGACTGATTAGGTTACAGGTCTCACAATCCAATCATGTCACCTACAAACATTCCTGCACTGACACAGGGGCTTTTGGGGAACAACTCATATCCAAACCATAACAGGTCAACAATCAAGGTCCCTCTGTCAGGTGATCAGTAAGAATCCTTACAAAAATGTAAGCCCAATGGGTTACACCTTCTCTACTGGAGAGGTCCTGGACAACAGTAATGGCAAGGAGACTGCAGGTAGCTCTCTACTTGTGGGATGGGAGCTTCTGTCACGGCCAGGAAGGCTGGAGCTGGAGGGTGATGGTGCCGTCCACACCACCTGGTGTGGTCAGGTGATGTCCTCTTGGGTTATAGCTGGGGATGCAGGGGGTGCCTGCAGGGGTCCAGGAGGGAGGGAGAGAGACAGTGGTTGATGGAAACATCTGGAGAAGATTACGTGTTGCCAATACTGGGAACCTGACTGGTGCTTGGGGTCAGTTTTCTAAAGAAAACTCAGGAGATCAAAGGGCAAAATGACCTCCTCCCCATCTTCCTCCTTTCGCCAGGGAGGACAGGCCATGATAAGAATGGAGGCGGGTGGAGCAGCCCCCCACCGGGGAGCACATGGGTTGATGAAGGAAAAGATGTGACTATGCCTTTGAAGAGATGGAAATGCCTGGACGGTGACATGAGGAGCTTGCTGTTCACAGCAGAGGGGGACGTCAAGAGCTGGCCATGAGGAAGAGGTCGGGTGTAGTTAGAGGAGACACAGTAACTGGAGGTTTTCACCTGGAACAGGTGTAGATAAGATAGGCTGATGAGGGACCCTGGACTGAATGGAAGGATGGACGCAAAGTCTGGTCACCCCAGGGAGAAGAGGCTGATCCGCATGTTCTCATTCATCCCCTCAATCACTCACTCACCCAGGAAATATTTATTGGGTGCTGTGCAGAGCTGAACTGTGTGCTCTTCCCGATTCACATGCTGAACCCTGTGGCCCAGCACCTCAGAGGGGAAATAGGATCTTTAAAGCAGCAATTAAGTCGGGTAGGGCCTAATCTAATCTGATGGAATCCTTACAAGGTATCAGGACACAGGCACACACGGGGGAAAGAACATGCGAGCACACGAGATGGTCATTTACACGGCAGAGCAGGAGCCTCTGAGAGAAGCAACTCTGCTGACCCCTGGATGTTGGATTTCCAGCCTCCAGAACTTAATCTCCATTGCTTACACCTCCCAGTCTGTGCTGCTTTGATATGGCAGCTGTCGCAGATGCATGCCCACCCAGTGTCAGGAACTATTCTGAATGGAACGAATAGCAGGATGGATACAAGTCCTTCTCCATACGATTCTAGAGACATGAAAATGACATAGGGTTTCTAGTCCTTGTCCATCTGGAAGGGGACCCTCTCTCTTTGGTGTCACCTGCCATTGCTGCCGCTCTCCAAGCCAGGTGGGAGAGAGGCTGACGTGAGGGACGAGGATGCAGCTTGCTTTGGTCAGAACATGACCTCACTTCTCCCAAAAACTTCACTCCCAAAGGAACAGTCAGAGGAAAGAGCGGTAAGAAGGTCGGAGCTTTAGTACTTTCTAAAGAAGCACTCTTATGGTTTGAGACTACATCTCCATCTCCACGGCTGTTTGGAAGCTGGAGAACGTCTGTGAGATATTTAAACTTATTTTCAAGAGACTATGACTTGAAGCCCCCGGCTTCCCTGTTTCGTAAATCCCAGATGGGCCTGAACGTGCTGCCTGAGAACCACGCACACGCTGTGTCCTGCCAACACCAGCAAGCACTGTGGCCAGAGCAGGACACAGATGGCTCACCGTGGCAGCCTCCATGTTTATCCTCCATGTCGATCCACTTCACGGCTCTGAGGTTACCGGCCCACGATGCGTTGGGCATAGAGCCAGGCACTCCTGCATGTGGAGAGAGGAGAGCAGAGATGAAGCATGAGACAAGGGCATCAACTGCATCCTAAGCGTCCCGATCCTGCTTATTTTCTTTCAGTGTATCTTCTTTCACATTTCACATGGATGGGGTGCCCCGATCCACACGTCTGGCTTCTTCCAGTTGATCTTTTGATCAAATTTAGTTGCTGACTCACTCATTGGTATTATATCTAATTCAATGGATGTACGGCTCCAATTCTAATCAACATACTAATATCAAACCACTAATTAGATATTAACTTAATATCTAATTCTTTGAAATGTAAAGAGCCTCAAAAACTAAAAGAGGTGGAGGTTGGGTGTCTCAGGTTGCCACTTCTCCAAGCCAGAGTCTCCCTACCTCTGCACCATGGTCGCTTTGGGCTGGAAGGACATCCTTTGTAGTGGAGGAATTTCCTGCTACTGTAGGGCACTGGGCAGCATCCCATAATACTCTCCCACAATTATGACAATAAAAAAAAATCTGCAGACACTGCCACATGTCCTGTGGGGGAGCACATCTCCCCATTTGAGAAACACAAGGCTAAGCCATCACAAATAGTCCTCTCATCTCCATAAATCTTGGATAAGTCACAGATTAAAGGGTTCATTACACCACACAGGGAATTTAAACCCAAAGATAATAATACAAACCTGACTACTGGAAAAGGAGTACTGTATCTAAAAATTGATACAAATGCAATCCCAAGAGGAACAACTTGCTTCATAAGAAGAGCATCGTTTTTCACCCAGGAGTGATAGAATCAGAACGTAATTTTTTTTTTTTTTGTACTGGGGATTTAATCCAGGGGCACTTAACCACTGAGACACTGCCCCAGTCCATTTTATTTTATTTTATTTTATTTTATTTTTTTATTTTTTTATTTTTTGGGTGCTGGGGATCGAACTCAGGGCCTTGTGCTTACAAGGCAAGCACTCTACCAACTGAGCTATCTCCCCAGCCCCCCATTTTATTTTGAGACAGGGTCTTGCTAACTTGCTGAGGCTAGCTTTGAACTTGTGATCCTCCTGCCTCAGCCTCCTAAGTCACAGGGAATTACAGGTGTGTACCACCACAACCATCCGGGAACATAATTTTGAGGTAATGGCACTATTCAAATATCCGTCCCCAAACTGCAACCATCCCTCTCTTAGAAGATGCTTCTTAAATATCAACAAGACACTCTAGAGTAGGCAGAATAATGTCCCCTTTTCCCCCAAACACACATACACAGACTAAAATGTCCACATCCTAATCCCTGGAACCTTGAGAATATGTTCCGTTGCATGGTAAAGGGGAAGGAAGGTTGCTAAGGAACTAACCTTGACCCAGGGGAACTTTACTGAATTATCTGGGTGGGTCTGATGTCCTGGCAAGGGGCGGCAGCAGTGGAAGAGGCAGAAGAGCTGGTGACAATGGTGTCCAGTGGTTAGACAGGACGAGGGTGGGTTGAGGGTGGGGAAGTGGCCGTCAGGCAGGAGTGTGGGCAGCTTCTAGGAACTGGAAAAGCAAGGAAGCAGATGGTACCCAGAGCCACCGGGAGGAACGTGACCCAGCCCGCGCCTTGACTTCAGTCCAGAGATCCGTGTCAGACTTCTGACCTCAGACCTCTATGTTGCTTGAACTGCCAACTTTGTGGTAAATTGTTGTTGAAGTAGCAAATAGGAAGCTAGTTCACAGGTTCACAAGAAAAAAAAAATTTACTGAAGACAATGGGTAGTTAATAAGAAAATAAATTGGACAAGAAAAATAGTCCGAAAGAAATGTAATGGAGTCAGGCATGTAGAATAACTTTTCCTCTTTAAAATCATTAATAAAAACATGCATTTTCAGAAGAAAAACAGCTCTGTTCTTTTGCCCTGTGATCACATGATAATTACAGGATGACCGAAATCTAGAATTGTACCCAAGTCTCACAACTAAAACTAAATTTTGTCAGTCTTCCCTGTAAATAGCAGGAATCCTTAACAATAATTCTCTGTATAGCAAGTCTTTTTTTTTTTTTTTTTGGGTTTTGGTTTATTTTTGCTGCCCAAAGTTGAAAGTATGTAAGAAGAGCATTGGAGTATTCAACAAAAACACTTTATTAGGTAACATTACTTCCTATCATTATACCTTGTATTTAATACTCTAAAATATGATTTTAGTGCTTGTCTATCCAAAGAGAATCTTCCCTGTTTTTAAAATTACTCTAAAAGAATTTAGATTAAAACTTGCCTTGGTTATGATGGGGGTTGAGCACAGGAGTCTGGTAAGCAAAGAGAGAATTTGGTTCCTTTTACTTACGTCAACAAGACTAGCTGACGTGTGGGATGTTTACAAGTCTATTTGGTTTGAATAACATCAGAAATGTGTGAATAAAATATTCCCAAGACCAAATGTCTCTTAACCTTTGGCTACATTTTTGAAAAGACATTTTCCTTCCTCTTTCATTCTCATTAATATTGATCATCCCAACCGACTCACCCTGAAACACATTCCATTTTTCAAGAGATAAGATGGTGCATGTATAATTAATGACCCACACTATCTTTCAAATAAACATATACACCTATTACCTTCCTGGTAATGAAACCCCAAACTTCAATTGCTCGGAAGTGTCTATGTTTAAATATTATCCACATTTGTGCATAAAAATATTGCATTTATTAAAGTGGAAGGGGAGGGAGGGGTGAGGATGGAGTTGAACTCCGCTTTGCCTTTCTGTTGCCAAAACTCTGGAAGGCACAGAAGGATCTGGCAGGAATGGACAGAGCCCCTTGCTGTTCAGGTGTGGTGCTGAGACTGGGAACACGGGCGTCAACTAAGGGCTAAGGCAGAATCTTGGGCTCCAGAACCAGCCTCTTTACAAGATCCCCAGAGGCTTGTGGACATGACCAAGCGTTGGAAACTACAAGTGACCGTGAAGAGGTCACTGCTTGACTTTGAGCATTGACAGTGCCTGACTTTTTTTCTCTTCTTGCAATCCTTTCTTTGTCTTTCAAGTTTCTGAGCTGGGTCTCTTCCTTGCTTTCCTCTTTCGCCCCATATCTGCTCTTATGATCCAATCTGCTACCTTTACATCCTTTGGTTAATTTAAATCATGTGTACTCAATTTTGGGAATATATGCATTTTTTAAAAACCTTTTTTCTCAGTGCTGGGGAGGGAACCCAGGGCCTTGCCTGTGCTGGGCAAGTACTCTTCCACGGAGCCCCGCATCTTAACAGACTTTTAAAACCACTCCCTTGAAGACATCAGTCCATCTATTGTGGAGAAAAGCTGTGGTCAGCAGAGAGCCAGTCCACCTGCAGCCTTTGATGTCACAGAGCACTTGGGGCCCAGGAACAAAGGAGTGACCATTCCCAGTGCAGAGGGCTGCCTCATCGATGCAGTGGTGAGAACCACTTAGCTTGTGTGTGAATCTGGCAGGTCCCATTGCTGTCTGGGTTTCCCAAAAGGCCACAGAAACTTAGGGTGTAGTAAAGTTCTTCTTCTTAATATTGACAAGTATTTCTTCTACCTTCCCAGCAAGGGACAACTCATTTCAGTCTGCCCCAAGGGAGTCACCCATCATCCATTCTCCACATCTGTCCTGCTAGCCCAGTGGTAAAGCCCTTTACTGGCATGCATGAGACCCTAGGTTTGATCCCTGGCACCACAAGATGGGAACAAACAAACAAACAAATAAAGAAAGATTTCTGGTGACAGCTCAATTTGAATATTTTGTAGGCATCACTTGGTTATTACTTTGAAGAGATAATGGCAAGTAAAACATTGAATAGGTCAAATACAATAATGCCCACTCTTTGGTAAGCAATTTAATTTGGTGTGGGTTAAAAGCTACATGCAGATCCCAAAGCTCCAATCCTATCCTTTGTGCCAACATCTAGTGGGACAGGTTGACATATTTGACTCCATGGAAATGTTATAGGCCAGGCTATATGGGCACTGACTAAACATTTTACCCTGAGATTCCATGTCATGTAGGAAATGCTTCTCCCGTGGGAACACCCCACCTCTGTACCCATCAACAGTTGCTTAGCATAGCAGGTTTGGCAGCATAAAATGACGATTCTTATATAATATAATATAAAAATTTTCTCTTTTTGATTCCTATTTTTCTTAACCAATGTACCATGTCAACAGTGATTGTCTAGATGTTAGTAACCATTCTTTGACTTGTACCTGAGTAAGGTCATTTTGACCCACTTCTCCTTCTGCTTATGAGTTTAGATCTCAAGATCTTAGTTTGCAGTTTTGAATCATAGCAACAGACACTTACGATTGAGGTACTGATTTATGGTATAAAAACCCTTGCAACCCTATGGTCACGGCTGTTCTCCCAAGTTATTTTGCAGGCAGTGTGTGAGACAGTCAGCCGGTCGGCTAATAAAGATTCTCAAATTTGAACTTTTCAGTGGTGATCGGTCTGTTCTTAAGTTGCGCCCCACAACACTATTTGCTCCCTCTACTCCCTAATAGGCTCTGCTAAGCCCAACTGGGCTTCCTGTTTTTCTCCAAGATTGACAGGCCAAACCCCCTGATGGCAGGGACAGTGGCTTCAAGATTAAGGAATTCTGTTCTCTTCCTAGCTTTGCTATTAACCAGCTGGGGTATTCTCGGGCATCTTTTAACATCTCTTGAGACTCACTCTCCAATGAAGTAGGTAGGATTAGATCAGTGGTTTTTCCTGCAACCCACAGCAGGGAAAAATTACATCATCTGTCTCTCCTACACACACTCATATAAAACAAACAGAAGTTTCACAAAACAATACTTAGGCTTATGACATGCAATGTGCTTGTTTATTTTGCTGTCTAGTCTCATTTCATTTTTTTAAAATACTGGTTCACAAACTACCAAAATGATTTCTGTATCTTGTAACGACACAATTACTACTTGAAAAATTCTGGATCTGATTCCATTATTATTGTTGCTGTTATGACTACCATTGCCCTTGTTTGTCAAGAATTTAGGAGGGTCATTATGGGGTATGTTGAGGGGTGTACCCTTGATTCACAAGTACCCTAGGAAAGGTCTATTTTTTGCCATTTCTAGGATGGGGCAAAAAGAAGACTGTCAATATTACCAGAGAAAATATTTCAAACTGCAAAATTCAATTTTCTCATTTACTCTTCATAGGCATATGTAAACAGATGAAGTTTGTAGAGTAACCAGGAATGTTTTTCTTGAGGTTCAGCCTTTATTGGTCAAATAACTGTATTTGTTAAATAAATGAAAATGATTCTTTGAAATGTAAGCTTTATTTACATTGACTGGCCTCCTTAGTGTTCTCAGGTGGTTTGGTCCTCATTTGGGGAGATCTAGGTGTGGTAGCAAATTTCAGCAAATGCTTATGATTTCAGGTCAGAGATGTACTTTTGCGTTTATTAAATAAACAAGAAATTTTGTTATTAAATGCTCAATAGCCAAGGCTGAGGAGACTGTATCAAAAAGGGTTTCTTACCATTTAATGTGGTGCTGGAAAATTGGGACAATCCTGGAAAATCAGTTTGGTAACATATAGGAAAAGCCACCGTAAGTGCCATTCCATTTTGCCCTTTATACCAACATCTTCAAAATAAGCTAAGGTAATAATTTGGGGGGGGGGGATTTACTGGGGATTGAACCCAGGGGCACTAAACCACTAAGACACATCCCCAGTCTTTTTAAAAAATTTTTTTTTAGTTTGAGACAGGGTCTCACTAAGTTGCCGAGGTTGGCTTTGAACTCTGATCCTCCTGCCTCAGCCTCCCAAGCTGCTGGGATTACAGGCATGGTGCCACCATGCCTGGCAAGGAAATAAGTTTTGGAAATGCAGAATTCTGCATATAAAGCTGTTCACTTTGGAATTATTATACATGAACTAATAGCACAGGCCCTGAAGTTAGATAGGATTTCCAATCTTTCTTTGCTATTAGCAGTTGCATGACTTCAAACAACTACTGAACTCTTTGAAGACATGGTATAATAACTTTAAAATCCTCACAGGATTTTGTTAATACAGTTATTACTTGGTATCCTTGGGAGGTCAACTCCAGGACCCTTATCTTTCTACCTCTTTGGATACCAAAATCCAGAGATGCTCAAGTCCCTCATATAAAATGGTGGAGAATTGGCCTATAAGCTTTGTACTCTGCCAGTACAAAGTACAAGTCATCTTCAGATGATTATAATATCTAATGGAGTGTAAATACTATGTTAATAGCTGTTATATTGTTCTGGTTAGGGAATAATGACAAGAAAAAGGTGTTTAGTGCAGATGCATTATTTTTTCCCAGTATTTCTGATCTGTAGTTGGTTGAATTTGCAGATACAGAACTAACAGATATGGAGAACTGACTCTATTAAACAAGATAATACATGCATTGTGCTTAGCATAAATAAATGTTCAATAAATGGTTGAAGACAATCTCCCTATTAGAATCATGTATCTGTGGAAGAAACTTGTTTTGTAATAAATCATTTATCAGTGGAAGACACTGGTTTTGTGTCTAAAGCAGATTTCTCACCCTTGGCAATACTGACAGTTAAACCAGGTAATTCTTTGTTGTGGGGGGTGTCCTGCATGGTTTAGGACATTAAGCAGCATCCCCGGCCTTTAACTAGCAGAAGACCTTCAATCCCAGTGTGTCAGTCAAAAATCTCTGCATATATTACCAAATACACCCTGAGAGGCAAGGTCATTTCGGGTTAAGAATATGTGCTCTGAAGTTTAAAAAAACATGAAATTGTATACTATTGAGACACCACACACAAATACTTGCATATGAAATGTAGGTGTAGGAAATACCAATTTTTCCCTATATTTACAGAACTTTTTAAAAACATTTTACTGTTTTTATGTTTTTATAAAAAAAAAAGTTTATTGACACACATCTGAGCCATATTTGTTTCAGTGACTTAGTAATTGTGCTTGTGAATGTGCTGAAGGCTGATGCAACGAAAGAAAAAGCACACCAAATATTCACGGCTGATCATCTTCAACAATAAAAAACTTGAGCATCAATAACAGGGAAAGATGGTGTTCAACAACGTATAGCCAGTTTTTCTAATTACTAATTTGGATTTTTTTTTAGAAATAAAAATATGTATATTTTTCACCTACTACCATTTCATTAATCTCTTAGGATTTTTAACCTGGGAGGTCCTGTCCTGTTTAACGTGATGTTTTCTAGAGTCCTGCAATGTCCAGGTGGAGGCCTAGATTTCTTAGTATGACATCTCTGTCTGTATCTCTGAAAACTGCCAATGAATTGACTTTCCCTCAGTGGGAAAAGGAAAAGATGGAATAGAAAAAAGAAGAAACCCTAGAATTTTAGAATTGAAGCAATTTTGGCAAATTTCTAATGTATTTCCCTTTGTTGCCAAGCTGTGCCCACTGTGAATTGCTCAGGAGCATGGAGGTGCTTAATAACTTTTTGTTTTTTCAGCGCTGGGATGGAACCTAGGGATTGCATGAAGCAGGTACTCTGCCATCCAGTTACACCCCTAGTCCAGCTTGTTGATTTTATTTCAAGATAACTTACTTTCTTACCCAAATGCTTTCTTGCATGCATCCTATGGGTAAAGCCATGCATGAGATATTCCTGGAGTTTGCAGCTTAGAATATCTAAAAGGGGAAGATTACATATACATCTCCTCAGTGCTGGGAATCTAACCCAGGACATTGGGCAGGCTAGGCAAGTGCTCTACCACTGAGCTATGTTTACATTTATGGATATTTTTCGTAGCAGCCCAAACACTTCGCACAAGACTCTTTCTCGGACAGTCTTCTGGTTTGAAACAGGAAAGCTTAGAGGAAACTGGAAACATGGGCAATCTTTGGCACAGAGCAGTTCAGATTTCATTACCTGACCGAAGTGCTTACCTTGACTTTGACCCGCTACCAGCCCCTCACTATAGGTTTATCACCTTTAGCATTTGTCAAATGCTCCTTTAATTAGGAACAATTTTCCCAGGTGGCAAAGTTTTTTGGCTTGTCAGTCTCAGACATATAGCCTGACAAGTTAGCCTTCTTTCCTCTGCTAAACCAAAGCATCTTTCCAAACCCTACACCCTCATGATTACTCCAGGTTTACTAATTAATCCCTTCCAGGTATGACTGTTTAAATTTTGTGCAATACAGGTGCTTTGCTGTTCCTGGCACAGGTACTTGACAGCTCTCACCAGTGCCTGCACACTGTTCTCTGCCTGCAGACTACCCACACTGTGGACAGTATCGCCAGCTGGCTCTTTCCATAGCCAGGGTTGATCCTGTCATTCTCCTGTTTTGGGGGTGTGGCTTGCTCTGCATGCTCCACCCTGCATCTGTTTCGGGAAGGCAGCCTGGGATGCTCACCAACTTCTCGCCCTTCCACAAATGAAAGCAAGATCTTGCCGTGGTCCCAGACTTCTCCTGCCGGTGCCCATCCCACATCTCATTAGAATTTCAACTCCTCACCCCACTATTCATTTAATATTTCGGGTTTTGCTCCCCCGGCACCCAGCTTAACACTTTTCTCCTTCCTCCGAATGTTGCCACTGAGCTGCCTGATGGTCACTAATCAAGCAGGCTGCCCCTTCCAGCTCCTCAGAACTGCAGCCTGGGCTTGGTGCATGACTTGGCTGCTGTGGATCGGTTCGGTCCGGGAAGGTGCCCACAGGCTGACCACAGCATGCTAGGGGCTTTACGGTCTTACAGCCTGGGAGCTCAGAATCAAAGTAGGTTGGTGGGTCTTTTGGGTTTGACCCCCCATAAGTTGGGTGGAATTGAGTCAATGCTGAAAAACCAGATTTCCCATGGAAGGGCAGACTCCCAGAGTCCCTGGAGTTACGGGCAGCCAGGAACTCTCCCGCCTCCCAGGGCCACACCCTGTTTCACTCAGCCACGCTGCCTGCCTAGCCCTGTAGGCATGGGGTTTGCGACCCTGGGTTCCAGGCCTCATCTTCCAGCACTGCCCTCCTCATCTTTCGTCACTGTCCACACACACCCGGCTCTTCTGCCACGCATCTGGGAATTCCTGATGGGTCTCCATCTTCCAAAGCTCTCTGTACCTTGGCTTATGCAAATGTCCAATATACGAAAACAAGCTCAACTGTGTTAGGAACTACAGTTACTTACATCCAAACCCTAAGACCAACTGTCCTCTTTTTGTAGTGTAAACCAGTGCGATTTGGGGAGCAACATGACATTCTGTATCAAAACTCTTTAAAATGTGCATCTTTTTTGACTTAGCAGTTTAAAATCTTGGAATTTGTCCTCAGAAAGCTATCCATCAATTATTAAGTAAGAGGCAGGGTAACGTGTTGTTAGGAGGAGAGAGTCTGACATTAGACTACCTGGATTCAAGTGCCTACTGTGTCAATTACTAACTATGAGACTGTTGACAGGGTAAACGCTCCATTCCTCAGTTTCCCTACCTGCAAATGGAGTTGCTGTGACATATGTAATATACTTTATGGTGGCTGGTACGTGGTAAGAGCCAAAGGAGAACTGGTCACCATTCATTATGACTACCCTCGCCCGGTTTGTCGGTGCCCAAACTGATCCAGATCTTCCTGGATTTGGGTGTGTGTGTAGAGAGAGAGAGAGAAAGAAAGAGAGAGAGAGAGAGAGAGAGAGAGAGAGAGAGAGAGAGAGAGAGAGATCTCAGGGACAGACCCAAAGTCTAAATGTGAAATTCATTTGTTTCCTATACATCTTATACACACAGCCAGAGGGTAGTTTCATGCGATATTTTTCATTTATGCTTAAGTTTCTACTGTGACCTGTTACAGGAGGTCAAGTGTAGAATTTTACGCTTGCGGCACCATGTTGGTCCTCCAAAAGTGACCAATTTGGGAACATTCTGGATTTTAGGTTTTCCAATTAGGGATGATCAGTCCGTAAAACGATTTATCACCAATAAGAGCTCTCAGCTGCTCAGAAGTTAGGGCTTTGCTAAATACATCACAGGGGACGCCAATGACAGCCTGCTGGCATTAAAGCCGTGGTGAGGGGCTCTTGGGGAGGGGGCACTCTGTAATGCAGTGTGCTGCTAAGCAAGGGCAGCTGGTTGTGAAACCAGCAAAAACGTGGGAAAATAAGCTTTTACACGAAAAATATGACTGTTCACATCCTGAGTCTGGGTGGGGCCCTGTGACTTGATTTGACCAGTGGGATATTAGCAAACATGACCCGAGCAGAGATTCAAATGTGCTCTTGCCTTCCCCTTGAGGCCACCAAGCGACACAACCCAGGTGAGTCTACTAGAGGAGGGCAGATCCTGTGGGGAGAAGGTCAGCCACGCCAGGTAGTCTGTCATCCGGGAACTCTTGACCCCAGGGAAGACATCCTTGATCAGAAGAACTCAGAGAATTATGACAGAATTTTTTCAAGCCATGAAACTCAGGAGGTCCTTTTCCTCCTAGAAAAATCTCAGCTTATGTGTGTGTGGTTCTTTTTTTTTTAAACTGGGTTACAAACCCAGGGGTGTTTAATCACTGAGCCACATCCCAGCCCTTTTTTTAAATATTTTATTTAGAGACAGGATCTCAGTAAGTTGCTTAGAGCCTCATGAATTTGCTAAGTCTGGCTTTGAACTTGCAATCCTCCTGTCTCAGCTTCCCAAGTTGCTGGGATTACAGGCACATGCCACCACACCTGGCCTTAGCTGAGCTTTTTAACAATAGCAACCAGTCGCAAATGGTATGGAATGAACGAGGGACAAGTTGACAAGTTAACAAACTCCATCGTTCAGTCTTCCTAACTTTAGCTTTCATCTCTATGGTTGTGCAGGACACCAGGGTGCACACCTGTAATTCCAGCAACTGAGGAGGCTGAGGCAGGAGGATCGAAAATTCAAGGCCAGTCTCAGCAACTTAGCAAGGCCCTAAGCAACTTAGAGAGACCTTGTCTCAAAAAATAAAAAGTGTTGAAGATGTAACTTAAAGATAGAGTGTTGCTGGGTTCAGTCCTCCCTACCAAATGAACAAACTCAAAATTATCTCTATGGCTCTTTCTTTACTCTGGCTGCACATTAGAATCACCTGAAGAACTTTCCAAAACCACTAGCGCCTGAGCCCCTCTCTCAGGGGTCAGGTGTGGGTCCTAGGCATTGTTTTTTGTTTTTGTTTGTTTAATGCCCTACATGATTATAATGTGTAACCAGGGCTGAGAACATTGGTTCTGCAGGGAAATCTGTTACTGAACGTCTCTTCATAGGTCTAATACTTTGTGGTATTACCTATGCTGCTCCTCTCCATTGCCCCGTATCATGCCTCAGTAAGGAGAGTTTACTTTTTCACCAAATAATAGCCACTTTCTCTATTTTAAGTTTCAGAAATTTTAAAAGCAAGGTTGAAAGAAGCAGCTGTTTACTTTCCAACTTGCTTAAATTAGCTAGTGTTACACTCGACTCATTTACCTGGTGAATCTTTATTTTTTTTTCTCTTAAAACTATTATTCTACTATTTGTGGAAAATAGGACCCTCTTATAAAGTGAATTCAAATAATGCTTAAAAGTACAAAAAGAAACATCACAGTAAAAAAATCTTCACACGCTACAAAATCTCAAACCTATAAGTAACGACCATTAACATTAAGGAAATGTTATATTTTTTAAGTGTGTGATGAATGTCTTCCCCTCCCCTCTCTGTGCATCCAGACTGATACCAGGGCTTTGCCATGTGACTCTGCATGGAGTCTTCGGCCTCTGAGCTCCAGGGGAACTGTGAATAATACTCATTTTTTCTGCCAATGGTAATAAAAAGGGGGAAAAAAAGAAGATAGAAAAAAACATGTTATTTCAGAAAGCATCTTTTTGCGCAAATAAGTACTTACATATCACTTTAAGACAGCAGCATGACTATTCAATAGCTAACTAACTATACTGAACATAGATTGTAAATAAACTTTCCCAAATTGCCTTCACCTTTGAAATCAGCATATTGGGCTTCCTTAAATCAAATGAGTACAGGTATCACTTACATACACGTTTGCTGCTTTGATGGGTTTGTGAGTTCAAAACACTGTTTCCTTAGGACTTAAGTTCTACTGGATTCCACCAACTTCAGAGATACTGTCATTTGTAGCACTTAAACATCAAGCAGTAACTTTTTTCTGCAATCATTTATTTAGGTGTGTTTGTCGATAGCTTGAATTAGGTGTTTCACATTTCAAGTGGCTTTTCCCAGGTTTTACGTGACTGTGTCAAATATGAGCACAACAGTATGGATCCCCCTCTTGCGGCAGGTCCTAAAAATCACAGAACACAGCGTGCCCATGGTTGGCTAGGGAAAATTCCTTAATGGTCTTATCAGCCAAATTTCCATCCTGCCCTACGCACGGTGCTGTCTTCACCTTTAGAACCAGACACCAGGCTACCTGCAGCTGGCTGTACATCAGGAGTTCATTCCACACTTGTCAAATCTCCCCTCCAACTCCACGGAAAGCAGCCAAATAAGAACTCATGCTCACTGATTTTAAGTCCTACTTGCAACCCGAGGCAGACCAACATTGTTCAAGGTCGCTAGTTGCAGACTGGACTGTCCTGGGGTATATATAGGCTGCTGGTTCTAGAAGTCAGTCCCTGTCCATGACAAGTCTAATCTTCAAGACAGAACAGCGGAACAGTTCTGTGCATAACTACAAATAGGAGAAACACCCAAATAAATGTACAACACAGAGGGAATGGGGAGAGTCCCTGCCACATGCCTGAGATGTGTGGGTGCATCTCCCCGCTGTCCCTGTTCCCCTTTCCATGGACTATGCATAAATCCAAGAGATCTAGGGCTAGCACTTCTTCCTGAATCATCCAATTAACCAGAACTCTGGGATGAAAGGCACTGGGTCTCAGCTGGAAGTTATATGGTGACATAAAAACAGACATCTTATTTCTGGGGCTGGAATAGTTATTACTTTGGGAAGCAACTGAGGTAAACTCAGGGGTTCCAGGAATACTGGGGACATGGTTTCTGGTACAGACAAAAGCAGTCTGAAAATTCGTGATCTGTTCAATTCTGGTGTGTCTTGTTTTCTCTATGTAATTTATCCCAAAGCTCAAGAAAGTGCCAGGTGTGGTGGTGCTGTAATCCCAGCGACTTGGGAGGCTGAGGCAGGAGGACTGCAAGTTTGAGGCCAGCCTCAGTCACTTAACAAGACCCTGTCTCAAAATAAAAAAAAATAAAAAGGACTGGGGATGCGACTTGGTGGTAGAATGCCCCTGAGTTCAAGTCCCAGTGTGTGTGGGGGGTGGGGCGGGGGTTGTTCAAAAACATGAGAGAGTGGACAGGAATACAATGTTTATATACATTTGTAAAATAAAACGCAAATCTCCGGTTGGCCCCTGAGTCCCTTGCTCTTGTGCCCTTGTCTGTCTGGGGTCATTTTAGGGACTGCAGTAGCTTTTGGGAGTACCTGGATTTTAGGAATTGAGAGTTTACTTCTAAACCCTTGAATTTTGGTATTTTCACTTGTGCAGTAGTTATTTCAATATTTTAGAAACTCTGAATTATGGTCTTCTGCAGATCAACACCAACCACTAAGATATTCAACTTACAGGGAAAAAAAAAAAGTAAACCCTTGAGCCACCTACAAATCTAGACAGAGCTCTTCTGTATGCGTTTTGATAAGAACCCACAGTGGGGTGTTGTCATGTGCTCAGTACGGGGCTCTGCCTTGATCTAACCCACTGAAAGGACCCGTGAGGGAAGTTCTGAGGGTCTGTCACATGTTTCTGGAATAAAAGTGGAACACAGCTTTGGTAATCATCGAAATATGCAAAATAAAAAGCATGCAACATTTAGTAAATACATAATTACACGCTGCGTTAGTTTATTACGCAAAGTGAATAGTATTACTAAAATAACCTTAGCTTTCGTGTGTGTGTGTGTGTGTGTGTGTATGTGTGTGTGTGTGTGTGGTGTTGAGGATCATACCCAGAACCCAGCGCCTCATGAATGCTAGGTAAGTGCTCAGCCCCAATCCTTTTAAATTACAGGTCCAACTGATTCCATTATTTATTAAAAAGTAAATAACATGTTGGCAGGGAAAGGAGTGGAGCAAAAGGAATCAATATTTAACAGCCATTAAAGCTGCCCGAGGAGCTACAGAAAACAACATATTCACCTTGGAATATACAGAATGATTTTATTATTTTCAAAAGGCAGACTAAGAAGGTGCGGTAGCACAGGACTATAACCCCAATGACTTGGGAGGCTGAGGCAGGAGGATTCCAAGTTTGAGGGTAGCCTCGACAACTTGGCAAGACTCCCAATAAAGTAAAATTTAAAAAAATTAAAAAGAACTGGGGATGTAGCTCAATGGGAGAGCATCCCTGGGTTCAATCTCTAATACTGCCAAACAAAACACCAAACAAACAAACAAAAAGGACCAAAGGAACTGCTTGCAGACTCCAATGGTTCCATACCCTATGATTCCCTTGTTATGACATTCTGGAAAAGGCAAAACTGTTGGGATGGGGAACGGGTCGGGATGACCCAGGTGAAGAACAGGTGAGAGCTGCCCAGGCTTTGGAGTATGGAGTGGGGAGAGGGGCTGCCTGCCAGAAGCAGCAGGAGGGATCCCTGGGACTGGTGTGATGTCCTTGATTGTGGGGGTGGATGCAATGATCAAAACACAGAGTGAATTATACTGCACAGAATCACAAAAATGAAAAGGAAGCTGCTTCAAGTTCAACAGCCGTGAAGAGTGAAGTGGATCTCCTTCACAGCAAGGGCAAAGATTATACTTAGCTAAACAGTTCTATGCTTCCTAAACATGTGTCTGGAAGCCTGTCATTGACATAGCACTTTCATTATTTAGATAACACAGATACCAAGCTCTTCTTCCTGCCCGTTGCTCCATCACCTAGGGCATTTCGGAGAGGCTCTGTGAGAAGCACTAAACATAGAAGGAGTATTGTCTTAAGACTTAGAAGGCCCATCTTTTGACTCGGTTCAGCTGCTAAATCATGTGCCATCAAGTTTGCAGGAAAACAGAAGAAACTTGAGACCCTTATGTTAAGAGAAATAAGCCAAACTCAGAAGACCAAGGGTCATATGATTTCTCTCTGAAGTGCAAGCTAGAGAGGAAAAAGGAAAAGAAAGGTGTGAGGATTTCATGAAATTCAAAGGGAGATCAGTGGAATAGAGGAGAGGGGCAGGGACCAGGGAGGGAAAGGAGAATGATACTGGCCCAACGAGACTCTCATATCATGTGCAAGTAACAAGTACAAAAAAAAATGCGCCAATAAAAAGGATGGGAAGAAATTTTTAAAAAATCATGTGACATGAAAAATCATTTCATCTTCCTGGGCTTAATTTCCTTCATCTTAAACCATGAGATTATCCCTTCTAATTGCATCATAAATTTCCCACTGCACAAAATCATTTTGTTACTCCAGAACAAACCTCTCTGAGGTCCCACTTCTTCCATATCTTCTACTTAACTCTACTTAACTAAGAACCATTACCTCACCCACACCGAGTGGGCCCTTCCTTCGTGCTGATGGTGGTAACTGCCCCTAGAGTTGCAGTTGTAAGTCATCAGATAGAGAGTTTTACAGAGCCGATATATTTCTCACAAGAGGTGCTCTTTCCCTCTGCCCCCAACTCCTGCCATGAGATTAGTGTGTGTGCACATATGTATCACTCCTTGGCTGAGAAAACTAAATTTCAGGAGTTGAAGGGACTTTGTCCAAGATCATAATCTAGAAGAAACCATGATTCAAGTCCCCACCCTTGGATGGAAAAGATCTCCATTCCAAATTCTCAATTCCACATGAACCACTGGTACTCTGAAGGTCCGTGAGGCCACATCTAATTCACTGGATACACTCTTTCCTTTCCCAGTCCCTGTGGAGACACACAGGTGGAAGATAACAGGGAGATGGCAAGATGCCCCTCACCGAGACACCCCGTTTCAACCAGGTTCTGGTGCTCCTCATTCTGGTGTAAAGAACACTGCATTTTTTACTGGGGCAGAGAAGAGATTCGGGTTGTCCAAAAGTTGTTGGTGTCCCTCTCCCCAGTGCCAAGACGTCAACCCTGACCTAGGACTGTTGGTGGTGACTGCTTCTGAGCACTGAGGCAATGAATGGATGTCCCTGCACACACTGCACCTGGCACCATGGATTCCGCTCATCAACACGATTTTCTCCTTTGTTCTGCATTTCCCTGCGCAGGGTGAGCCCTGGTGGTACAGGGAGCTGAGGGAAGGAGGCGATTCCCAAATGATTGAATCCAGATCCTTTGTAGTCATCTCAGAAGCCTCTCTGAGGGATTGCTTTTTCCAGCTCTGTTGCCCTCATCAAATGTCCTTACTGGGGGCAACTGTGGAATAAAACCAGCTAATATTTATGGATACTTACAGGCACCAGACACGTCCTAAGCTCTAGAGGTGTATAAATCCGTATAATCTGCATGCAATGGGAGGAACTATTATCATTTCCAATTTACAAATACAGAGACTGAGAGCTGGAGAGATTACATAATTTGCTGGGCTGCAAACCCCCCACCCCCACTAAGTCACTACACCAGTCTTGGATCTGATTAGCACTTATGGGTGTGCGTGTTCTCTCTCTCTCTCTCTCTCTCTCTCTCTCTCTCTCCAGAAACGACGGGTATTGTGCTACATTAAAAACACAACCAGAGAAATGCAGACATTGTGTAAACACTCAGTGCCCGATTTCCTCACTTTGTCAAGACTTTAGAATACAAAAATCTCCTCTCCATGATGCCTCTGGTCAACCTAAGTCATGGCAATGGTGGTGTTTGACACCCAGATACCCACAAGGAAAGAAATTTATGGCTCAGAGGACACTATCCCACCAATCTTACAGTGACAGTAGGAAAGTCATGACATTAATGACCAGGGGGTGGGGAGGAAGGGAGAAGGTAGCAATGAACAGTGGCTGAGCTAGAGGTCAGACTTCCTTTGCCTTGTGACTCTGACAACAATCTTACGCAATCAGTGCGTCCCCAATTTACACACAAGTGAAGGGATGCCCACGGAAGACCTCACAGCAGGAGACTGCCTCTAAAACTTCTGCTGCTTCCACTACGTGCACCGAAGTTAAAACAAAACAATACAGGAAACTCTTCTGAGATCACCTAGTCCAATTTCTTCATTTTACACAGGATACCAAGGTCCAAAGAATTTAAATGATATGTCCAAGGTCAAAGAGCTAGCAAAAGACAAAGGCTGGGAATCAGATAATTTTATTGCATGGGTATGTAGGTCCCTAGCACTTCTTATACAGTGGCTTGAGCTTAAAGTATTTAAATAAAAGGAAAATAAAGCATTCACACATGGCTTAATATCTGCATAATATTCTATTCTTAGTTGTGCATCGTAAAGTGTTTCAAAGGTCAGACTTGGGCCGAGGGTGCCGATCAGTAGTAGAGTACTTGCCTAGCGTGTGCAGAGGCCTGAGTTCCATCCCCAGCACTACATCATAATAATAATAATGATAATGATAAATAAAAATAAAAATTGCACGAGCTATTTTTCCAATCTTTTTAGCACACCTTCCAAACTTTCTCTTATGTCTTAAATCAAAATTAACTGAGGTTTGTGTTGGTACTGTGTTCACTGTCGATGGAGCTATTAGTGGATAAGGCTGGAATTGCAGTGGAATTGAAAACAGATCTTTCTTCCTCCAGAATCCATATTCTTCCCTCCACACTGCCCTGTAAGGTCAGAAAACCCTCACACAAAGTAATGGATCTCAATATCGGGTGCCTCTCAGATTAAATTGCAAATATGAAAATATTCACAAGAAGATCGAATGTACCAGAGATGGATCTAGAATGTGCAGGAATAAACACATTAAGTTTTGGCTCCAGCCAGGCACGTGCCCAATTGCTATGACAGGATTTGTAGAAAGATTTAGTCTGGATTACTGGAATTTTGTATTTTCTTTGAAAAAAGAAGGTTGTTCATTTCTGAGAATTGTACAGTCAACTCCAAGATCTGGCATCGATTTTAAGTTTACTTGCTTTGCATTTGTGTTACATGTTGTTGGTCCCTGAAACAGGCTGGTGGGCAAGAGAGGATGGGTGTACTATTCTCTGTACTACTGTGTGTTTACACATTTTTACAATAGAGTTTTAAAATTATGCCTGCGTAAGTGGCTAGGACTTAGTAAAATTCATTTTAACACTGAGGAAGTTGAACACCCAAAACGGGAAGGATGTGGCTAGGCTGGCGAAGACTTCTATAGAAGGTGAAAAAAACCTCTCTTTTCTTTCAAGTGTTGGCTGTGTTGATTTCCTTTTCCAAGAAATTATGTTATGTACTAAACAGACATGTTAAGTCCTTTCGGGAACATGGCAGAGTTTAAGAAAATAAAACAACCAGTTAAACCCAATTCCTGCTCCTTTCATGTCCAGCGATCTCAAAAATAGATACGCCACAGTACCACTGATGTTCTTTGTGTCTTTAAGGAAACCTTCTTTTACTGGAAAATGGGCACTTGGCAGTATTATTTAGAGGGTTCAGTCAAGCTTTCTGAGGGCTCAGTCAAGCTTTCTGAGGGCTCAGTCAAGCTTTTTAATAGTCTACAAAGATTGCACCAATAACATCAAGAGGAATCAAAATGATCAAGTGTAAGTATCCACCTGAACTTGTTAAACTCCTCACATTTCCCTGTATTGCCTACTATCCCTCTTTGGTTATATCTATAACTAGTTTCGCAAGGTTGGTGAATCAGGATGTAGACATTCTTTTGCAGCAAAAAGAGATTTCAACTGATTTTATTCAGTATCTGGCAGATCTCAGTAATGGAGGAAAATTAGGTCAGATTTAGATTTCTTATTAAATATTTATATTATTTAGTGCATAAACACTGAACCTCTCACTTTACACCCAATTTTTTCATTTAGTTCTCAAAACAACCAAACTATTATTATTATTATCATCATCATCATTATTATGAAGGTATGAGTGAAAGTCTGAAGTCTGATTTACACAAGGTCATGAAGTTAATAGGGACAGAGCTACAATTCATTGTCAACTTTATCTCCTTCCAAAGTCCTTGGTATTTTCATCACTACGAGTTCTTCCTAAGTATCGGTCATTTGCACACCCTTTTTATCCAGTCTGACACCAGCAATCAACACTGGAAATCTTTTTCTTGTATAAACTCACTTTCATTTTTACTGGTAGCTGCCTTTTTTCTCAAAGAAAGTCCCTGGTTGGAAATGAACAGAACGAACCTTTGCTGCAAATCTAAATGTGCCAGTGTCTGTAATAGATGATTTATTGGTCTATGTCATCAGTTCTCAAAGTGTGGTCCTTAGACAAGAAGCATCACCTGGGAATTTGTACAGAAATACAGATTCTGGACTGCTCCAGACCTGTTGAATCAGAAACTGTGAGGTGGGACCAGGCAATCTGTGCTGTAACAGGCTCTGCAGGGGACACTGGGCATGCTCAGCTCCAAGAACCCCACACTGTATGCATTATCTTATTCCTATCTCTGGAACTAAGTACTATTATACTCTGATATAATATCCAGAGATATTATTCATATCGCTGGAAGTAAGTAACATTATAGAGGAGAAAACAAGATCAGCCTAAGTTAAGTCTGATATCACCTAGTTCCTCCCAAATATTGGAAGGAAGGGCTTAAACCATGTTTTCCTGACTCTAAAGCCCTCTTCATAATATCTTAAGAACTCCAAGATTGGAAGGAAATGTAGAGAAGGTAGAAATATTTATGTTACAGAGATAATTTAGCTATTAAGTATATATTTATCATTTGCTATGTGCATTGATGTATACATATATCAATTATATGTGGCTTTGACATACAATTAATATTTTGTTGTTTTAAAGAGTCACTGAAATGCAATTCTATGTTTTCATTAAAAAAAAAAAGAGAAGAGTTGCTTCTAGAAAAGATTCGTCTTATATAATTGGTAGGTATTTAAATACAGTCAGTTGAATGAGTTGGAAAATGTCCTGCCAGTTCTAAAATAGTAGCTGCCTTAATCCTTTCTGCTGAGATTAAATTCGCGTTAAATTCAGCTTAATGAATGTTTACCAATCATGATTGTTATTTATACTTAATTCAATATTCATATATACTTTAATCCAATTTTTTCTTATCTTGTAAAAAGTTGTTCTAGTGACTGGGAATTAAAGAGCAATTAAGAGTAGAATTTCCTAATTATTTTCATCTGAAGGGTGGGGGGGAAATGATTGGGTACAGAGTCTACCGTGAAGGAGCTGATCTCATATTCCAATGGAGCCAATGGCTGGAACCATCGTAAATGAGTGTATAAGTGGCTAAGCTATAGCATGATTTAGTTATGTAAATACCATGTCGTCTGTCTAGGGTTTCCCCCCCAAGGAGCGCCACCTCTGATATGGTGTAGACTCATCAGTCTAGGTTCTCCAGAGTCAAGGTACACCATAGTTATAAATCTTCCTCCATAATCCTACCTGAATCACCAGCCCCAAAAGAGCCTAGAGTCCTTCACCACAGAGATCGAACAAGTCAAACAGGTCCACATGGCTAATACAATATTTTGAAAAAGATGTTCACATTTATGCGTATTTAGTATTATGTGGCTATATAAATATGATATCATTTAAAAACTCTGTTCATTGGATAGAAATCCACAAAAGTATGCTTTGTGGAGTTTCTCCTTCAACCAGAATTGATCTCCCACATTGACAAAGCAGGTGCCATGGTGGATTGTCCTCTGGCCATGGGAAAAAAAAAAAGTCACCCTGGTAAACCTGAGTATCCTGGTGATGCTGATTGAGGCAAAATTCTACCAGTCCATCAGTGTTTGTATTTCTCGGTCATGGGTACATGCATCCTTTGTGGTTCTAGAAACCGAATTCTAAATTTGGGCTGATGTACTGAGAACACAATGCATACTCTGAAAAAGACTAGGACTGATCCAGCCCCACCTGGTTGAAGGTCGAGGTGACCTTTCTGTAGAGAACACAAACCTACACATCTCAGTGTTTACATTTGCTGAGAGCAACACCTAGAGGGATGTCTTCAGTTTCGTCCCCCTGTTGTCTTTCCTTAACCTTTTGCATTCCTATATTCTTATTTTCTAACCCTGCAAACTACGGAACACCCTTCATTCCATCAAACAAGCTCAGAAACAATGCTCTCCATGAACCCTGAGTAACCCCGATGTGGTACTAACAGGAGGGTTGAATGGTGTCAAGTGTGGGAAAAACCCAAACCAGGTACATACAGGTAAGACAGAAACTCACTGGAGGTGTCCACACCTGCACCTGCTGGTGCAGTCTTGACCTCAGATGCAACTGCATGATGGGCCCAACTTGGCTGCCTGGGAAGCAGATTATTTAAGGAAGGCTTCTGTCCCTTCCACACTAATTCCACAAGGTCTCCCCCTTGTTGACTGATATTTGTTGGCCTGGCTGTGGTGGAATTACATCTTTAAGCTCTATTTTACCTATTGATAGTAATCTTGACTATTGAAATTATCAGGGTAATTTCACCCACCCAGGGTACAGGTCACTTTTCCATATTCCTCGCATCTTCTTATAACTATTTTTTAGCACATTTCTATCCCTCCCCAGACCCCATCCACAACCAGCTAGCACTTTGCACATCCTCAAATCAGGCAGATGCCCAGCGCACAAGTAGCAATGGGTAACACACAGGTGAATGTCACACTGCCTGCTTTTAAGGAGCTCAGCCACTGGAGAGGTAGGGAAGAGGAGATAGTTCTTAACAGGTAATCGAAATTCAGTGCTGGCAGCAGGGGCTTTGGGTATCAGAGAACCAGGGTGGGAGAACCCCCTATCTGCGAGGGGAGTCATCAGAGGTGACTTCTAGGCGAGAAGCCCAGAACACAAATCATAACGAACAAAGAGGGGTTGAATAGAGACGGTGGGAAGGGCATCCTTCATGAGAAGACATCATTAAAAGCCACCAAAAAATAGTGCAAATTGTGCTGGTGAATGGATGGAACTGGAGACTATCATGCTAAGTGAAATAAGCCAATCCCCCCAAATCAAAGGTTGAATACTCTCTCTGATATGCGGGTGCTGACTCACAATAGGGGAGGTGGGGAGGTCACCAGATTTCGACAGGGGTGAAAAGGGGAAGGAGGGGGGATGGAAATGGGAAAGGTAATAGAATGATTTGGACATCGCTTTCCTATGTTCAAATATGAATACATGACCAGTGTAACTCCACACCATGTACAACCACAAGAATGGGAAGTCACGCTCCATGTATGTATGATATGTCAAAATACATTCTACTGTCATGTACAACTAAAAAGAACAAATTTTTAAAAACAGAATGACAGTAGGTATTTAGTTGGAAACTCAATTTCATATTGCAGTCTCCATGCTTATTTGATCTGATTCAGTATTCTTCTGTTTCCTTCTTTCCTTCATTACTGCCCAGAGGGGATCAAAAAGGGTCTCTTTCCTTAAATTGTCATTATGTGATGCCCAATATCATGTCCCATGGAGGTAATCATTACAAAGCATTTTGAGGCGCTTTTAAGCATGAATACATAGATAGTTCAATATCTTAAATGAAGTATTGGAAGAATTTCAACTTAAGAATTCTAAGAAGTTTAATTCATATTCAAAGTGGAAAAAAAGGTTTTAAGAGGGAGATGACCTTTGTGCTGATCTGTAAAGTATGGTCAGACATCCCTGTGAGAAGGGTAAGAGTAAAGGGTAGGATCGATGAGTCGGTGGAGATTTAATTGATTGAGAAAGAGCATAAACCTGGCCTGTAGCTGGAGAGGTCAGTATCAGCGAGGAGTTAGAGAGACAGCTGGAAGTTCAGGCTGAGATGATATCTAGAAAGGTCCATGGAAGAGTATTCCGTTCATTTATTGGACAAGGGAAGGGCACTGGATTATGAAATAATCGGAGATAGGTGTTGGGAGCATCACTCCGGCACTATGAAAGATGACTTGGCAGAGGAGAGATTGGACAGCCTTGATTTCCATTGCAGATTCCCACTGTGCATAAGGACGCTCTTTCTCTTCTAGGAGTCACGACAGCCAGATGAAGCCATATCTATAAAGACAGACATGCCCCTGGCCTACAGCAGCTCTCCAGAGGGCTCTTTCCCCCTTCCAAATCTCCACTTTCTATGGTTGTTTTTCCTTCTTACACTATTCACAGGTCTCATGGATAACTGGGAGCTAATAACATACAACTATATGGAAAAGATGCCAGTAAACTACAGAAGCAGAAAAGAAAAAAAAATAGTGCAGATTGCAAAAGTGTGTAGGGCCAAGTATTTACTGGAATATAAAGTGAGTCATCATCAGAAAGAGATGAGAGTAGAGATAAGGGTGGGGCTCAGGTCCTGGAGGTCAGTCCACATTGCATGGTAATGACTCTTAAGATAAAGAAAAGCCATCACAGAGCTTCAAGCAGGGATTTGCAGAGTTCCACCAGCCTAAATGAGAGTACACTGATCATTTTTGAACACTGGGGAATAAAGGTTTCCTGGTAACCATGTCTTGCAAAATTCCTTGGACCTAGATTTTAAAATGCTTCAAAACGTTTTTTAAAGTTGAGCTTTTGAGTTAAAAATAGCATCCTAAACGTCTGTATAGGATCCATTTAAATCAAGAACACATCTTGCAGACAGAATGATCCCTAAAATAGGGACCATTTTTCTTTTACTGAGTAGCATTGTGGTGAACTTGCAAAAAAATCATTGGTAAATGTTTTCTACAGTGCCTAATTATTGTTATTGTTCATAAATGTAATAAATAACCTCTGGAAGAATAAATAATCAATAACATTAGTAGTTATGGAGTGCAAACAGTAAAAATTTTGAAGCTTTTAATATATTCAGTTTTTATTTTGGACACTGGGATTGATCCTGGGTCTTGTGCACACTAAGCATGTGTTCTACCACTGAGCTACCTCCCCAACCTCTCTTGTTTTTTTGTTTAAAAAAATTTTTTTAAGCCAACCTAGGGCTGGGGATGTAGCTCAATGGTAGAGTGCTTCTCTGGTATGTGCAAGGCCCTAGGTTCCATTCAGGTATGGAGAGAGGAAGGGAAAGAAGGAAGAGAGGAAGAGGGGAGGAAGAGAGGAAAAGAAAAGAATTCGTGAGAGAATAGGACAATTTTGCTCCTGCTTCTTGAGTAGGAATCTTGCTTGATCCTGAAAGTCTGGTGAGAAGACACAGTGAGCAACGGAGTCAGGCAGACACCAAGATGGCAGAGGACAGGAGAGACAGGGAGAGAACAGAGGAACTTGTTTGGATACCTCCTTTTCTTTGTTTAAGCAGTAATTGGGTTCTGCATCTCAGCCTGGTCGCTTCCCTCCTGCCTCTCTGAGAACATTAACTGAAGATCACTTACCATATCCACCAAATCAGAGAAGGAAGAGCCAGATCAAAGCCTGTTCCAGACTGGGCAGAAAGGAAACCCAGAAACAGAAGCCAGTAGGGGGTGGTGATGTCAATTCCAGAAAGGACACTTGTGACTTTGGTTAGCTCAGGGGACCCGACAGGCCTCACGTGCTCACTGTCTTCAACATGCGTGCGCACACGTACACACATGCACCCTCTTCACATCCCTGCTAACCTATGTCCAGTTTCAATGGCCATGTGCAGCTTACTTCCACACCCTTCCTCGTTTTTCCCAGTCACCTTTCTCCTTTCTCCTCTCTGGGATTCTGCAGAAAATTTATTTAGAAAATACAGGAAAGAAGAAAGGATTGTTTCTTCTTTTCCTGCTACAAGAGAAAAGCTAGAACTTCAGGGCAATCAAATCCAAGATCTGAACCCAGCTTAGCCTTGGAAGAGCTGTGTGAACCGCACAAGCAAAATACCTTCACTACCTGCAACTGCCAACAGTGATTAGATGCACAATGTAACGTCTGGCACAAACTATACCAACAAATACTGTATTCCATGCCATGTCCAAGATGCATGCATTGGTTTAAACTAGGTATTGGTTTAATGGGGTTAAAACTCACTATGCTAGGATAAAGGTTGGGTCACTGCCCCTCCACAAATATTTGTGACCTGACAGCTTAGTATCTCTGAAAAGAAAACTCTCACAGAATAGCCTATGCCAGCCTATCCCAGTCACCTTGCCCGTCCACTGTCTGTCCCTAAATAGAATTCTGTGACTATCACATTGGTTTAGTGCTTAGGAATGCTGAGTTATCTTGCTGCTTTGAGTCTACTTTCAGATATGAAGGTAGCTACAAACACCATTCAGGAGCGAGCTGGATAAGGCCACCACACACGAGCCAGTTGTTTCAAGAAGGGCAGGCAAAGGGCCACCCTCACACAGGACTCCTAACTACAACCCTGCTGGCAAGTATTGGGAACAAGTTTACTGGGCCATTCCCAGAAAGAGGCACCACAGGCCACAGGCTACCAGTGGGAAACGGGATTTTGAAAAGAAGCCCAGTTCTGAATCAAAGAGGGGGTCTGTGTGTCTTGTGCCTTCAGCTGCCTGGCAGACCTGGGACCCCTTTCTGAACCAACAACCCCAAAGCCTTCACAGAGCATAAAAGCACAAGGCTGCAAACTGGAATTAGTAATAAAAATCTGTGCCCTAAAAAACTGAGAATGCTCCTTGGATCAACTCCAGCTAGAACCTCTTCCTGTATGACTCCATTCAGTGTTAACCACTCCTCCAGGACACACACTATCAGGCTAGATTCGTTGAACAGAGATGACTCAAGACCTGGGTACTTGTTTGGATCCCATATCAGAGACATTTAAGCCGGAGTGATAATTTGTGAACACCTAACTGTTTCCAAGATTCTAAAAACAGCCCCACCCACAACAGTTCCAAGAACTTGTGCATCAATGAAAAGGATGGTTGTGTCAATGACAGTACATACCATGCCTCTGATGGAAATGTCACCCATTTCCAGAATGATTCTTTAAAAATCAGTCTCATTATGTTATAGCTGTGCTTACGAAAAATATTCATTCAAAATACTGAGCTCAAAGTTGGCAACTTTGTGATACACAACCAAAGGAAGTTTTTGTCAGATTTACTGTCAGGATTTCTTAGATCATTGTATACAACATATTTTTATAAGACCACAGAGCCAGCACAAAACTGTCACTAAAAGCAACCAAATGAATCATTTCCTAAGTATGTAAGGTTTTTTTTTTTCTTTCTTCCCCCCAAAGAATTTCAAATGAATCAGTTCTCTGGAGCAACCGAATGCTAGCAAACTCAACCTATCCATAAAAAGACATGGGAATGGACATTGGCACCTACCTGGAATCCTATTTAGTGTCACCCAGTAATGCTCATCAGGACTATAAGTGTCTTTGGACCACTGGAGCAAATCAACAGCCCTCGGGTCATGGAGAACGAAGTAGACAAACTCCCTGGTAAGGGCCACATAGGCAGTGCCAAAATAGATGGTCAGCCGGTGTGGAGGTGAGGTTTTCAAAATATTAGTATTTTTTACGAAAGAACCATATTTGCCTATGTATTCCCGGTGGACATACTTGGTCCGACCAATCGCATGAGCTGGGGGCAGCACCCCTGGGGTAATGTTCTTCCCTTTAAATCCTTTCAGATACTGAACTATTTCCTTGTTGGTTTTCAGGGGGAAATCTTGCCCACAGGTGTTGAGGACGTACTTCCAGGGGACCTCGGAGTTTACCAGGTCCTTCATGCAGTTCAGATCCGCCTGGAGCCTGGAAATCCCACCATAGACCACAGACTCCCTCTTAGAAGCCATGAAGGCATTTGGGAAGCAGCTCAGTAACCGCCACACAGATTTTTTAAACTCAGTTGAGGCTTTTTCATCCACGTGAACACAGTAGACATTTTGGGGCATATAGATGGCCCTAAAGAGCCTTTCGAAAGTATCGAAGTCCTTATGGATCACCATGACAAATGCCAACGAGAACGCAGCTTCTTCTCCTGACAGGGGGCTTGTGATGTAGTGACTCTGGGTCACATAGTCCTCGCAAGGAAGTCTTCCCAAAGGTGATGGTAGTGTCTTTCTCCACAAAAAGGTGTCCTTCTTTTCTAAGGTGTGATTGCAGGCACCGATCCTAAGAGACCTTTCACTGGAACCCTTTCGCCTCTCGTAACTTTTTGGTAGGCTTACCTGGCTATTGTAAAATAGCACCAAAGAAAACACACTGAGCACACTGATAGCCAGAAAGTAATTCCTCCAATAGTTCATTATTTTTACTTCCCCAGGAAAAGAATCTCTCTTCAGAGATTGAGAAATGATCCTCGTCCCCGAAACCACAAGTGTGAGAAGCTGAACTGACTTCTCTTGCAATCTTGAATTTCGACAGCTTCCCCCAGAAGGCTGGCTTGCTCTCCTCCAGTTCTTTAATCCTCCTGTGTCCTTGGCTTCAGTGTCTTGTCCATCCTCTTTGGGGCTGGCTGGAGATGTGATGCTTTCCCAACCGGCTCTGGTGTGCAGCCCCGCGATACTGAATCCCTGCTGCTCAGCCCAGCCCAGCCCAGCCCAGCCCAGCCTCCGGGAAGCCTCCTCATTTGCATATGAAATGCAAGTGATGGCTCTTAGCAAATTACAAGCTGGAATGGAAAGACGGGTTTCTCTTACATCACTCGCACTGCCTCCCCTACTCCGAGCCAGTCTATTCAGTTCCGATCTCCCTTCTCTTCCCCCATGCCTTCTAGAATAAGTGACTCTTTTCTGGCGAGCCCCAGAACTTATTAGCAGCCCTTGGAAACCACAGCACTTAGCACATCTGCTCCTTGGGTTTTTTTTTTTTTTTTTTTTTTCTCTTCTCGTTTCTCTGCTACCTCTTTTCATTTCAGGGTTATCTCTGCCTCAGGGCACACACAGATAAGGACAGATGCCTGATGATCAGCAGCAAAAAAAAAAAAAATAAATAAAACTTCAATGGGCAAGGTTTGCTGGATTAAATCAGACACATTCTGATGTGTGACACAGCCTATGAATGCACAGGCTATCAGCAGCAGAACTAAGAATGGGGCAGGGTGAGGGTGACTTTTCACTTTAGACGGGGGTGCTCATGGCATACAATGAAGCAAACACACCTTCCTGTGCTTGCTGGAAAGAAATGTGATAGTCAGTGTTCCCAGAGAGCACACGTTGGTTCCCATTTCACACAGAGCTTCAGATGACTTGAACAATGTGTGCATGACTGACTACCTGCAGGGTCTCTTTAAAGTCTCGGTCTCCTTCCTACTCACCCTCCTCTCCCACTTCTCCTACTCTGAAGAAAGAACAAATGCTTCCAGGCTGCTGCAAAATTCCTGGAAGTATCAGTCACTGTCGTTCGGGGGGAACCAGGAAGAGCAGGTCTGGTCACATTGCACAGGGCTTCTCGTTGCTCACCTGTGCAAGGTGTTGGTTTCAAGTGAGCCCGCAGTGGCAAATGTGGCGTACATCTGGGATTGAGGCTGGCGTTAAGGACACTTCTGGAGGGAAAGTGACGAGTCCAAGTAAAAGATGTACTGTTGCAGCCACAGAAAACATGTTAAAAACATGCCCTGTTCCCAGCTCACTCTGGAAGTTAGCCAGCTGTTCTACCTGTGTGGGCTCCATCAGCCACCAGGGTAGCAGCTCCGCCCCCCCTTAGGAAAACATTGGTGCATAAGGCAGCAATCTCCCTGCCCCTCCCTGCCTTTAATGTCCTATAGTTCACCTTACTAATCAATGACAGCAGAGAATGCATAACAGAGGCTGATTTGGAGAACCGCTAAAGAATTGGCAGAGAGCTTTGGGATCACCACACACAACCCCTTTACTTTTCAGATGAGGAAACTGAGGCCAATTAAAAAAAAAATATTCTTCCCCAAGTCATTCAGCAGAATGGAAACCAGAGCCTTCGTTCAACAGCTCCCTTGTCCTGAGGCCAGTCTGCCTGGCTAAATTCCAGCTGGTTGCTGAGATCAGGGTGAAGTTACTTAACCTCTCTAGGCACCAGGCCCTCTGTCTGTGAAATGGTAAATAATAGTGGTTCCTATTTCACATGGCTGGTAGGAAGATTCAATGAGATAACTCTTGGTCATGGTTTGGCAAGAATTTGGGCACTTAGCGTATTTTCCATAAGGCTTGGCTCTGACTATTGCTCTGGCTTCTCGTTCGAAACAATATTCAACACTTTGGACCCTGTTAATGAGCTTGTATTCTGATTTCTGCTCTGAGTAACGGAAAAAGGAAACATTTGCCTTAAAGCTTTTAAATGGGTCAATTTAGTCCCAGAGGTTAAATACCACTCTTTTCCTTCTCTCCCTGCTCCCCCTTAACACACAGGAAACGAAGCTGTCAGAGAAAGACAATCAAATAGCCCATTCTGCTGCCTTCGCTCCCTTCATTTGCTCTAAAGTCACATCCTTTTCTGCAAAATACATCTTTGAAGGACTGTGGAGAACAGGAGAGGAAGGCTAGGAAGTAGGAAGGGAAGCAAAGGACTTCCTTCACTGCAGGTCCTGTCTTTTCTTATTTTTTCCTTTCTCTTTGATCCTACAACAGTGAGCGTGTGGGGACCAATTCAAATTGAACCCACAAGATCTTTCATCGTGACTTAGTTAAAGCAGATTGCAAGCGGGGTAATTGCAACAGGACTTAAAGAGTTCAAAATAGCAGTATTCAACCTCGGCCCCCCTCAAAAAAAAAAAAAAACCCTAAAAGGAACCCCCAGGAAACATATATATAGCTCACCCTGGCTTATTTACACTAGTTGAGATGAACACACTGAGATGAGAGGGTAAGGACTGTTTATTGGCTGGCACGAACAGGTTTGTTTTGCCTGGTCTCTCTGGTAACAGAACATGCATTTTCTTCCAGTAAATAACTGGGAGAGCTGAGCTATTAACTTCCAAACCTGGACATATTTCTGGTTCACTCTAGTTGGTGTAACAAATCGAAAACTGTCATCAAGTGGGCATTTTGTATCCCACCTCTCTGTGCCCCAAGATAACCTTTACAGTCACAAACAAAGAATAGCTCCAAGGACTACAGCTCATAGGACATAATGGGCCCAGCCCAAAGAGTAAGACAAAGAGCTGGGCTCTGGGGGGGCAGAGGAGGACCTTCCAAGAGCCTGGGTGGGATCCCTTTTCCTGAACAATGACTTAGTTCTTATTAAACTTACCTAAGCTTTTGCATTCACCCTAGCTGGGTGGACAGAGGAGGGGGTGTGGGATTGGAACCCTGGGCATTACTGGCTGTTGAATCAAGGCAGTTATTTCTTTATTTAAATTGACAGGTCATATTTGTACACTTGCACAGCGCTGACATTCATATACATAATATATAAAAAGTGCCATGATTAAATCAGGGTGATTAGCATTTCCATCTGCTCAATTGTTATCATTCTATATGTTAGGACTCCTCAAACTCTTCTCCCCTAGTAATTCTGAAAAGTACAACTAATTGTTTCAGACTGTGGTAGCCCTACTGTGTAACGTGACACTGGAACTACTGCCCTCCTCTAGCCCAGTGAGTAAAGATAAATAATTCATGTTGTCATTCATTTGTGGAAGCTCAGAAAGGATTTTTTTTTTTTTTTTAATTGGGGATTGAACCCAGGGGTGCTCAACCACTGAGCCACATCCCCAGCCCTTTTTATGTTTTAATTTTGAGACAGGGCCTCACTCAGTTTCTGAGGCTGGCCGGAAACTTGCGATCCTCCTGCCTCAGCCTCCTGAGTCACTGGGATTCCAGGCGTGTGAAGGCAGTGCGCAACTCCAGCCAGACTGCAGCCGTGGAGGCTTTGGTTAGGTCAGTCTGGCAACCTCAAACCTTTTGGCCGGCCACAAGCAAGACACAGAAGGCAAACAAAACCAAAAGTCTCCAAGAAACCAAAATAATGATTGCACACAGCTGGCTGGATTGACATTCTCCCATGTGCACAGGTGGGTAAGATGCAGTGAGAGGGGAAATGGTGGAGGTTAGAGCAGCAGGGCTTAAGAATTGACAGAGGCAGCTAACACCCGGCCAAGCCCAAGGCGTTGACGCTGAGGAGGGTGGGGACTGGGACCGGAAAGAGCCTGCGCGCCATTCCCAGAGAACAGTGGCTCCCTCTCCACGCCAGCAAGTGATGCTCCACTGCGTCAGGGACCCGGCGCTGCCAGATCTCCGATGCGGAAGAGAAGTGAGGAAGTCCGGATTTGATCAGAAAAACTCCCAAACTTCCGAAATGTCATCACTAATTTGCAGATTTTAAAATCACAAATATCTACGTGCACGCGTGTGCACGCACACACAGGGCGATTGCGTTGCCGTCTTTGGTTGAAGCACCAAAGCTCCCGCGCCTTCCAATCCTCTTGAGCCCCAGCCTCTTAGCTCTCAGTTTAGTCACGGTCGCAACAAATGTTCTCAGAGCTAAGCAGATGAGAAGTCGCAAATCGGACGAGGGATGGGGAAGTGGCAGGTTGGAACGTTATTGTCAGCAACAGATAATGGTCTGAGAATGAACCAGGTTTGAGGTCCAAAGTGCAGCCGCATGAGGTCCTTTGCACTCAGAATAACCAGCACCGAGAGAGAGCTCAACACCCATTTTTTTCCCATTCCAAGACCAATACCTCTAGTATTTATAAAGATCACATTAAAGGACTTCCAGACTATGAAGATTGGTGCAAACGAGCCTCTAGATCAACACTTAAGACTTTCTTGAAAATAAGCAGAGAACAAAAAGTGAAATATCCCAGCAGCTCAGGAGGCAGAGGCAAGAGGATCGCAAATTCAAAGCCAGCCTCAGCAATTTAGGTGTCTCTTAGCAACATATCGAGACCCTGCTCAAAATAAGAAATAAAAAGGGCTGGGGATGTGACTCAGTGGTTAAGCGCCCCTAGACTCAATTGCCAGTACCAAAAAAAGAAAAGAAAAAGAAAGAGAAATAGAAACACACTAATAGATACATATTTATTCTACATGCTCTACTTGAAAAGGTATTTCTGAAATGCGTTTATTCAGAAAATCACTTTGCGGTGCTGGGGATTGAACCCGGGGTCTCATGCATGGTAGGCGAAAGCTCTACCACTGAGCCACACTCCCTGACCCCTTTTAGAAAAAATGAATCATTTTGTGCACAAAAGGGTAGATCTTGGCTTTCTAGAAAACTCACATTTATGACAAAACTTCTTGCTCAAAAAATTCTAGGCAAATCCATCTGTCGCATGCTGCTGCGGTAGGTGTCAGGACTTTTTCCGGGAAGAGCCAGGTAATAAATAATTTCAGGCTGCGGCCCAGCTGCTCAGCTTGGCTAGGATAGTACGGAAGTGGCCCTAACGACTTGTGCCTGTGTCCTAACTAAACTTTGTCTTACAGATGCAGAAATCTAAATTTAATAGACCCCTTGTTGTCATCAAGTGGGTTTATTTTTATGTTGTTTTTGACCACTCGAAAAACATAAAAAAAAAAAAATCCCTGTTCGCTCAAGGGCAGATTTAGCCCAGAGGCTGTAGTTAGGTGCTCTTAGATTTTAATCATCCTCCTCCGGGCCTAAATTTTGCAACTTCAGGGTTGTTGCAATCACTTGTTAATTTCCATGTCTTTCCCAATGAGGAAGTATGAGATGGTGGCAAATAATAGTGCTGATCATCCCACGGCCACATCATACCCTTTTGCAAACACAGTCTGGGTAGAGGGCAGAGTGCTGGATTTACCGAGTTTGGACAAGTAATGGGGAACCCTGAGCCTCAGCATAACAGCTGTGTGCGAGGGGGTCATTCTGCCACTTAAAAGATCCCTAAGTGCAGGCTGGCGCCCCCAAAACGTCAAGGTCACATTATCAAGGGCAGAGTCTTTTCTGCCTTCTGCTCCGACCCCAGCACAGTGAAACATCCCTTCATTCCCAATTGCAGTCTCTCTTTAAAAAAAAAAAAAAAAAAAAAAAAAAATTTATTTGTAGATGAACATAATACCTTTATTTTATTTAGTTAGTTTTATGTGGTACTGAGGATCAAACCCAGTGCCTCACACATGCCAGGCAAGCATTCTACCACTGAGCTACAGCCCCAGCCCGGATTATAGTCTCTTGAGTTTGTTTATTCAAAGTGCATTCAACTTGGCTACTTTTTTAGAGAGCTGGCCTGCTGGAGCACCCTAAAAAAACTGGAGATAGAGACAAATACATGGTGGTCAAGACTTCCGAGTGGGGTGTGGTGGTGCACACCTGTAATCCCAGCACCTTGGGAGGCTGAGGCAGGAGGATCGCAAGTTGGAGTCCAGACTGGACAATTTATCTTGAGACTCTGTCTCAAGATAAAATAGAAAAAGGGTTGAGGATATAGCTCAGTGGAAGAGCACCCCGGGTCCAATCCTCAGTACCATGAAAACATCACAAATCCATAACCTAAAATCTTACGCTCAATTGCAGAGACCAACATGGGTAACTTTCTTTCACAGAAACACTTCTCTGCAAATGTCGCCTCTGAGAAAAAGGACTGCAAATTCACAATGAAAATATCTGCCCAAATCTGGATATTATTCTGTTTTGTTTTATTTTTTTCATACCAACTACTTCCAAAGCCCCAACTATATGGATTTTTTTGTTTCTTTCACTGAGCTACACCCCCACCTCCAGAGACAGTATTTTCTTTTACTTTACTTATTTATTTTACAGTGCTGAACCCAGGGACTGCTAGGCAGCTCCGCCACTGAGCTACAGTACTTTGCAACATCGTTGCTGCCTGCCAGAGATCTGTATCTTACTGATCCCAGGGTCCTCAGCTTCTGGACATTTTCACATAAATGGAAACAAAACAATCCTAAAATAGAGACAGGCAGTGTTTTTCTCCAATTTCCACTTTTAATAGCCCTATTAAATTCTTGACTCATTTTTCAGTTTATCCAATCCTCTCTGCAAGCCAGCTGCATTCCCACAGAGTTTAGACAGTTTGTTAGGGCAGAGTGCTTGGAGAAATTCCCCCAAAAGCAGACATTTCTTCTACTTTCCTAGAAATTGAAACTGGAACCTATTTTCCTGCAGGATACATCCTGTGTTTGGACCTCACAGAAAGTAATATTTGTATCTGATTCTCCCACTGGTTAAAGTGATTTTAGATTCAAATGTTATATTTTCCAGTCGTGGCATCTAAAAAATGGACAGGTAAATATAAAATGTATAAACTCTAAACTCTGACCACAAAAGCAATTGGAAAATTGTTGCCTGATCTTGGTCTGCTTTGGTCGGACCCTCGTGCCTGGTACGGTGGTGTTGGTCGCTCCCCTTGGGGGTGTTGACATAACTAAGTGGTTTCCAGTAACACATTTTCCAGTTGTCCAGCAGAATTGTTCCATGGACATAAGTAGTTAGGACACTAATTCTGGATGGTGACTTGCCCTGGGAGTAGAAAGGTGAGCAGGAATGGGGTCGGAGAGGCTTGGAGTAAACAAGGTCTGTAGTCTGCTCAGGACTATGAAGGACACGTGTTTTGTTTTGTTTATTTGTTTTTGTTTTTTGAGAACATGTGTTTTTCGGTGCTAAGACTGGTTAAGTCCCAGGCAAACCAGGAAGAACTGGTCGCCTCAGATACCACTGATTCTACTCACTCCCTGATTCAGAATCATTTCTGAATGGAACCACTGAGAACACGTTAGTCGATAATTGATCAATAAGAAGAAAACTCAAGCCATTGTGGGTGGGAGGCAAGTGTGCCAATCAGCGCTAGGTCTATGGCATGTTAAAAACCCTACGTGATCCTTCTTCACATATCAGCAAATCACTGAGGCATGAGGACAAAGTGATTAACTGTCATGCGATGGCTTTGTAGTGAACCCAAATGAACGCACTTATGTCATACTAACTATATGAATGTTCCCCAGTAGATATTACAGGGTTTAGTAACAACCTAAATATTAATGGCGGGACTCAGAGATAATAATTACTACAATGTTACTAGTTCCCAAAGTCCCCTCCCTTCCATACCACAGTATGTCTTGGGTGATCTTTCTGTATGATTTATAAGTAACTGGACTAGAAATTCATTTTATGGAGTAGGACAATCAACCAGACATGTGATCTCTCTGGCTTGCAATTTCCAAATTTGTAAAAATTTTAGGATTGGGATGAGATGATCTCTATGGTCCCTTTTGTTTCTAAATTCTGTCGTTATTCCAGATTCGCATAAAGAGGGGATTTTTTATGGGAAAGGTGAAATTGGGATTTTTTATGGGAAAGTTGAAATTGGTTTGGATTGAGTGATCGATTGCTAGGCAAAGTCCAAAACGTGGCAGGAAAACAAAGCAGAGAAAAGTCAAGAAGGCCGGGCAGTGGAGTGGAGGGCGGAGAGGAGAAACCAGACAGGGAGGCGCTCCTTCTCTCTGGAGATGACAACACCTAGGGAGGAGCGCAGGGTCTCAGGGAAAGCAGTGTTCACAGGGAGCACCAGAGACCTAGAGTCCAAGGCAGAATCTTCCTTCCTAGAACCCCAGAGAGCTCAGACTGGGACCAGGGACAGATGACAGGGTTTCAATGGAGGAAAAGTGAACTGAGGATTGGGCTCAGGAAGGAGTTAGCTAAAAGATGAAACAGGAAATCTCCAGAAGAGGAGACAGACTGGTCACGGCACAAAGCTGACTCCATTAGGATGAACGAGGGTCTCCAGCTCACTCAGGAAAGATCAGAGTTTTACCTCCGATATTTTCAGTTAAGTCAGATCTTTTCAGTCTGGCTGCAGAGAAAGATAAGAGACAGTGACTGATGGAAGTTTAGTGTTCCAGGGCAAGAGCTTTGAAAGTGCCACCTCTACCCATGCATTTCCTGGAAGTGGGACAGTAAGGAGGACACAAGGTAAATGGCGAAAACTTCTGCCACTCACGCCTCTGTCCCGAAGCATATTAAGAAAAGAAGCCAGCCACGCTGTGCAGGCCAGAGGGTGAGAGAAAGACCAGTTTCTGAGTAAATTTGGCTTAGAGAAACCACCTGAAGAAAGGACTTCTTAAGAAAGCAATGAACACACTTTTACTTTGGATATAACTTTCTTTTTTTTAATGTAGCTGTGGGGATGTGCATGCTAGGCTGAGGCAGGAGGATCCCAAGTTTGAGGACAGCCTCAGTAACTCAGCAAGACCCTGTCTCAAAATAAAAAGGGCTGGAGATATGGCTCACTATTTAAGCACCCCTAGGTTAAAGTCCCCATAGCCAATTTTTTAAAAAAGACAATCAAGAGAAGATGCTTTAGAAAAACTGAATGGGAAAGATTTTCCCCCTTGCTGTTCCCAGGAGCAGTGGAGGTTCAGGAAATGTCCAATGTCCAGGAAAGACTGAGCTTAGCTGGAAGATGCTGTCTAAAGTTGACTTCTTAGGATCTGGCCATATAACCTAGGGTCTGTGTGTAGGAGGTGATGATGATTTGTGATTGATTGGGCAGCAACACCAAGTGGCATTGGCAGATTGAAAATTATTTCCTGGTGGGTTGGGTATGTAGCTCACATGTATGAGGCCCTGGGTTCCATCCTCAGTACCACAAAAATAAATAAATAAATAAGCAAATAAATAAATTAATTAAAGAATTGTTTCCTGGGGGTTGCCCGGTAGCTCAGTGATAGAGAGCTTACATACCATGTGCCAGGCCCTGGGTTCAATTCCTAGCATCATAAAGAAGAAAACAAGAAATTACTCCCTTTTGACTCGATGCAATAAATAAGTATTTACTGTCAGGCCACTGGACTTGCTGTATTAAGCTGCCAAAAACACAAACAACCATAAAGAGATTCCAGTCCAGTCAGGTAATCCACATTCACAATTATAATGCAAAGAGTATAGAAGGACATTAAAGAACCATAACGATGTCTGAAAAAGGTATAAAACCGAGGAGAAAACAGCAGCAGGAGCTTCCTAAGTGACAAGCCATCGAATGCAGTCACATTGAGGCCACTCTTCTAAATGGGAGCAATGGAGAGGAGCGGCACAAAAGTACCGAGGGCAGGAGAACAAGGCACGGTGGGTTTTCTGGAATGTTCCTTTCAGGTCAATTGGGAATTCTCAGAGTGGGAATGGACGATGAGGTGATGGAGGTGATGAGGTGATGAGGTGATGGAGGTGATGGAGGTGATGAGGGGATGGAGGTGATGGAGGTGATGAGGTGATGGAGGTGATGAGATGATGAGGGGATGGAGGTAATGGAGGTGATGAGGTGATGGAGGTGATGAGGTGATGAGGTGATGAGGTGATGGAGGTGATGATGAGGTGATGGAGGTGATGAGGGGATGGAGGTGATGGAGGTGATGAGGTGATGGAGGTGATGAGGTGATAGAGGTGATGGAGGTGATGAGGTGATGGAGGTGATGGAGGTGATGGAGGTGATGAGGTGATGAGGTGATGGAGGTGATGAGGTGATGAGGGGATGGAGGTGATGAGGTGATGGAGATGATGAGGTGATGAGGTGATGGAGGTGATGAGGTGATGAGGGGATGGAGGTGATGGAGGTGATGAGGTGATGGAGGTGATGAGGTGATGGAGGTGATGAGGGGATGGAGGTGATGGAGGTGATGAGGTGATGGAGGTGATGAGGTGATGAGGTGATGAGGTGATAGAGGTGATGAGGTGATGGAGGTGATGGAGGTGATGAGGTGATGGAGGTGATGAGGTGATGGAGGTGATGAGGTGATAGAGGTGATAGAGGTGATGGAGGTGATGAGGTGATGGAGGTGATGAGGTGATGGAGGTGATGAGGTGATGAGGTGATGGAGGTGATGAGGTGATGAGGTGATGGAGGTGATGAGGTGATGGAGGTGATGAGGTGATGGAGGTGATGAGGTGATGAGGGGATGGAGGTGATGGAGGTGATGAGGTGATGGAGGTGATGAGGTGATGGAGGTGATGAGGGGATGGAGGTGATGGAGGTGATGAGGTGATGGAGGTGATGAGGTGATAGAGGTGATGGAGGTGATGAGGTGATGGAGGTGATGAGGTGATGGAGGTGATGAGGTGATGAGGTGATGGAGGTGATGAGGTGATGAGGGGATGGAGGTGATGAGGTGATGGAGATGATGAGGTGATGAGGTGATGGAGGTGATGAGGTGATGAGGTGATGAGGTGATAGAGGTGATGAGGTGATGGAGGTGATGGAGGTGATGAGGTGATGAGGTGATGGAGGTGATGAGGTGATGAGGTGATGAGGTGATAGAGGTGATGAGGTGATGGAGGTGATGGAGGTGATGAGGTGATGGAGGTGATGAGGTGATGGAGGTGATGAGGTGATGAGGGGATGGAGGTGATGGAGGTGATGAGGTGATGGAGATGATGAGGTGATGGAGGTGATGGAGGTGATGAGGTGATGGAGGTGATGGAGGTGATGAGGTGATGGAGGTGATGGAGGTGATGAGGTGATGAGGTGATGGAGGTGATGAGGTGATGAGGTGATGGAGGTGATGAGGTGATGAGGGGATGGAGGTGATGGAGGTGATGAGGTGATGGAGGTGATGAGGTGATGGAGGTGATGAGGGGATGGAGGTGATGGAGGTGATGAGGTGATGGAGGTGATGAGGTGATAGAGGTGATGGAGGTGATGAGGTGATGGAGGTGATGAGGTGATGGAGGTGATGAGGTGATGAGGTGATGGAGGTGATGAGGTGATGAGGGGATGGAGGTGATGAGGTGATGGAGATGATGAGGTGATGAGGTGATGGAGGTGATGAGGTGATGAGGTGATGAGGTGATAGAGGTGATGAGGTGATGGAGGTGATGGAGGTGATGAGGTGATGAGGTGATGGAGGTGATGAGGTGATGAGGTGATGAGGTGATAGAGGTGATGAGGTGATGGAGGTGATGGAGGTGATGAGGTGATGGAGGTGATGAGGTGATGGAGGTGATGAGGTGATGAGGGGATGGAGGTGATGGAGGTGATGAGGTGATGGAGATGATGAGGTGATGGAGGTGATGGAGGTGATGAGGTGATGGAGGTGATGGAGGTGATGAGGTGATGGAGGTGATGGAGGTGATGAGGTGATGGAGGTGATGAGGGGATGGAGGTGATGAGGGGATGGAGATGATGGAGGTGATGAGGGGATGGAGGTGATGAGGGGATGAGGTGATGAGGTGATGGAGGTGATGAGGTGATGAGGGGATGGAGGGGATGGAGGTGATGAGGTGATGGAGGTGATGAGGGGATGGAGGTGATGAGGGGATGGAGGTGATGAGGTGATCGCTGACGGTGTGCTGCTATCCTGACAAGGCACCATGTTGACCTGCTTACATCGAACACCTCAGTTACTGATCGGGAAACTAGGGAATTGACAAGGTCGTGCTCAGAGCTATGCCTTCAAAAGAAAATTGTGTGCAGAGCTGTGTGAAGGTTTTGAGGAGCGAGACCTGAGCCGGAGAGGCCACTGGATGAATCCAACAATCTGTCTGAGCGACTGAAGTTAAGGGCTGAAGTTAAGGGCAGTGACGAGGAGACCAGGGAAAGGGGAGCTGGCGAGGCCCCTGGCAGAATGTGCGGAATGCGCAGATTAGATACGGGAGGCCTGGGGGCAGGGAGAATGGCGGGGACTGCAGCAGCAGTTAGTGAGGAGGAGGCAGAGCGAAGGCGGAGCCTGCCAGCAGGGGCTTGGGAAGAGATGTCCAGAAGGCAACCGAAGTGAGGGAGGGGGCCTGGGAGATGATGCAGGGCTATGACTCATTGGTTCAGAAATGGTGATGAGGCAGTGGTGGTGACGGGTTGCATGCACACCTATAATCCCATTGGCTCGGGAGGCTAAGGTCGGAGGATTGCAAGTTTGAGGCCAGTTTTAGCAATTTAGTGAGACCCCAAGCAATTTAGTGAGACCCTGTCTGAAATTAAAAATTGAAAAGGGCTAGGGATGTAGCTCAGTGGAAAAGTGCCCCTGGGTTCAATCTGCAGTACCAACAACAACCAAAAAACAAAAACAAAAACCAGAAACCAGAAAGAAAGAAAAAAGTTAGAAAACAGTGATTCTATGCATTGCATTGTGGACAGGGGACAAAACATTGCATCAGACACAGGATGACAAGAATTTGTGCCCTGGCTTTGTCAATTACTCACTGTTCCATAAATTCAGCAAATATTTAGAGTTGCTGATGTGTCCTACATCGAAGTTCAATTGCAAAGTTAATGCATTAGGGGAAAACAACATAACACTCAGAATTCCTCTCAACCAGTTCTTCAGGAGGCTGAGCTAGGAGGACCTCGAGTTCAAGCCCAGCCTGAGAAACTTTTATGAACAAAAAATAAAAAGGCCTGGGAATGTAGCTCAGTGGTAGAGTGCTTGCCTGGTATGTCCAAGGTCCTGGATTCAGCCCGCAGTAACCACAAAAGAAAAAGGGAAAAAAAATTTTCTCTGGAAAATCCCTTGGGAATGTGTCATGCTACGATGACATACAGTGTGGCTCATTTTCCCTTTCATCTTGATCTAGAGGGCTGTTTCTTCTAATGAGCACCAGATGAACAAGTTGGCCAGAAGATCAGCAAAGTCTTTGTCGCACTCTGAACCCCGCACTCACTGGGTGGAAAGGAGGCCAGGTTGAGATGACTGACCCAACTGGACCTACACAAAATGCGTGTGCGTGTGCGCACATGCACGTACAGTTGATTTGTATAAGTTAAATTAATACGAGCCTGGCTCCACATTCTACCGAGCACAGCTTATGGGTCAGGGGTTGTGCTATATTTAAGGACAGCAAAAATTGATACATGCCATTGCTGCCCTGAAGCTTTGTCTAGAGGGCCACTAGGCACTTGCAACAGAAGTGATAACAGCACAATGTGGCCCAGGAGGCTGGAGCAGTGAATTAGGAAAGGTTTTTGTAGAGAATGTGACTCTCAGCGAATTTTAAAAGCAGATGCAGGATAAGGGAGAAGGAGCACCCCAGAGCATCCTTGCAAGGGACTAGCACGCATCACTGCAGGGAGGCTGGAAGTGGCACAGGTGGGACCTGCAAGTTACCTGGGAGAGTTGGAGTGTGGCATGGGCTGGGGTGGGGTGGGAGCAGCTAAAGAAGACCCCGGGGGCAGCTGAGCTTTCTGTGCCCAACCAAGGGGCTAAGGTGTTGCACTGGGCATGCTGGATTCACAGAGGTTCTAAGAAGGAGAGAGAAATAAGCACATGATCAGAGGTGCATTTTATACAGGTCATTCTGTCACTCTGGAGGATGGATTAGAGTAGGCTGAGAATGGAGGCAGGGAAACTGGTTAGAAAAAATTATACTAGTGCAGGAGACAGAGGAGGGAGGATGACAACATCATGATAGGAAGACGGCCAACGGCTGGATCCCGGTTACTGAGTTTTCATAGCAGGTACTAAGCTTAGCACTTACACCCACCGTCCAGCTTCATCAGCCAATAACCCCACGCGGATGCTGTTGGGTTTGTCATTCAAGCCCGGCTCAGTTCGTATGCTGCCCACCTCCTCCTGGGCCAGTTCTTCCCCTGTCCACTTGGCTGCAGCTCCACTGGCTGCTTTTCTGGCTCCTGAATGCTCCAGGCTCTTGGTAACTCCAGGATCTTTGCAATCCCTAGTCTCCACCTGCAGCCTCCCTCCCAAGTGTGTGGCTGGCTCACCCTCGTTTTGAGGATGCAGTTCATACACTGCCGCTGCCAAGAAGCCTTCTTAGACCCACCTCATCTAAAGCAGTTCCCTTCCTGTACCAACAGGTATATTTCCTTCATAGCACTTTTCCTGATTCTAATGATCTTGCTTACCTGTCTGTCTTCCTCCTCCTAGAATACATACTCCATGAGGTGGGGACCTTATTTGTCTTATTCGCTACAATATCCCAGTACCTAGAACAGTTTCTAGCACAAACATCAGGTGAATGAATATGCATTTTGTAGATAAAAATAAACTACACGTTGAGTATCCCTAATACAAAAATTTGAAATCCGAAATGCTCCAAAATCTGAATTTTTTTGAGCACTGATGTAACACAAGTAGAAAATTTACACCACAAAACTATTTTTTTTCATGTACAACATTATTTAAAACATTAAACGAAATTACCTTCATGCTGTGTGTACAAAGCAGACATGAAATATAAATGAGTTTTGTGTTTAGACTTGGGTCCTATCCCTATCTCAAAGACCTATGCAAATATTCCAAAATGTTTTCAAAATCCAAAATTTAAAACACTTCTGGTTCCAAGCATGCAGGATGAGGATGAGAAATATTCACATTGTTCTACTGTTATTACGAAGAGTAACATAATAACATTAAAATATGTTCCAGGCAGGGTATAATTGATTTAAGCTCACAGATTGGGTAAATATTATTTTCTTCATTTTACAGATGAAGAAACTGGGATACCGAAGTTAAGTAATTTATGCAAAGTCACACTGCGTGTACACGGCAGAGTCAGGGTCAAACTCGTGCTGTCTGGCTGGCTCCTGGGTCCTTGCTTTACCATGTGAGCTGTATTCCCCCCACCCCCACCCCCACCCCCACCCCCTTTTTTTTTTTTTTTTTTTTTTTTTTGGTACCAAAGATTGAACTCAGGGGCACTCGACCACTGAGCCACATCCCCAGCCCTATTTTGTACTTTATTTTGGACACAGGGGCTCACTGTGTTACTTAGCACCTCGCTAAATTGCTGAGGTTGGCTTTGAACTCGCGACCCTCCTGCCTCAGTCTCCAAGCCGCTGGGATTACGCCCCACGCTGTATCCCTGCTCTACCGCTAAGGTTTGCAAATGTCAGGTCACGAGGGTGGTGATGGCTCAGCTGGGATTCCAACCTAGTTCCCTCTGACTCTGGAATCTGAGCCCCAAACACCTACACTCCAGGGAAAGTTATATGAGCAGGGAAGAGGGCTGAGAGATGGCGAGGAGAGAGAGAACCCAGCCTGAGCACACTGCGAATTCAGGGACACACAGGGAGAAGAACACGAGTTCAGCTGTGAGCATGCAGAGGTCCAGGTAGGCGCTGCGCATGCTCCGTTGTGCTTTCTGCTTTGGGAACAGAGCCCATCAGTCAACTCCTCTGAGCCCATCTCCACGTTTGCAAGATGTCGACTTCAGTACCCCCCAGCCAGGATTCCTGTGAAGATTTAAGAGAGATAATCTGGCCCCACCGGCAGATATTCAGTAAACATTATCTCTCCTCCTCTACTCTGTGCCTCTGCTGATAAGAAGAAGCTAAAATATCTGGGAAAAAGCGCTATCAGGAGGAAAGGGAGAATTCTTGAGTGGGTCCAACTATATAACCATAACACAAGAAAGCTTGTGTTTGCTAGGTCTCATCTTAAGATTTGCAGTTATTGCAACAACTGAATGAAAAATGAACAAAACTAGGATCAATTTAAAATAAGTATATAATGTATATGTATGATTATATGAATGGTGTGAATCTACATTGCGTACAAGCATAGAAATGAAAAGTTCTACCCTGTTTGTGTACAATGAATCAAAATGCAGCCTGTATAAATAAAAAAGATTTTACTAAATAAAAGAATAATAAAATAAAATAAGTATATAAATGTTACTGTTCCTCCTCTGGATTTTTCTGTTTATTGTTATTTCTTGCTAAGTCTATTCAATTTTTATCCCTGGATGAGTTATGTATTTTAGTCTTAAAGTTTCTGTTTTGTACAATGGAAACAACAGTCTCCCTTTAAAAGTTTTTTAAAAGGATTGAAGGAGATCATGCACAAGTGATCCAAATATAATAAAATAACATTATTTTTAAGTGTTTTTGTACAAGAAAAGGGTATGCTGAGATCATGCCTTTCCCACAAAAGTAAATTTAATTGGTATTTTTCAAGTTCAAATTGCTCAAGTGGTTAAAGCCATGTATATTTCATCTGTCCTGATATCACATGGTGATGTCATTAATAACGCCCCCAGTGTGGGGTAAGGAAGCAATCTGCAGTGGGCTTGCGTCTGCTACATCACCTTGCAGTGTCATCTCCACCAGGCCCTGCCCCTAGCCTTGAGCTCCAGGCAGACAAATGACCCAAGAGAGGCAGGTCAGCATTCAGCAGCCCCGGGGTTAGTTGCAGGACCTATCTGGACCAAGCAGGACCAATCTGAGGCCTCCCCTTAACTGGTGCTAGAAATATCAGGTAAAGTCTTCCTTTCCCCCCAGGAATGCCAGATGTCAAAACCAAGCAACGCCGGAGCTACTTCCAGCAGTCTCTGATACCGTATGGGGACAAACTGTCCAAATGCGGCCAAGCCAGAAAGCAGCAGAGATATAGGGAAACCAACTCATCTAGTTTGCCTGGGACTTTGCTGGTTCTTGACATGGAAGCTCCATGCCCAGAATGCCCACCTCAGATTTGGGCAAATCGGGATAGTGGTTCATTCCATAGAGAGATGACTTGGTAAGGGAGCGTCCTAAGCCAGGCATGGTGGCACATGCCAGTAGTCACAGGGACTCAGGAAGCTGAGACAAGGAGGACCACTTGAGTCCAGGAGTTCTGGAGCAGCCTGAGAAACATAGTGAGACAACGTCTCAAAAAGAAAAAACAGCAAGTGGGGGTATAGCTCAGTGGTAGAGCGCTTGCCTAGCATGCGTGAGGCCCTGGATTTGATTGCCAGCACCACAAGAAGGAAAAAGAAAAGGAAGGAGGAGAAAAAGGGTCCTGGATGCAGCTAGACTGGAGTCCCTGTGGGCATTGCAGTTATGTGATCCTCTAAGTTCTGATGTTTATTTAAGCTCCTTTGAGTTTCTGACACTTGTGACCTAAAAAGTCATAACCTCTTCTCAAAGAATGTGCACATATAAATAAAAGTCACAGTTAAAAAAACAAAATAAAGTAGGAAGCACACTATTTTTAGAATCAAAAAAACAAATGAGGAAATGTGGTCACGTGATCCTTTTGCGGGGTTGAGATAAATTTTTCGACCAAGAGGCTTTGAAAAAAAAAATGTATACAAAATGGAAAAAGGAAGAGAGACAAATGAAAACATTCCTATGGAAGATAAACATCCAGGCATGAGAAAGGTCAGAACAATGCAGTGGAGGAAGAAAAGAAGTCGAAACCAAAGCAGGTAGCAGCCCTGCCTTAGGGACGGGCCTGCCCTGGAGTGGGAGGAAAAGATAACTGAGTTACCAGACTGGACTGTGAAGAAACCAGCCCAGCCCACAGATGCCCAACAAGATCTTGAGATTCAAAGCAAAGTCTCCAAGGGGACTGGCAGTGTAGCTCAGTGGTCAAGCACTTGCCTAGCATGCACAAGGCCCTGGGTTCCACCCCCAGTGCTGCAAAACCAAACCAAACCAAACAGAAACCACCAGCCCTCTGGCGCTCTACCTTGAGGCAGGTCGGCAAAGGAAAATACCAGAATAACCAAAAGCGCTAGAGAAAATGGACTCTGCTTAAGGCAATATGTAACAATAACTACGAAGGTCTAAGAGGTCGCACGGGTGCCCCCGAAGGGAGAATGAGCTACTGCCATCGGAGCCCGATGCTCTGCAGTGTTGGAGGTTTGGGGTCCCGTTGGCCTTCCTTGGAGAAGGCAGCCAGATGGGAGAGGACCCCTCCCCAACACATACCTGCTCATGAGCCAGAGAAGAGATGTGACAAGTGTGCTGTGGGCTCCCTGAAGAGGGGCTTAAGGCCGGGACCTCCCAGGGCCTCCTTCGGGCCTGGTCGGGTACCATTGCTTATCTTTTCTTTCTTTCTTCCGTCCCCCACCCCCATCCCATGTGGGGGTGGAGTCCAGGCCTCCCGCATGATAGACAAGGGCTCTATCACTGAGCTATATCCTCAGCCCCTGGCCATTTCTAATAAGGTGTTGAAAACCAAGAGATATGCTATTCTCTCCCTAGAAAGACAACATAAAAGAAAGTAAAGAGAGAAAATCAGCTGACGCCATGCGAGTAAGTGAGCATCCTTTCTACCCAGTCTTTCCAGTTTTAAATGATTTCCACTTTGTCTTCTGACGCCATCTGATTCTAGGGTACTACTCATCTTCCTGGAATGTCTTTGGACACCGGGTACACCTGGGCAGGGTCTTTCCATCAAACACAATTTAATTGAGGGTGTTTAGGAGACAGGAGGAGCCTAACTTTGAAGGAAGAAATGAACAGCGCTGTTTGTATTCGCCCATTTGCAAAACACCACGCTGATGCTAATTTTTTGGGGGGTGGGGTACTGGAGATTGAACTCAGGGACACTCAACTACTGAGCCACATCCCCAGCCCTATTTTGTATTTTTCATTTAGAGACAGGGTCTCACTGAGTTGCTTAGCACCTCACCATTTTTGAGGCTGGCTTTAAACTTGCATCCTCCTGCCTGAGCCTTCCGTACTGCTGGGATTACAGGGGTGCACCACTGTACCGACCTGCTGCTGCATTTATAGAACTTTTCCCCTTAAAACCTGACACTAAAAATAGAGGATTTGATGTTATTCAAGGCTGTCTGGGAATAAAGAACCAGAGGCACAGTCCAAATCAAAGAAGGCTCAAGCATGGCCAAGGCTGAAGTCACCTGAGTACCTGAAAAGGTTTTACCTTGCCTGTGAAGATGGGAAAGCATTTGGTGATTTGTTCTCTTCAACTCACTTGTAATTTGGGAAGGCCCCATCTGCAAGCAGTATGTCCTTTCACCCTGAAGCGAGATGTTGCCAAGAATCTAAGAAAGGAAGGAGCGAAGCCCTAGGAAACGTCCCCTCATCCTGAAATGTATCTCTGACAGAATCAGAGTGGACAGGCCACTGACAGGGGCCAAGCTCAGCTTCCTCTCTGGGGAGATGCTCCCTAAAGACGCTCTCTCCTCCGACTCCTGCAAGGTGCCACTGCCAGGCTCACAGGCAGTGTGGACCCCGGATCACTGGTGTCCATGCTCTTGCTACAGTTTCCCTGCACGGCACGTGATGTCTTTACGGGGTTCTGGGCGTTACGTCTTCTGCAAAGAAAGGTGCATGTAGGAAGACAAGGGTTTTCCTCTATGAGCCCCATACTTCGAAGTTGGGGGTCTGAGGTTCTGTGAGCTTCTGTGATTTGCTGTTGCTGAGAGAGGGCAGACTCCAGGGCTCCATACCACAAACCTAGAGCCGAAAGCGTTTTTCTCCTCAACTGAATTATTATTTATTTTACTTTTTATTTTTTTTTTTAAGATGGGAATCTTAGCCAGGTGCAGTGGCGCTTGCCTGTAATCCCAGCGGCTCCGAAGCTGAGGCAGGAGGATCGCAAGTTCAAAGCCAGCCTCAGCAAAAGAGAGGCACTAAGCAACTCAGTGAGACCCTGTCTAAATAAAATACAAAATAGGGCTGGGGATGTGGCTCAGTGGTTAAGTGCCCCTGTGTGCAATCCCCAGTACAAAAAGAAAAAGAAAAAGAGAAAAAAAGAAAAAAAATGGGAATCTTGCCAGGCGCTGTGGCACATGCCTGTAATCCCAGCGGCTTGAGAGGCTGACACAGGAGGCTCACGAGTTCAAAGTTAGGCTCAGCCACTTAGTGAGACTCTAAGCAACTCAGCAAGACCCTGTCTCCAAAGAAAACATAGAAAAGGGCTGGGGATGTGGTTTAGTAGTTAAACGCCCCCAGGCTCAATTCCCAAAACCAAAATAAATAAATAAATCATCTACATCTTCAAAAAAAAGATGGGAATCTTGGTATGTTGCTGAGACTGTCTGTCCCCAAATGCTTGAGTGCAAGTGATCCTCCTGCTCAGCCTCCAAGTGGCTTTGACTACAGGTGGCTCTACCTACCACACCAAGACTTCAATTTTCATAGGGGGATCTTTTGTCCTTGATTTGCTTACACTGATTTTGAAAGATAGAGACACAGGCTTCCCCAAATTGCCCACAGCCCTGCTCTTCCGCACCTGTATAAACACAAGCTTTCCCAAATTGCCCGCAGCCCCGGTCGTAAAAATGGTAAATAATCCAATTGACAAATGGGCTAAAGAAATGAATAGACACTTCACAGAAGAAGATATACAAGCAATCAACAAACATATGGAAAAATGTTCAACATCTCTAGTAATAAGAGAAATGCAAATCAAAACCACCCTAAGATTCCATCTCACCCCAATTAGAATGGCGATTATCAAGAATACAAGCAACAACAGGTGTTGGCGAGGATGTGGGGAGAAAGGTACACTCTTACATTGCTGGTGGGGCTGCAAATTAGTGCAGCCACTCTGGAAAGCAGTGTGGAGATTCCTTAGAAAACTTGGAATGGAACCACCATTTGACCCAGCTATCCCACTCCTTGGCCTATACCCAAAGGACTTAAAATCAGCATATTACAGAGATACAGCCACATCAATGTTCATAGCTGCTCAGTTCACAATAGCCAGATTGTGGAACCAACCTAGATGTCCTTCAATTGATGAATGGATAAAGAAAATGTGGTATATATATACAATGGAATATTACTCAGCCATAAAGAATGATAAAATTATGGCATTTGCAGGCAAATGGATGAAACTGGAGAATATCATGCTAAGTGAGATAAGCCAATCTTAAAAAACTAAAGGAAGAATGATATTGCTAATAAGTGGATGATGACACATAATGGGGGGTGGGAAGGGTTAGTGTTGGGGTTGGAGTTGGGTTTAGGGAGGGGGGCAGGAATGGAGGAAGGAAGGACTGTATAGATGGAGGGGAGGGGTGAGAGGGGAGGGGGGAAGGGAAAAAATGGCAGAATGAATCAAACAACATTACCCTATGTAAATTTATGATTACACAAATGGTATGCCTTTACGCCATGTACAGACAGAGAAACAACATGTATCCCATTTGTTTACAATAAAAAAAAAAAGGACATAACAATAGTACATACCTTATGGAGTAGATGAAAGAGAAATGTATTATTTGTGTAGTCTTTAGCTTACGATCTGATAATAAATGCTTATTACATACGCCACAAAAAAAAAAAAAAAAAAAGAATGTATAAACACAGACCTCTCCCATCTTATCTGTGAAGGCCAGGGGAGCTGACCCGAGAACCTTGCTAACGATAACCCTCCTCCCGGAGGTCAGAGCGACTCAGAACTTAAGATAACATGCTTTACAATTGTATATGTTAACTAATTAGAAAGAACACTGTATAACTGCTTGCCTTTTATTATATAAACCCTGCTAACGAGGGCTGGGGGCCTCTCTCTTAGCGTCACTGGTTAAGGACACAGAGGAACAGGTTCGAACTTGCTAATAAATGACTCTTTGCTGCTTGCATTGATCGTGGTCTCTGGTGGTCCTTGTGGGGTCTCGAGCCTTTGGGCACAACATATGGGGGTTCGTCCGGGATGCCCCAAGCCCACCCAGACACCTGATCATAGAGTCATAAGTGACACCTTCGGCTGGTGAGTAAGGCATTGCCGTGTGTTTTCTGGTCTGGATTGCCTGCAGGTTCTGGTTCTGGGCTGGCATAGTCCTGGCGGACGCGCTATAGGACCCCAGCAGGGTCTCGGGAGATGTCCCCTCGACCCATTGGGTGACCTTGTCGCATCTGGTGACTCTGGCATCTGGGCAGCATTTGTGCTGCATTTGGGCGACTTTGTCGCATTTGAGTAACTCTTTGTCCCATTTGGGTGTTGTGTTGTGCCTGGGCAACTCTTTGATATAATTGGAAATTGTTTGTTTTTGTTGACAAAGTACCAGCTAGCCAATTTTTGATTTAGCGCGCTACGTGTCTGTCTGTTTGTGTATTGTACTATATGGTCTTTACTCCTGCCTTCTATTAAGTTCTTCATTGTGTTAATTCGATCTTAGGCTTAGGGATACTCATTGCAGGGTACTTTACAGTCCTTCTCCTTGTTCCTGAGAGATCTGTTTACTCCAATCCCCCTAGGCAGAGAGCTCAGCAGCTCCATTCCTCAAAAGTAGTAAGAAATAATGTTTTGTGATTTTCTGCATTCAAACCTAACCTGATTTCTCAACCAGGAAGAAAAAGGGTTAAAAAGTCCTGGGTGATCCTCCCTCCCCCCTGCCTGGCCTTGCTGAAGCCTGCATTGAAATGTAGGCTGCAGCAGTCTCAGCGGGAAAGGGGGGTAACCTGAAGATAAGAAAAAAAGAAAAAAAAAAGGTGTCCGTTTTAAACTTCTGGGCTGCTACACAGAACTAACTCATTCTCTAGGATTCTTGTTTTGTTTTGTTTTTCTCTAATGCTGTATTTTTGATCTCATAATTTTGATCCTGCATACCTAGGTTAATGATTTTTTTCTTTTTGATCAGTTCTATTTTTATTCAACTAGAGTTTTTGAACATCTGTTACATTGCAATGGAGATTCACCTGTAAAGTTACAAGGCCTTTGATTTTGTGTTATTTGTATGTCGTGCTAATGTCGTGTTTTGTCTGTATCAAAACTGAGCGCTCCTAAAATTGAAATTTAAAAATGGATCCAAATACTTTTATTCACGTGATTTAAAAGGGTTCAATTTAAATTGGGTAAACTAATAAAAGTAAAATGTCTTTAGAAATAACTCGCAAGTCTCTAGGTGGTCAAACTAATGGAATGTTGATGTTAAACAATGTCTAATCTCAATTGTTTCTAGGACTTTTCTTCAACAGGAAAAAGACAACAAATACTGTTCAGGGCACTTGTCTAATATCTTGGTTTTTACAGAATAAGTGAATTAGAGTTAACATGTATGGGATTACTCAAATGTGTTTGTTGGTGACATCTGATTAATTTGCAAAGCTAAAATGCTCATTGTTAAATGACATCAAGTACTTTTAAGTCCTTAAATTACATGGGGTAACATACTTAAACATTATTGGTGTTTTCATAGGTTGGTAAATTAAAAAGGGTTTAGAATTGCTTTGTGTCATTACTAAAAACAAGGTTATTAAGGGTTATGTTCTAACAGATAAAACCTCAACTCGGAGGGTGAGCGTTCCATCTGCTCCCTTACCACTTCCCCCTGCTCCCCCTCCAGTTCTGCAAAGCTCCAAGGAGCTCTTAGATTTGGATTTAGAGTTACCATCTCCCCTTTCATTGTGTTTCAGTTAGAGTACTATAAACCACAAAGTATTTTATCTTGTTAAATCGGAGTAATTTGTCTAAATTCAAAAATTTCATAAGAGTTGTTTCAGAATGTGAACAAAAAGGGGTCAACAGATAGGAAAGAGAGAATAAAAGGTTCTGGGTTTGGAAATATATTTAATAAAAAGGAAAAGAAAATGTTTCTGGGTAAAAAAGTGCCTGTGTGATGGAATACATGAGGGTCTAAGTAAGTGCTAAGAAAGTCTGTGTGTAAGTAAAGGGCAAGTTTCAACACGTCTGTGTGTAACTAAGTTGGTTGTGTGTATGTGAGACAGCTAAAGCTATTTAAGGTTTTTCCTAAGGTGAAATACTAATGTTCTGATATAAGCCAAAGTTTAATCTATATGGTAAAATGACATGGTAAAATAACAAGGATTTCTTAGAAACACTAATTTACTCTTAACTTTGTGTCTATTAAGTTTTATTCTTTAAAACAATTAGTCTTAAAAATTGGGGTTTATACAATTATGGTTAAACAACTGTTAAGAGTATTGTACTATGTTACAGAGTCTAAATTTTTCTTTAAAAACTGAATTTAGTAAGATTAAAGTGTCAAGGTAATTGTAAAATGGTCACTCCTTGTATATTAAATGTATTCATATTTTCCAGGTATACAAGTTTTTAAAGCAGGAAATTTGTCAAGCTGCTATTCTCCAAAATAAACTTGTCTGTACTGGTAATATTAAACTTAAATAGTACATTTTATTGGGGATTTATTTCTATCATTTAATGTTCTATTATGGGACATATTATCAGTAAGGTATATGTAAAATTGGTTACTTATTTCACTGAGATAAAAATTTAAATGTAAATGTATATCTAAGAGTTAGTGACAGCCTGATTTGTTTAAAGGTTCATATTGTAGAAGGTGAAAGCATTTTGCTACACAAAAGAAAAGTTAAAAGCTCTCTCAGCCTTTCTTTGATTGATTCCTGTTTTGGATATAATGTTAGACTGTGTTAACTAATGTTCATATGGACTCAGAAATCAATATATGTAAACTTCTTAAAATGACATTTAAGAAAGAGTATAATGCACAATAGCAAAAATGGGACAACAATGACTGAGATTGGGGTCCCTGACTTCATGACTGTAGCATGCCTGGTGCCTGGGAGTGTTCCTGTGTAGGAGCACAAGATGCCTAACTGCTGTGGCAGTAGCCTCCCTGGGGAGGCTCTGTACAGGAGTCCTATCAGCTCTTACATTGATATCAGGCACACAGCTCTTGGGCAGAAAGAAATTGTTTTGCTAGATAACCAGTGTTCAGCAGTTCCCTTCTCTAGTTCCTGCCCACCTTACAGTAACTTTGGACAGTGGACTTCTTTGAGAGCTACACGGAGTTCCTAACATTGTACTTTGCAGTTGTGGGAAAAAGTTATGTAGATGGTCTAGTCTCTGTAACTCTCCTGAAAACAAAGAATAATGCTTACATAGTCTTTAACTTAATAATAAGACATGTATAAATGTTGCTAACATAACTCTTTAGATCTACATTTCCATCAGAGAACAGAGCTCCATCTGATCTCAGCTTAATCTTCAAAATCTGTGTTTATAAACCTTTATTTTCTAATACTCCTTTGACCCTCACTGAACTTGAAAATTTGGTCATGCTGGTCATGGCAAAAGGGGCAAAAATTAGTTTTAGGATTAGAACATTTTACTTAAGACTTGTGAAGAGCCCTGCCTTACCTGAGATAAGGCTCTGTCTCACCCTGCTACATGTTAGAATGATTCCAAAGTAAGCCAGACTTTAACTCATTTAAAGTTGTGCTCAAAAGTTTGATGTTTGTTGTAAAGATTACTGTGATCTCAAACAGGGTATATAATGTAGAACTCAGCCAAAATTCAAGATAACTATTATACAAGCTAAATATGTTTTTACTCTTGCTAATTTCATTTTGTAAAACTGTTGCCTGTTACTATTTTGCAGAAGGAGCTGCTTCCAGAACATACAACCTAGGTAACTTGTGATAATAGGCCATCACCTTCAAAACAGATAGTATGTGGTAGTACTTTAATAAAAGGGTAAATGACTGTAAAGTTATGGACATTAAAGTTAAAGGCCAGTACTCTTACTGTATGACTGGTGAGACTGGCTTGCTGGATGATTAAGATCAAACTTAGAAATTGGAATTAAATACAGAGGCCAAGAAAACAAAAAAACAAAAAAACAAAAACAGTATCTTGCCCTCAAAGTCAGCCTGAACCCAGGGAATAAGAGGACTTCTCTAAGGAGTGATGCAACTCTGGGTCACACAACCTCCTGATCAAGGAGATTGTTGAGACTAGAGGATGAGAATCACTCAGTGCATCTGCTGCAGAGGAGGGTCATGGAAAAAGGGAGACACCCCTAATGCTTTCAAGGAAAGCCAACTCATCGAGAAGACCCTGCCTAACCAATGGCACTAATGGAGCTAAGAAGCTGCTCTTAAGTTCTCTATGAGTGGCCCCTGTGGAAACTCAGCTGACTCTTTAACAAGACAGGAACCAGGTCAATTTGACCAGCTTGGTCTTGGACACCCAGCAAAACAGTTAAAACCAAAATATAGCCATTCTTGGGCATTTAAAAGAAATAATAGTTAAAAGTAACTTAAGATGTACACTTGTGTTAACCCACTAAAATTAAGAGTGGAAGCTACAAAAGAAAGATTCTTAGGCAAATGTGCCTGATAACTATCAAGGGAAACTGCCAGAGTCAGAAGATTTTAGTCAGTTTAAGGCCTACAGTCACAGGTAGGCTTTATCTATGTATGCTCGTATGATTATCTATCCCTAAGTAACAGAAGTATAGAGATCTCTACTAAACACAGGTTATACCAATAAAGGGATATTTTACAAAAATCAGATGACATTAAGTAGCTTAACTATATTTTCTAGGGACCTCAATGACATTAAGAGTTAAATATTGTGTTTACATTCCTGATAACTTGGACAATGTTAAAGTCCCCAAATAAAGGCCTTGTGCTCTCCAGCCTTTGCTAGGCCTAGTTATGGGAACAATTTCTCAGTTCTTCCACCTCCTGGTGAGAGATTGACTTCCGTCATTTTCATGATACTCAGTGGCATGTTTCATATGCTGCAACATTTACTTTGTACTAATCTCATTTCAGTACTCATGTCTTTTTGTTCTTCTATCATAGAAGCACCCACCCCCAGATGAGTTTACAGCCTGCTCTTCCCCAACCATACTTCTATCTTGAACCCCTCAGTTGACCCGATTTCTAAAAAGGGAACTCCAAACTGCTTGCCCCACGCTGCCCACTTCCAGCTCGAAGAAGTCAGATTGGTCATCGCCCATTTTCCCTACAGCAGTGAAGGAGTTCCTAGTATTAGAGGGGTAAATGAAGTCAGAATTAAGGACAGGTAGTTAGTGTAAAAATAGGAAATCGGGTCAATTTGAGGAAATGAAGCCATGAAGCCATCTGCCTTTGGAAGTTGGAGACTGCCCCTGGAAGATGAAATGTCAAGGATCTCCGGAGCTCATTAATTACCAAATTTACCTGCCTTTAAAGACTGTAAGCAAGGAGGTCTATGTGCAGCTCTGGGAGAAAAATGTTGGTTTTATGCTAATCATTCTGGAGTAATGAGGGAATCCATGGCAAAAGTCAGAGAAGGACTAACAAACAGAAAGAAAGAATGGGAAGCTAGTCAGAACTGGTTTGAATCCTGGTTCAATTTTTCCCCTTGGTTAACTACTCTGGTGTCCACTGTGGTAGGACCCCTATTATTGTTGCTACTAGCTTTAACTATAGGACCTTGTATGGTCAATAAGTTAATTGCTTTTATTAAGGATAGAATAAATACAGTACAGCTAATGGTGCTAAGGGCCCAATATCAGCCCGTGAAGCCGCAGCAAGGGTTAAAGCAATAATAGAGACCCAAGATTGGCTCTCTAAATGCTCTTGGAGAGGGGGGAATGAAAGATAGAGACACAGGCTTCCCCAAATTGCCCACAGCCCTGCTCTTCCACACCTGTATAAACACAAGCTTTCCCAAATTGCCCGCAGCCCCAGTCATAAAAATGGTAAAGAATGTATAAACACAGACCTCTCCCATCTTATCTGTGAAGGCCAGGGGAGCTGACCCGAGAACCTTGCTAACGATAACCCTCCTCCCGGAGGTCAGAGCGACTCAGAACTTAAGGTAACATGCTTTACAATTGTATATGTTAACTAATTAGAAAGAACACTGTATAACTGCTTGCCTTTTATTATATAAACCCTGCTAACGAGGGCTGGGGGCCTCTCTCTTAGCGACACTGGTTAAGGACGCAGAGGACCAGGTTCGAACTTGCTAATAAATGACTCTGCTGCTTGCATTGATCGTGGTCTCTGGTGGTCTTTGCGGGGTCTCGAGCCTTCGGGCACAAAAATTTGACACGGATAAAATTAACCACCCTCTGGCAAAGTCATCACCAACATTTACCATGAACCCAAATCCATATTTTTCTTAAAAAAATAAGAATGACAAACCATTATGTTACTTTTGCTGAGTAACATAATGCTTTCATCTTAGTACAGCACCTGAGGCAGCTTGTGGCTGAGACCAAACCTTTATGAATTTTAATGGAATAGCAGAAGTAGAAAGAGAATAAATATTTAAATATGAAAATGGGCCTCTAAGTACCTAATGTTCCCAAGTCATATGCCATTCATGGAACAACTCAAGGGTGAAAAGATATAGCCAGCGGGGAAGGAAAGTCAGGGAAAAAGAAAATGTGTAATGCAGAAGCTAGATGGTTCATCAGACTAGTCACCCAGGGATGCAGAGGCCAAACGTGGTATTTTCCACAGAATGTGGGCGTGTTTATCACCCAACAGGCCCTGCCCTGCAGCCCCAGAGTACTTACCAGCGTTTCCAACTTGGCAGACCCCCAACAACCTGAACAATGATAGCTTTTCTCTTGCTATAATAATGCTGTCTAGTTCATTAGAGATCCATTTTGTATTTTTCATTGAGTCCAAAGCATGCTGTTTCTTTCCAAAGGAATTTTATCAGGTTTTACATATTTATAAATTAATCCATCAGGTAAATAAGTAAAGGTAGAAATGTGCTGATAAAACATAAATGAGTTTTTCCGGGGATCTCATTATTTATCTGAATTTAAATGTCTTTTTTCAGAAAAACAACAAACAAACAAAAAACCCACGTAAATATAATATGGCACCTGGGTCCAGATATCCCTTGGCTCACTGAGTTTAAGGGGTCTCAGTTGTGGTGCCCTAGTAAAGCCTCGCACTTTACATTCATTCATTCATTTATTCTCTTTCTTGCTCACTCATTCATTCATCTAATAAATATTTATGAAGCACTTCCTAAGTGTTCTGAGCACACAGATTATAGGGAAGTTAACAAAAGAGAAAATGTCCTGGACTTCACAGAGTTCATGCAGAAGAGGCCAACACCAAATCCATGCAAAAAGCTAAGTATGATTGTTATGGATGGTGACAGGCTCTCCGTAGGGAAAATGAGGTGGCGTGCTAGTGCTCTGAGATGCTGTCCCGAGAGCTGAGATCCTGCAGGCGAGGAGAAGGCTGCACAGCTCTAAGGGGAGGCAGGGGGATGGCCAAGGCAAAGACCTGGAGCTAAAAGCAAATCTGACAAATCTGGAGCAAAGCAAGTGCAGCAGGTGGACTGAGAACAGAAATACCTATTGTGGGAAAGATTTAACAAGTGATGCGTGCAAAAGAGCATGATAAACTGCAAAGTGATACCACAGAAGGGTATTATTTGGTAGTGCAAGAATCCTTGAATGAGCTCACAAAGAATATCATTCTGTATTTAGAAAGGACTAAGGCAAGAACTGTATATTTCAATTTTTTCATTTTGTATTTCCCAATAAAAAATGGCAGGCTCTTCAAAAGCCCTCTCAAATATAGTCACACCTCAGTATTCCTGGGGGACTGGCTCCAGAGTCCCCTTCAATAACAGAATCTGCAGATGCTAAAGTCCCTTCTACAAAATGGCGGAGTATTTGCATGTAACCAATGCGCATCCTCCTATGTACTCTAAATCATCTCTAGATAACTTAAATACCTACAAAATGCAAATGCTATGCAAAGAGTTGTTTTACCGTATTGTTTAGACGATCACAAGAAAAAGTCTGCATATGTTCAGCACAGACTCAAATTTTTTTCTAATTATTTTCCATGCAACATTGGTTGAATCCAGAGATGGGAACCTGTAGATAAAGAGGGCCACCTGTACATCCCCTTTATGTGAAATATGGAATTGCACCTACCTGGAATCCTATTGAGTGTCACCCAGTAATGTTCATCAGGACTGAAAGTGTCTTTGGACCACTGGAGCAAATCAACAGCCCTTGGGTCATGGAGAACAAAGTTGGCAAATTCTCTTGACAGAGCCACATAGGCAGAGCCAAAGTAAATGGTGAGATTGTGGGGAGGGGGTGGTTTCAGCGCTGTCGTTCTAATCACATAGGAAAGCTCTTTGCCCAGATGCTCCCGGTGGACATACTTGGTCCGACCAATCGCATGAGCTGGGGGCAGCACCCCTGGGGTAATGTTCTTCCCTTTAAATCCTTTCAGATACTGAACTATTTCCTTGTTGGTTTTCAGGGGGAAATCTTGCCCACAGGTGTTGAGGACGTACTTCCAGGGGACCTCTGAGGTGGACAGATCTTTGATACAGTTCACATCAGCCTGGAGCCTGGAAATCCCACCATAGACCACTGGTTCCATCTTAGAAGCCAGAAAGGCATTTGGGAAGCAGCTCAGTAATTGTTCCACCGCATCTTTAAATTCAACTGTGGCCTTTTCATCCACATGGACACAGTAGATATTTTGGGGCATGAAGATAGCCCTGAAGAGCCTGGCGAAGGTTTCAAAATTGTGATGGATGACCATTATATAGGCCAAAGGGAACTCCACTTCTTCTTGAGATAAAGGGGCTGTGATGTAGTGACTTTGGGTCAAGTATTCCCTGCAAGAAGACTTCTCATAGATCGTTAGTTTGTTTCTCCACAGGAAAGGAGTTTTCCCGTTGATAAAGGATGTGCAAACTTGAGTCAGCATTAAAGTGTCTGAGCTATTTAGCTTCTGGTAGCTTTGATCTCCCCCAAAAGTGAACACATAGAAGACGATAAAGATGGTTACAGTAGAGACAGAAACTATAAAGAGGTACCGCAGGGATGAAGGCATACCTCAAGGAGGGGAGAGATGTCAACGTGCGCCAGAATCTGTAACTCCTTCCCCAAACTTACTTTTTCTCCCGAGTTCCTATTGCGGCACATAGTCCAGTCATTTCTGCTGGGAAGGATACGCTGAGGATTCACTCAGTTTCATCCAGCTGCTGGTTCTCTCCCGGAGCTGCTATCAGAAACCGATCCCGCCTCTTTCCAGCCTCCTTTGTCTGAATCCCAGGAGCAGGTTGCCGAAGCCCAGCCTTTTCCTCCTCCCTCTGCCTCGCCGTGTGCGTCTGCGAGCTGCTTTGCGAAAACTCTGGCAACTCTCCCCGCCGCCCCCGGGATTTCGTTTCTCGGATCTCTCTCCTTTCATTTCCCGAGCTTCTTCCCGTGACCCCTCTTGTCGTTACCGGTTCGGGGTGTTAGCACAGTGACCCGCAAAGTTGCGATGAGCTCGGGCAGGCGCACAGCTTCCTGCAAATCATCCCGCGGGCTGCCGAGCTCGCCCCCTCTTGCTCCGGGCAGAGCGGCACAGCCGGGTCCCTCGGCGGCTCCCGCACCGCCCACGAGACACCGCGTAGCCTCTGCTCCCCGGGACGCTCAAGTGTCACGAAACCTGACTCAAGTGTCGAAACCTGAAATAAAAGGGAACCTCCCCCGTCCCCGCTGCACTGTCAGCGCTCCGGCCCCGCCCCGCTCTTTTCCAAAACAGCAGCTTCCAGGGGGAGGAATTCCAGTCCCGAGCATCTGGAACTGCAGGGGCTCTGGGCCCGCGGCTTTGAAGCGAGCCCCTCTCCCCTGGCTTCCAGCATCCGCCCCTGGTGTTTGTTGTACAACGTGGAGGTCAGATGAACAAGTCCCGAGCGACATCCCCTGGTGTGGATGAGACCGGAAGGCTTGCAGACAGGAACTTGAATCCTGGCCACCAGTCTGGTTCAGATACGGGATCAAAGGGCGTTCGGGTTTTAACCATCCAGAATGCGCAGAGAAGCGTCTTATAGAGTGTTTTACCAAAGGTAGGAAATGCATGTCTTTTCCCATATGTAAATTGTATTTTGGCCAAAGAGTTTGGGAGTGTCTCACTTTTCCATGACTTATGTTGTAACGAAATATAGAGTAAAGCTTCTTATTTAACAAGCTCTTTAAATGACTTTTAAAACACCAAATTACCACCTTTCCCATGTTCCCTATTTGTCTAAACTTAACAACTCAGAACCTCTAGCCCACAGCATTAACTCCTATTGGAAACTGGGCCTCGAACCCAGCCCCTGAAGAATGTCCTTGAATGCACAGCTGCTTCTTCCTTTTGGAAAGTCTGTGCCCTACTGTTGATGGCATCCTTAGGACCACACACTGATTTCCTGCTTTCACCCTGGTTAAGAAACCAATGCAACTACTGCCCATGACTCAAGGTACCCCAGAATCAAACTGAATGAAATATTATATCCTGAACTCACTGCAGTTTGGTTTTCTTTCTACCCAGTATTCACTGCATACCCATGTTCACTGCTGCAATATTCACAAGAGCCAAGTTATGGGTCAGTCTAGATGCCTATCACTTTTCTTCTCATTCTCCCAGCATTCATTGTATACATGTTTTATTTTCTGGTCTATATATATTTTTTTCTTTGCTGAAGTCTTCTCACACCCACCACAAACAAACGATTTGCAGCCCAACGCTGGAGTTTTAGGCCAATTAGAAAAAGAAAATGCAGCCATTATATGGACAAAGCAGATCAATTTAATTTTTTTTTTTTTTTTTTTTTTTGGGTGCTGGAGATCGAACCCAGGGCCTTGTGCTTACAAGGCAAGCACTCTACCGACTGAGCTATCTCCCCAGCCCCCAATTTAATTCTTAATGTCTTGTAGGGTAGAGCAAAAAATTACCTAATATTCCTGATAAAGGAAAATTCAATCTCCAACTTCTCTTTTTTTCAAATGATGCTTTTAAATATTAGGTTATTATGTCTACTATTTCTGAGCAACTGTGAGTAATTCAGTATCTGGCTTGGTGAAGTCTATGGCTTAAAATAAATATTAAAACTTTTACAGCTTGACAATATATTCAGTGTAGAGATACTACATAACTTAATTAGGGCAACAGACTCTATATTAGTATTTCCAACTGGTCTGTAACACAGGGGTTCAGATTTATACAAGCTTTTGGGGATAGACATTAATGAGGGCACTAAAAATATAAAGAAGTACAGACCCTGGCCAAAATAGGGACTTCCATACTATTTCTGGATTCAATCCAGTACTTCAAATGGCATTATTTATGAATGAAAAATATAGCTATTTTCTCCCCTCAGTGATTCTGCCTGTCTGGGCCAATCCGCCCACCTTAGGTTATAGTACTAAAAACCCCTACAGGAGACCTTTTAATAAAACCACATCATATTAAAGGATGTCTGCTGTTATCTTTCCTTCCTGATGATACAACCTGCTTATCCAGAAAAGACACTCCAAGCTTTTGTGCTACTGAGACTGGATGGCTCAGCCTTCCCTACCTGCCTTTTACTGCAGCCAAGGACAAAGTTGACGCTTGCAGGCCTAGCAACCAAGCTTGTTCCTCACTTTGAAAGCAATTATTCCTGAATCAGCTAATTAATCAGGCTAGACACATTTACCCTGCCCTGGGGCTAGTAGAAAGGCTTTTTTTGTTTGTTTATTTGTTTAACATTCAGAAGTCTTTATAGTCTACTCATCATTTAAGACTTTTTTCCCAATTATGAAAATAGGTAGAACAGAACTTCAACATAAAGAAGGTATCCATTACTTGAAATGAGGGAGGACTTGGAATTTCATTGAATAAGAAAAATAATCAAAGGAGGAAGGGAAGAAGTGTCCATGGGCCCCAGGCCTCTTGGCTTTCCCATAGGAAGGAGCAGGAGGTAGGCTGGACCTGACTCTGTGAGACCTAGAGAAACCAAGTCGGATGCACACAATCTGACTAGGCCGACTAGTGACCGAGGTAGAAAAGACTTTGTTGTTATATTAAAAAAATAAAAATAAAAACAAAAACAGAAACGTCTTATGCTTAATCTTGTTGTTAGAGAATCACACAAAAAGACAACTGTTGTAAGACTTCCGGTCACACTTCCTTCTGCAACCTTCCTTGGCTTCATACCAAGGCCCATAATTGTCCTGGGATTTGTTTTTCCATTCTCAGTCCACCACTAGTCTTTACTTGGGAAAGAACTTGAAAGGACACAGGTTTGAGCAGAAACACTAGATCAGTAAAGTTAAAATTTATAGCAAATAGGGCACAGCAAAAAGGTTTGACTTGGATAAAATTTGTTGAGGCAGCATCGAGGGGCTGAGTTTAACTGGTAACAGAGGCCAGCTAAATGCGAGGAGGGAGGTCTTGTCAATTCTTGGGAGTGCTGATGGGTTTTCTTCTGGAAGGGCATTTGGTTTATTTGTTATTGAAGCAGGTCAAATGACTCAGGGATTCATAATTATAACATACAGGGACTTGTCTTCTCCTTTGAACTTAGTCATAGGTAGGAAAGCAGAGGAGACTGGTGGCGGTCCCGTTCACTTTGGACATCCAATTAAGAAACTCTGTTCCAGGTGGTCAGATGGTTGGTAAATACTACTTTTATTTTATTTTTTGAATGGTGATGATCATGATGCTAGAGAGAAGAAGGAAGAAGGCATTTCTAAAACACCTCTTTAATTAGAACGACAATTCTCCCATAACGGAGATGTCCTCCAAGAGGGTTGGTTCACTGGGGAAAATTCTCCTCCTGGGACCCAATCATTTTACTTTCCATATCGTTCATCTAATTAACAACAGAAGAAGTTGTTATCTAGATTGTAGAACCCAAAGCATTATTTTAAATTATCTCACAGGGGGGAAAATGTTTAACATGCTGTATTTTATTTTGTTTTACTATCTTATTTATTTATTTTTTGCAGTACTGGGGATTGAACTCCAGGTGCTCTACCACCCAGCAACATCCCCAATCTTTTTTATTTTTCATTTTGGGACAGGGTCTCATTAAGTTGCTGAGGCTGGCCTTGCACTTTCAATTCTGCCTTGCCTCTTGAGTTACTGGGATTACAGGCATGCCCCACTGTGCCCAGGCTGGGAAACCCAAGGGGCAAGTCCAGTGGATCACTGTAGACCATGTCATTACACCTTGAGCTAGAATGAGCTGCACCAGCTTCAGATGCAGCGAAGATACCATGGAAACCTGGATGCTGAATGATTTTACGCAAACACTTGCAAAACACAAAACACAAAGTATTCAAATAGGCAAATGTTGAAGCACAGACAGGCAAGCAGCAGGCTTCTGCTAGTGTGCATTTAACAATTAAAAATTTAAAAAACTGGGCTGGGGAGATAGCTCAGCTGGTAGAGTGCTTGCCTCGCAAGCACAAGGCCCTGAGTTCGATCCCCAGTACCGCAAAAAAAAAAAAAAAAAAAAAAAAAAAATTAAAAACTAAGATTCTGACTTTTAGGGATTTAGAAAATAAAAATAAGTTACCAAAAATAAGTCATGGCCAATTCACATCTTTTTAAAAAATTTATATATATATATTTGGGTTTTTTTAGTTGTCAGTGGACACAATACCTTTATTTTATTTTTATGTGGTGCTGAGCAACCAACACAGGGCCTCACGTGTGCTAGGCAAGCGCTCTACCGCTGAGCCACAACCCCAGTCCCCCGATTCACATCTTAAGATGAAACTTACCACTGAGTTCATCTGTGGAAATCAACTATTTAACCTTGGGAGGGTAAATGGCTCATTAATTGTGTTACCAAAACATTTGTTTCTATAAGAAGTTACTCTAATTTGGTGTGTCTGTAAGCTTGGGGTGAGGATGATCCACATCAGTGGTTTCAAACTTTAACTTCATATCTCCTTGTCTGGAGGGGATGTTAAAATACAAAGCTGCAGGGTCCCACCTCAAGAGTTCAGTAGGTTCCCAGTCACTTGCTGATTTACATTTTGATCCCAGATAGTGCTGATTTTGTGGATCCCTGGAGTTTGAGAATCAATGGACCAGAGACCAAAAGTCTTTGGTTTCCTGCCCCCCCCCCACCATGGTCCCAAATGATCTACTTTTCTACAACTAAGAAACATACCAAAAGAAAAAAAAATAAAATTAAAAAAAAAAAAAAAACAAAAAACCAATGTTTGGGGGTAAACAGCATGGTACAATTTGCAAATAATTAATAAACATGTACTCAAATTCCTAGAGCACAGTTTACTATGGAAAACAAATATGTGGTAGAATTGCCCCTCAGTCTTCACAGGGATTGGCTCCAGGAACCACCCCTAACCTACCAGGATACTAAATTCCCGGATGCTCAAGTCCCTTCTACAAAATGCTGTAGCATATGCATATAACCTATGCACAACAGTATAAATGCTATGGAAATATGTGTTATGCTGTATTATTTAGGGGATAGTGATAAGAACAAAGTCTGGACATGTTTAGTACATATGTGAGGGACGGGTGCTTTTAATCTAAGTTTGGTTGAAATGCTGGTTTCAGAACCACGGACGTGGTGGGCCAACTGCACTGGGAAGAATGGGATGAAATGGGTATAGAGAAATGTGCTGGTGCACATTATTATTTAAATGACAGGAACCCTGGTTACACTTATCCTTCCCCAAATGCCATCTCTAATTACTGTACACAGCAGCCACACCTGTGCATAATCCATCTTTCGCAAATGATGGGACAGGGTACCCTATCAACAAATACTGCTGAATTGACTAGCTGGTCTTTCATAAGCCTGAGCTAGAGGAACACGGAGGCTTAGGACTGAAAAAGGAGAGGCAGAAAACATCGATGAAGCTGCAGAGCAACCAGAGTGCTCAGACACCGCTGGGGAAGTGTGAATTAGTACAACTCTGAGAAAATGACACCATCTAGCAAAGTTGAGCACATCTGCGCCTTATGACTCCAGCAAGTCCATCCCTAGGCATTGGATTAACAGAAGTGGATCTATACCTATCAAGGGCAATGGACTTCCATGCTCACTGCAGTCATATTGATCATGGGCCCAACCACCCATGAACAGTTATTACGTATCAGGTTTGCTCAACCTTGGTGCTATTGGCATTTGAGGCTCAAAATGCCTTGTGCTGGGCGTGGTGGCGTGCACCTGTTCAAAGCCAGCCTCAGCAACTTAGTGAGACCCTAAGTAACTTAGTGAGACCCTGTTTCAAAATAAAAAATAAAAAGGGCTGGGGATGTGACTCAGTGGTAAAGCACCCTTGGGTTAAATCCCCAGAACTTAAAAAAAAAAAAAAAAAAAGCCCTGTTGTAAGGGTCTGTCCTGTGCATGGGTACACTGTGGGATATTTGGGGGCATCCCTAACCTCTACCCACAAAAGGCCAGTAGCACCCTCGGCTTCCTCCCCACACCAGCTTTGACCACCAAAAGTGTTTCCGGATATTGGTCTTCCTCTCTGCACAGTAATAAGAATGAATAAATGAGATACAGCAGAAAAAGATGAACCTCCTAAACTTGATGTTAACCAAAAAGAGTCAGATAGAAAGAAAAAGTACATGCTTTACATTTCCACTTGTATAAAAAGGACAAAATCAGGTACAAGAAACCTATGCTGTTAAAGATCAGAGTGTCCACGGGATGCTGTTACGTGAATGTGCTGAATGTCTATTGCACGTGCGCCATTCTGTGTCACACGATACCTTCCCAAACAATGAGGGGTGAATGGGCGCATCATCTCTTTCCCCAGAAAAACTACTCCAAGAGGGTTTTCGAGGTGAGTGGGGAGCAGGAGCCCCTTTTGCATAGCTGGCATTTATGGAACCACTTATGGTCCAGTACTCTGCAGGGCTACATCCCAGGGCCCCTATGACTGCTCATGGTATCACTACCCTGGTTCCTCTGACACCACTGTCAGCCACAACGTAACCATCTCTCCTTCCTGCCCGTGAGCAGTGTCTAGCAGACACAGAGCCACAGAAAAAAGAGGCTGAAACTTGATTCAGAGCGGCTCTGAGTGTGAACATAGATCTGGGCGCCGGCCCTTTAAGGCACTTGGACTCTACAGAGGGTGGGGGCTGCACTGAGGAGCAGAATGGGTGGCAGAACAGGGAACCAGGAAGTATGAGTGACAATAGCTGGCATCTGGGGTGGCGACACACCCACTTTTCTAATATGGAAACTTGGGTGTCTGGTCTCTGGTCTTTGCCTGGCTCACCCGGCTAGGAAGGGGCGGACCTGGACTTGAACATGACAACTTTGTTCTAGCTCTGGCTCATCCCATCCCTTTACCATCCTGTGCCCTTTCTGGGAGGTCCAGGAATGTCTTGGCCTCAGGGTCAGATCTGCTCCACCGAGAAACACTGGGAAGTAGGAGAGTGTGTCGCTTCCAGTGAGGTGGTGGATTCCCTTCCCACGCCCTCCCTTCTCTCACATTCCATCCATCAGCATCGTCATGGACGACACACCTAAGCCAGAAACACTGCGGCCTTGCTTTTCCTTTCCCTCCAGAAGTTTGTAAGCGGCTTCCTTATTGCTCACAAAGCCACTGGGGGTGCATCTTCATTGTGGGTGCTCCCTCGTCCCCCGTGGCAAGCTCCTTCTGCCTGTCCACGCGGCCCAGCTGCTTCTTTCTGGCTCCTTCGTTGTTGGTCACATCAAGATAGCTGCATCCTTTGACCAAAGTCTGAAAGTCACAGTTCCCTAAGCGTTCCGTCCACAGTATGGTTTCCAACCGATCCCTATGTTCAAATGTGGTAACAGTTTGCTATTACTGCCCTGGGTCTTGCAATATCCCTATTTTCTCTCTACTCTGCGTACATCTTCAAAAATAGTTCCTTTATTAAGCATCCCTGCTTCTATTGCTTTTTTTTTTATCATACTGAGGACCAAACCCAGGGCCTCATGTATGCTAGGCAAGTGCTTTACCACTGATTACACACCCAGTCCTAAGCCCTCTCTCTCTGTGTCTGTCTCTCTCTGTCTGTGTGTGTCTGTGTGTGTGTGTGTGTGTGTGTGTGTGTGTGTGTGCGCATGTGGTGCTGGGGATTGAACCTAGGGTCTTGGGCACACTGAGCAAGTGCTGTACCACTGAGCTTCATCCCAACTTTTTCTTTTCTTTTCTTTTCTTTTCTTTTCTTTTCTTTTCTTTTCTTTTCTTTTCTTTTCTTTTCTCTTCTTTTCTTTTTGAGATAGGATCTTGATAAGTTACTGAGGCTGGCCTTGAACTTGAGATTCACCTGCCTCAGCCTCCCTAGGAGCTGGGATTACAGGTGCATGCCACCACATGCCCTTCTTAATTAGCCTAATTTGACTGTGATGTTTGTTTCTCCGTATTATATTGTACTGTATTCCCTGACCAATACAATAATGAAAGGTAGCATTGAGAGATACTTATAATGGCCAGTGTTTGGTCAGTATTTCATGAAGCTGATAATTCAGTGCTCACGACAACCCTTTGAAGTAGCACAATTACCATGCCATTTTACACAACTACCATCCTATTTTACAGATGAGCTGGTGAGGCTTAGGGAGATCCAACATATTGCCTGCGGTCTTGAAGTCAGGCAGCACTGGATTTATAACACTATCACAAATCATTCAGAGCTCCTTCTCTCTTCTCAGAGGCCATGGCTGCAGTTGTGGGAGGTGGGATCAGCACACCCTGGGGCCGGTGCTTCTGGACCCTGGAGGGAGACTGCTTATCTAGAGTGAGACTGAGGATAAGCAGACATACTGAGCTTTGTGGAAGCCAGGTTTCTCGCTGCTGGAGAAGTGGAAAGAATAAACTCCACATCCTTGTATTAGAACTGGAGATGTACTTGTGGCCTAAATATATAATTTAAAAATTAAAGCAGAGAATCATTTGAGCATGCGTGTGGGTCAGCATGAGACAACGCGAGATGGAATGTTTGAGAATGCTCGCTAGTGTGAGTACACAGCATGGTGCTGTGTACCAACATTCTGGGGACATACATGTATATACATATACACATATATACATATGCATATACATATACAGCATATGCAGTGGGCCTTCTGTGTCTGTGGGTTCCATAGCCCCAGACTCCACCAAACTTGGTGGGAAATACACAGAAAAAAATTGTGTCTAGACTAAAGGTGTATAGACTTTTCTGTCTTGTCATTATTCCCTAAGCGATAGTGTATTAACAGCTATTTACATAGCATTTTACGTTGAATTAAGTATTATAAATTATCTAAAGATGATTTAATGTATACAAAAGGAGTCGAAACCCAAAAATGAAGCCCCAGAATATGGCACTTTAACATGCCTGTACCTTGAACTAGAGTCAACCTCAGAAGGATCGCTCTGACCTTCTCCCCATCCCGTTTCTGCTGAAGCACAGAGGGGTTTGCTCTGACGTTCCCTTATGTGACAAAAGGAATTTCTTCCCCCAGGATAGCAGTTGACACAAGCCTCCTCCCCATATGTCATCAAACAGGGAAGATGAACTCACAGCAAGATACCTAGAGTTGATGCCATATGAAATTTGTCCTTTGAGTCCATCACTTACTCTTCCTCTAAAATACTCTGCATCTCCCACTTCCCTGTCCCCTCTGAAGAGAGTATATAAACTTGTAAGTGTCTCTGGATTATTGGCTACTCACTTTTCATTCTTGTGATACTCCTGTGCAAGTAATACTTTTGTTTGCTTTCTCTCTTGTTTTTTTTTTTTTTTTTTGTGGGGGGGGTGGTCAGGGTACTGGGGATTGAACTCAGGGGCACTCAACCACTAAGCCACATCCCCAGTCCTATTTTGTATTTTATTTAGGGACAGGGTCTCACTGAGTTGGTAATGCCTCACTTGTGCTGAGGCTGGCTTTGAACTCATGATCCTCCTTCCTCAGCCTCTTGAGACACTGGGATTACAAGTGTGTGCCATGTGCCCAGCTCTCTTGTTGTTGTTGTTGTTGTTGTTGTTTTAACATACAAGATATATACAGGTTAGATACAAAGACATTTTATATGAGGCACTTGAACAGCCACAGATTTTGGTGACTGAGGCAGGTCCTAGAACACATCCCCCATTGATACTGAGGCATGACTGCCTATTTTTCTCTAGTTCTGGCCCTTGAAGTGGTACCAGAGTAAGACTCATGCAGCAACAAGCATGTCTCATTCAGATTCTTGTAAGTTTAATTCTTTTGAAATAGTTGAAAATGAAAAGTTGAAAACAAAAGAGTTTCAAATATTTTACAGGTATTCAAAGAGTAGATTAATGAGCTGCCTGAGCAACAGGAACTTCTGAAAGGTGGTATGCAAGGTTAGAATGAGCTAGAATGAGCAGGAAGTAAGGTTTAAACCAACCCTGAGTAAGAAATTTTACCTTCTGGAATTGCAGTTTCCTCATCTGCATACAGAGGATAATAATAACCACCTCCCTCAGAGGTGTTCTGTGGAGGTCAAATGATTCAATTAAAGAAAGCTTCCATGTTAGTCCTTCTGTTCTTCCCTTGAAAAAATAATCTTGTTCTAGCGGGTGCAAGTGGCACATACCTGTAATCCCAGTGACTTGGGAGGCTGAGGCAGGAGGATCACAGGTTTGAGGTCAGCCTCAGCAACTTAGTGAGAACCTATATCCAAATTTAAAAAAAAAAATAAATAAAAGGACTGGGGGTGTGGTTCAAAGACTGAGGGTCCCTGAGGTTAATTCCTAGTACCAGAAAAAAAATTATGGTATCAAGAGAATAATGCTTCTGTTGAGAGATTTCTAGGGCTGGGGATTTAGCTCAGTTGGTAGAGTGCTTGCCTTGCACACACAAATCCCTGGGTTCAATCCTCAGCACCGCAAAAAAAAAAAAAAAAAAAAAAAAAAAAAAGAGAGATTTCTAGATGTAGAAATTGCCCTATTTTGTAGAATTAACATAGGATACTTATTAAAATATGATTTCACCTAAAGAACTATTAGAATTAACATAGGATACTTATTAAAATATGATTTCACCTAAAGATCTATATTCTGTTACAGATTCAGCTCTTCCTTCTTTTTATGAGCCGGTGGAACCTTTGCCTTTCTGAGATTTTGAAATCCAGTTTTTAATATGGGGTGGATAATAAGGAAGTACCTTTTATTGGTTTTCACACTGTGACACATATTGGAAACAATTACTCATTTGGTACCTGTTTCCAAAAATAGGACAAAGTTGCTCTCATCCGTAAGTGTCCCGCCAAGGGGCTCCAACTGCCCAGGGCTTTGCCTGGCTTAGGTGCTGCGGGGGGTCAGTATGTGACTCACGCCCAGCACATCCGCACACAGAGGTGTGCTGGGGGCTCCGCATTAAAACGGAAGTATAGCCAGGAAAGAAGCTTCCATTCTAGGGAAGCGGCTAGGAATAAGCTAAAAATACTCCATGCACACTGGGGAAAAATGAAGCAGTGTATAGCTGCCCCTGCCTCAGGTTGTGCTGGGCCCTACAACCTTCAAACACTGGGGGTTTCCGTCCTCAGACCCCACATCTTGTCATCTGTGACCTCTCATTCCTAACTCTGCCTTTTCCTTGATTCCATTTGACCCTTTGTCTTAACCTTCCTTTCCTTACTCTGATAGCAAGGGGAAACTTATGCCCTATCCCATTCTTGGCTTTTGCCTGATTTCAGAGACTGAAGATGCTGGAGTCCCACAGAATGGGACTAAGCCCTCCAAAGTCACAAGAGCAGCTAAAAACAGCTCTGCATGGCTCAGTATTTGAATGGAAAATTCTACAAGGGTCAAATAAGAATTGTTATGACTTTTTTCACCAAGGCTAAAAGGAAGTTAGAATTGCAACGGTTATAGGAATTCGAAGTTGACTTCATTCCTAATAAGGAGAAGATTAGGAAGAGACATATTTATGAATATCTGAGGTAAATCAAATGGCTGTGGAATCCTGTCAGACACTGTCCTCAATTTGACAAGATCGGTAACACTAGAATAAGTTTTCTTTTTTCCTTTCTTTTTCCTTTTTTCTTTTTTGGTGTATGTGGTCCTGGGAATGGAACGAGGTCTCATGCATGCAAGTCAAGCGCTCTCCCACTGAGCTACACCCTGGCCCAAGATTAGTATTTAAAGCAGCAAATCAAGAGGGAGGCCTGAAGGTGATCTAAACAACCCCTTCCTCACTTTCCAGGTGGTTGCATGTAGACAGCACAGACCAAGGAACACGTGCTAAAATGAAGACTCCAGCCAAGGGGCAAACCCTGGGTAACGAAAGGAACCAAGAAGCAAAGTCCACAGAAGCACAAACTAGGACTCCAGGACGAAGGGACAATGCGGTAACAAGGCTGCACTCATTTCTCCCCTGCTATTTTGCTGCTGCCATTATTCTGCCTCCTCCACACCATTTTACAATTTAAATTGCTAGCCCTCAAATTTCCTGGTCAGCCATTGGTCCAATCGTTTGCCTGTGAATTTCCTGGTCAGCCATTGGTCCAATCGTTAGCCCTCGAACTTCCTCATCAGCCATTGGTCCAGTTGTTAGCCTGTTAATTTCCTCATCAGCCATTGGTCCAATCGTTAGCCCTCGAACTTCCTCATCAGCCATTGATCCAATCGTTAGCCTGTGAACTTCCTCATCAGTCATTGGTCCAGTTGTTAGCCTGTGAATTTCCTCATCAGCCATTGGTCCAATCATTAGCCCTCGAACTTCCTTGTCAGCCATTGGTCCAATCATTAGCCTGTGAACTTCCTCGTCAGTCACTGGTCCCAGTTGTTAGCCTGCAAACTTCCTCCTCAGCCATTGGTTCAGTTGTTAACCTGTGAATTTCCTCATTAGACCATTGGTCCAATCGTTAGCCCTCGAACTTCCTCGTCAGCCATTGGCCCAGTTGTTAGCCTGTGAATTTCCTCATCAGGCACGGGTCAATCATTAGCCTGCGAACATCCACGTGAGTCATCAGTCCAGATTGTTAGGAGCCCGGGAAATTCCACTTCGTAAGAATAGCTCCCTTGCCATTTTCTCTCTCTCTCTCAGCCTGCGGGCAGACACTCTGCCTGTCCGATTAATACAATCTCTAGCGTGAGTTCCCATGTCTGGAGTGGTTTCCTGGGCGCTTTCACAGGACGCACCATCAGCTCACGGCTAATGAGCTGGGAGGAAAAGCAAACCTGCTGGAGACCGCAGGAGGGAGTCGTGGCCACTTGAGTTCCACGTAACTGCAGAAAGGGCTCTCATCACAGTAAGGACACAGGACAGGATTAAATAGGAGGCTTTATTTTTTTATGAAATGAATCTTAGCTAATTCCTGGTTAGTCCTGGTTTCTACCAGGTTTTTGCTCATGCAGTTTGTCCTTAATCCTTAATTCAATGCTGGACAATTTCACCTCTCTCCCTCTTTTGAGCTGGGGCCTTGCTATGTTGTCTGCTCTGACCGCGGCTCGTAAGCCTCCTGCCTCAGTCTCCTGAATAGCCAGCATCACAGGTGCCATGCCAGCTGGCTTGACGATTTCACCTCTTAGTGGATTCCATCTGCATCACAGAGGCAATCATTTCTGACACTGATAAAGTATTGGTTTGGACAAGTAATACAAACTCTTCTTACCTCAGTTTTCCCATCTGTAAAATAGAGGTTGCAACAGTATCTAGACTCAAAGAAATGTCCAAAAGGCACTGAAGTTCTCTTCTCAGATATATCAAAGGCCAACATGCACATGAAAAGATGTTTAGCATTGCTCTTCATTAGGGACATGCAAATAGAAACTATAAGAAAGTACCATTTCACACCCACTAGAATGACTAAAATGGAAAAGGCAGACTAAAGCAAGCGTTGAGAAAGATGCAGAGGAATTGAAACTCTCGCACACTGCTGCGTTGGTGAAACGTGGCAACCTCTCAGAAATCAGTCTGGCAGTTCCTCAAAATGGTAAGCAGAGAGTTTTCATAGGGACCGGCAATTTTACCTTGGGTCTCTACCAAGGAGAAGTGAAGACTTGTGTCTCCACAAAGAGTTGTTCAGGAGTGTTCATAGTAGCATTATTCATCCTGGCCAAAAAGTGGAAACAACCCAAATGTCCATCAGCAAATGAATGAACAAGCAAGTGTGGTGTAGCCATGGGTGGGACAGGATTCATCTGTGTGGAGGTGAGGTACTGTTCCTGCAGCGACAGGGATGGACCTCACAATCCTGATGGTAACTGAAAGGGCTAGACACCAAAGAGCACTCTTGCATAACTCCGTTTGTACAAAATATTCAGAAATGCTAGATACAATGGTGGGCACCTGTAATCCTAGCTACTTGGGAGGCTGAGGCCAGAGGATGGCAATTTTGAGACCAGTCTTGGTAACTTAGCAAGACCCTGTCTCAAAATTAAAAATACAAAAAGGGCTGGGGATATAGCTCAGTGGTAGAAAGCTTGCCCAGCATGTGTGAGGCCATGGTTTCAACCTCCAGTAGGAAAGGAAAGGAAAAAAAGAAGAAGAAGAAGAAGAAAAGAAAGAAAGAAAGAAAGAGCCAGAAAAGGGAAATCCACATACACAGAAAAGGAGGGCTGGGTGTGGAAACAGGAAAGAGGAAGCAGGTGTGAAGTTTTTGTTTTGTTTTTGCAGTGACACAAATACTCCGAATTAGATTGAGGTCGTGGTTGCGTGACTCTAAATCTACTAAAAATCACTGAACTGTGCACTTATAAAATGAATGACTTTATGATATGTAAATGATACCTCAGTAAATTTTGTGGTATGTAAATGATATCTCAATAAAGCTGTTAACTGAGTGGGGGCTGAAATCCCTTAGTCCCCTGCCATTGTAGAGATTTGTGATGTGATGATGGCAATTTCCATGCCTTCTAGAAAGGCTTTATAGTAAAAGGGAGGCTCGAAAAAACACTGTAAGTCTGTCTATATATTATAAGTTGCCATTGTTGTTGTTTTGTGCTGCTGGAAGTCAAACTTGCATGCCAGGCAAGCGTGCTACCCCTGACCTGCACCCCCAGTCTCATTTATTGTAAGTTCTCAGTGACTCAGTAGCAGAAGACCGGATCTATGGAAGCAGCACCATGTTTATTTTAGCAGTGCCAGGGGAATTAAATTCAACCCCAGGCTGTGTGGGTTGATGTTCACAAAGACATAAAGGCTCTGCTTTCTGTCAGGACCAACGGATGCCTAAACCACAAGCCCTACAGAGAAGCTACCAGAAGTTACCAGTAAAGTGAAAAGAAGCACTTGGTGCAAGCAGGGAGTCAGACCAGTGCTGCCTGAGACTACCCGGATGTCAGAGTTTCCACGGAACAGGGCAGCTCAGCTGGGCTGGGCTCTCGAAGGCAACCGGGGACTGGGGTGTAGCTCAGCAGTAAAACTCCATGGTTAGCATGTGCAAGACCCTTCCATTCTCAGTACCAAAAAAAAAAAAAAAAAAAAACTGGAATTTTCCAGGCAAAGAAGGACCTAGAAGAAAAGTTGGCATTAAGGCAAAAAGATCTATTTGAGGAACAATAGTTATACAGGGAATTCAAGTCAGAGCCAAATAAACAATTTTAACTACATTTGTTGGACATTTTAAATAAAAGCCTCTTGAGGTCAAAATTACTCTGGCAAATTGCCTTAATGCCTGATTTCACTTTTCAAGACCTGAACTAAAATATACACTTCAGACCTCAAGATGTATCAAGAGGGTAATTTACACTGACCTTAGCAGTCCCATGACTAATAACTCCCACAGCCCGATCACACTTCCCCAGGGTGATTTCTAATGGGTTTGGGCATAAGTGGCAAAGGTTGTCTGCCCTTTGGAATAGACAGCGTGGGGTGGGGACATGGGAGGGTTAGAATTCCTGCCCAAAACTGCCTAAAAGCTGAGCCAGAGTTAAAAATTCACAAAATAAACTGTGCAAAACAGAAGGAGAATTTTCTTTATTTGTAGAAAATATTTTCTGAGACAAGCAGAATAGTACAGTTATCTCTTGGTGTCCAAAGGTGATTGGTTCCAGAATCTCCCATGGATACCAAAGTCTGTGGATGCTCTAGTCCCTTCTATAAAAGGGCATAGTGTTTGCATGAACCTTATGCAATCCTCCTGTATACTTTAAACCATCTCTAGATGACTTAGAATACTTGGTTCAGTATAAATGACAAGAAAAAAGTCTACATAGGTTCTGTAACAGATGCATTTTTTTTTCCAGAATATTTTCTATCTGAGCTTGGTTGAATCATTAGATGCAGAACCTGTGCGTACAGAGGGATGACCATACTCTTCTCCCTCTTATTCATCCATTCTTTACTCCATGTGCTATTGGAACCCCATTGAATTAGGAAGTTAGGCCAAAGTCTAGATTCTGGCTCTAATCTCTCATTTACATTCTTGCATCTATTGGCAGGAAGAGGCACAAGGAGTAGAGGGTCCAGAGAGCCACACAAGAGTTAGATGCAAGAAGGGATATTAACACCTGCAGCCACGTACCCAACTTCTTTCTTTTTCTTCTTCTCCTTTTTCTTCTTTTTGGTGGTACTGGGGATTGAACCCAGGGATGCTCTACCACTGAGTCACATCCCCAGTCCTTTTTATTTTTTGTTTTGAGACAGGGTCTCACTAAGTTGTTGAGGCTGACCTCACAATTGCCATCCTCCTCCCTCAGCCTCCCAAGTCACTGGGATTACAGCCATGTGCCATCACAGCCGGCCACATACTTGATTTCTAACAAAAGATTATATATGCATTAAAGCTTTAGAATAGCAATGCTAAGACAAAACCTCAAGAACCAACATCCGAGTATTTAATGTATTTGCTCACACTTTCTTTTAATATTGAATGAGTTCCTACAATGTGCCAGGTACAGTTCTCTAACCCTTCCATCAGTCCGACAAGGAGACGTTTTGTCCCCAGGATCTACAAGAGGCATCAGGCTCAGTCAGAGACATTTGACATCTTGCCCAAAGAGACACAGACTCTCTGGTAGTGGATTCAGTTTTCTAGCCCAGGTCTGCTGGCTTCCAGTTCCACTAGTGAGAGTGAGCTCCTCTGTGACTCTACTGAAGGAGCTGATCTGGAGACATTTGTCCAACAGACTCGACAGTCCACTTAAGTCTAAAATGCATTCCACCTGATGATAGCTGGTTCAACTTCAGTGGAACCCAACTCTGACTTTCTTTCTTCTCTGTAATATACTTTTAGATTCATCAGTATAAAATTAAGACAGATCGTCATAAGAATAAATGCTGGTTTGGGTTTTTTTAAGAAGAATTGCTACTCAGAGGGACAGTGGAATATTGAAACAGGTTCCTGTCTCTGGCTATCCTAGAATATGGAATAATTAACGAAGCAAAGTGTTCACGTGTACCATTATTATTACTCAACTCATTTTCTTGTTAATATATCTGGGTATATAAAGTGCATATAAATCAATTCAACTATTAGGGCAATATCTGATTTGAGGAAATGATTTAAAAAGTGAATAAAATGCCAAAATCTGGTAGTCTTCAGTTCTGCTGAGTCACTCTATAAAAACAGTTAGGTCTGTTACACTAACCCAAACATAGAGGAGACTGAATTTCTTTCTCTTTTCTTTCTTTTCTTTTCTTTTCTTTCTTTCTTTCTTTCTCTCTCTCTCTCTCTCTCTCTCTCTCTCTCCCTCCCTCCCTCCCTCCCTCCCTCCCTCCCTCCCTCCCTCCCTCCCTCTCTCTCTCTCTCTCTCTCTCTCTCTCTCTCTCTCTCTCTCTCTCTCTCTCTCTCGTGTGTGCACGCATGTGCACAAACCAGGGATTGAACCCAGGGTCTCTTAACCATTGAGCCACACCCCCAGCCTTTATTTATATTTTATTTTGAGACAGGGTCTCACTGAGTTTCTCAGGGCCTCAGTAAGTTGCTGAGGCTGGTTTTGAACTTGTGATCTTCCTGCCTCAACCTCCCGAGCCACTGGGATTACAGGTGTGCACCACCGCGCCCAACTAAGACTGAATTTCTGTGTCCTGAGTCCTCAAGGTTTACTTTCAAGGTGACAGAGGTACGAATTGTCTTCTAGAGCGAAATGAACCAGGAATGGTGTAACTTAGCTGGGGAAAGAGGAAAAGTGATTAAGAATATGAAGTGAGCCACCGAAGGCCCAAGAAGCAGCCCAGTGACCACTGAAGGAGAGGAGACAGAGACAGCAAAGCTCACTCGCGGGCTGACCCCTTCCCACACTTCTTCTAAAGAAACTATAAAACTATTGCCACTGTTTCCTTGATAATCTACCATAAAAGGTGACGTCTCTGGGGCCATCTACCACCTTCCCAAGAGACTGGTCCCTTAAGCACTCACTGGGGTCTGACTCACTGAGCTCCTTTCCCAGGGGATATAAAGTGGAGATGGTTCAAACCAGGCTAAGAGTAAAACTTATCCCCTCACGTTTTCTCCCCTCCAGGTCTGTCTAGAGACCCAGTGATCTCAAAAGCCCTGTGAGGTGACTGATTTGGGAAACACCAGTGCCCTCCAGACCCCAGAGCCCAGGTGCACCATGGGCCTTGAGTGTCATCCCCGAGACCTCCTTGGTGGGAATCCACCTTTCCTGGCTCCCAGAGTCACCCCTCTTAGATCTCAGCTCCTGGCACCTCAGCATTCCACGTCATATGCATAGGGAGGGTCTGAAGGGATGCGCCAGTCTGAAGGAGTGACAAAGAACCAGGTCACTGTGAACTCTACCACAGGCGGACATGCAACCAGCCTCCTACATCAAGGGCGGGGGAAATGCCCACTCTGGAAGCCAACAGGGCTGGTGCACCAAAGCAGGGGGAAGCTGAGGGTGTTTTCGAGACTCTTCCTCTCCAGTTTTCCTCCTTCCTCCATTCCTTTGCTTTCAAGCACCTTGACATCTCTTCCTCCTATCTCAAACAAAGCCTGTCTGAGAAAGGTGCTTTTCTCATTCATTTGCATTTTTAAATGGGTTTGAAATAAACTCCCACGGGGTGCTGTTTAAAACGCTCCCTCCATCGTTGGTCAGTTTTGAAATCCTTCAGCCCAGATGATGGACACCTCAGAAGGAAGGTGGGCGGTGGCTGAAGTGGCCCCCTCAGGCCTACCAGGGGTTCTTTCTCCTAATCCTGTGTCATCCACCTCCAAGTCAGAAGATAAACTAAGAGACAGACATAATCCGTTGTGGAGAGGAGGGAAGGACTCAGGTGGACAAGACAGGGATAAGATGGCAGGAGGCCTGGGGAGCTGGTGAAGTTCACAGGCAACGTCTTCAGAGCCTCATGCGAGTGATTTTCTACAACCCACATCTTTCCCTGAGTAGGCCACGCACAGTCTCATCTTCTGGGAACCCTCCAGGTGACCAGCCACCTCTTCAGGGACATATTATGTACAAGTGACCATTTTTGTTTTTTTAAACCACATGACCCTGCCACGCTGGACACAGCGAACTGAACAACCTGGGGCTGATGTGGAGGCCAACTCTCGGCAGAGAGGCCGACATCAGCTCGGAGGTGGGGGTCAAGTGATAGCGAGAGCTCGCCACTGAACAGTGACACCGTGACCCAAAGCAAGACTCTCTGGGAGAGTCCGAATAAGGTCACTGTGACGGCGCAGAATCAAACAGCATTAAGGTACAGCACCTCATTAAGAAAGAAAGAGCTGGGTGCAGGGGCGCATACCAGTCATCCAAGCAGCTCGGGAGGCTGAGGCAGGAGGATCACAAGTTCAAAGCCAGCCTCAGCAACTTAGTGAGGTCCTAAAGCAACTCAATGAGAGAGTTGGGGATGTGGCTCAGGGAGGAAAGGAGGAATGAGGGAGATGAGGGAGGGTGGGAGGGTAAGAGTGAAGAAGGAAGGGGAGGAGGGAAGGAAGGAAAGAAATTCAGATAAGGAAAAAGAAGCAGATAAAGCAAAATAAGTAGAGATGGAGACTCTGAGAGGAAAGTGCAGCCAACTTCTTGCTGCTGCTAGGACAGCAGAGCTGTGGTCGGACCATTTTTTAAAATTTTTTCTTTATTATTTATTTATTTATTTCGGGTACTGGGGATTGAACCCAGGGGTGCTCTACCAGCAAGCTGCATCCCCAACCCTTTTTGAAATTTTTTATTTTGAGACAGGGTCTTGTTAAATTGCTGAGGTTGGCCTTAAACTTATGATCCTACTGCTTTGACCTCCCCAAGTCACTGGGATTACAGGTATGCACCACCACGCCCAGCTCTTGTAAGTTTTTGGAATGCATGACTCAGTGGATTTGTTTTCTATTGTTTTGCTCACATTGCGGCTTACCAGGTGTGTGAAAATCCAGTTGCAATCCCTAAATCATGCTGAGAGGTCAGGGTGTTACCATGAACTTTCTGCTCAATCAGTGATTACAACTGTGAACTCTCAGGGTGGGAAAAGACTCGGGAGACTTCTTTTCAGCACTTGGGGCTCCCTCGGCAGCATCTCCCTGGCCTCTGCATCCTTGGTTTTGTTCATTGCCACGGAAGCTCCCCTTCTACTCTCAGCTCCTTGGGTTCTTGCGTCTCTCACCCACTAACCCTAGATTCATCTTCCAAAATTACAGACTTGGTCCTATTTTTCTTTCATGTGGTATCTTTTGTTAAGATACTTTAAGCTGGTGCACACCTGCAATCCCAGCAGCTCAGGAGGCTGAGGCAGGAGGATCAGCCTGGGCAACGTAGCAAGACGCTCTCTCAAATTAAAAAATAAAAATTAAGGCTGGGGATGTAGTTCAGTGGTAGAGTGCCCCTAGGGTTCAGTCCCTAGTACTGGAAAATAAATAAGTAAAAGAATCTAAGTCTATTTTTAGACTGAATTTCCTTTTTGTTCGTCTGGGTCCTTCCCCAAAAAGTGGAGTTTAGCCTTTCAACCTTCTCGGCGACCGTCTCCGGAGACTGCTTTGTCAGCGTCTCCCCTGCAGCCTGTCACGGGCCTGGATGGTTTACATCACAGGCTAAGTCATATGTAAGAGAGAAGTGAGGTTTTTGTCATTCTCTACAATTCTTTCTGCACAGTAGCGGGGGCTGCCTCCCCTCCTGACTGCGTGAGCTCCTCTTTATCATGACATTATCCTTCCTGCTTTAGAAAAGCAGATTTCCAAAGCGTTCTACACCTAGGAAGCTTTGTGTGCCAACATCTCAAACATGCCTCTGCGGTGGCTCCACCTGAGAATCACCTGGAAGCTATACCAGCTCCGCTGCTAGGTCCATCCCAGCAGGGAGACCCTCTGGGAAGCCGACCTGGCCTTAGATGTGTTTAAAAGCTACAGGCGATAATAATAAGCAACCACCAATGTAAAGAAACCATAAACTTGATCCTCATATAGATTCCACTAACTTTTCTCCTTGAGCCCGACAGTCTGAATTTTTGAGCTGGACTAGCACAATTGAGAGGTTCACTGCAAACAACTTAAGGTTATCAAGTCGCTTGGAACTTAGGCCAAAGAAAAGGTAGAGTTAATTTAGAAACAACAGAGATCTAATTGAAAGTCATCTTTATTTTATTTATGTATTTTTGGTTACTGAGACACATCCTCAGCCGTTTTTATTTTTTATTTTGAGATAGGGTCTCTCACTAAGTTGCCGAGGTTGGCTTTGAACTTGTAATCCTCCTGCCTCAGCCTCCCAAAGCCACTGGGATTACAGGCATGCACCACTGTGCCCAGCGAAAGTCTGCTTTAAAAGAACATCAGGCTTAGGAGAGTTGGCTTAATGGGGGCTTTTTGTATTTACTGACTGGGTGATTTGAGCATATGGCCTAACCACACTGAAGTTCTTTTTCATATGAAATGAAAGTGTTGGTCTAGAAATCCTTAAGGCACTCTAAATTTCTGCTCCAATTCCTGGAAAGAATTTACAAATAAAAAATGTAAAAGTTGTGTGTCCTGCTCTGATTTTGAAAGGATGGAAATTTAGCTATGGGACTTACAACAGGAGCAAAATAATATTAAATATCCAAATTGTCACTCAAATTTTATTTTTAAGATTTATCCCTGATTTTAAATGCCGTTGGCCCTTGAAGGGGAATTAGACTGAATTTGATCCTTTGAAGGACTAGTGTTCCCTCAGTCTTTTGCCCTGTGTCTAGGGTGAGTACACAGGTGGACCTATGGGTCTCCGGGTCCAGTGAGGTAGCTTGGTATATCAATAGAATCAAATCAGATAGTCAAGTTTTTCAAATTGGCTTTGCTAATCTATGCCTCTGTTTCTCAACTGCCAAATAGAGTTGAGGTGTGAGCAGAGCTGCTATAAAGATTCTGATAAAAATTAACGTTGATGTGGTATATGTAGAAAAAAGGAATACTATTTAGTCTTTAAAAAAGGAAATCCTATTCCTTGGGACCACATGGATGAACCTAGAGGACATTATGTGAAGTGAAATAAACCAGACACAAAAAAGCAAATATCTTCTGGTCCCACTTATATGTGGAATCTAAAAAAGTTGAACTCCCTGACAGTGGGAGTTGTTGATCAAAGGTATGAAATTTCAGATTGACAGGAGGAATACTTTTGAGAAATACTGCACGGCAGGTTGATTATAGTCAATGATAACGTACTACATATTTCAAATAACTAAGAGACCAACTCTCAAACGCTTGTCAAAAGATCACATTGTCCCCATCAATGTCTATAATTATGATTTCTGAATAAAAATTAAAATTAATTTAAAAATAACATTGACAATTAAATGTTCCACATTTAAAAAATTAACATTTGAAACTGAAGTTTGAAATGTCAATTCTTTTACTATCTTTTAAGCAGCTTATTCAGTATACACAATGCCATATTTATTAAAAAAAAAGTCATGTGTAGTGGCTTGTGCCTGTAGTCCCAGCTACCCAGGAAGCTGAGACTGGAGGCTCACTTGAGCTCGGGAGTTGAAGGCCAACCTGGGCAACAGAAGGAGTCCCTGTCTCTTAAACCACCACAACAAAAGAGACATACGTACCAGGAATCCTATTGAGAGTCACCCAGAAATGTTCGTCAGGACTGTACGTGTCCCTGGACCAGGAGAGCAAGTCCAGTGCATGCTGGTCTTGAAGGACAAAGTTTGTAAATTCCCTTGTGAGGGCCACATAGGCAGTGCCAAAGTAGATGGTCATATTGTGAGGAGGAGGAGGTTTTAATTTTGTTGTTTTGTACACGTGAGGGTTTTTCCTGTTCAATAATTCTCGGTGGACATACTTGGTCCGACCGATCGCATGAGCTGGGGGCAGCACCCCTGGGGTAATGTTCTTCCCTACAAATCCTTTCAGATACTGAACTATTTCCTTGTTGGTTTTCAGGGGGAAATCTTGCCCACAGGTGTTGAGGACGTACTTCCAGGGGACCTCGGAGTTTACCAGGTCCTTCATGCAGTTCAGATCCGCCTGGAGCCTGGAAATCCCACCATAGACCACGGGTTCCATCTTAGAAGCCAGAAAGGCATTTGGGAAGCAGCTCAGTAATTGTTCCACCGCATCCTTAAATGCAGCTGTGGCCTTCTTGTCCACGTGCACACAGTAGACATTTTGGGGCATGTAAATGGCTCTGAAGAGCCTCTCAAAAGTGTCAAAGTCTTTGTGGATGGTCAGTGTGAACGCCAGAGGGAAGTCAGCTTCTTCCTTAGAAAGTGTTTCTGTTATATAATGACTTTGAACCCTGTACTCGTAGCAGGTAGATTCAGCCAGGGTAGTTTTCAGTGCGTTCTCTGTTAGGTACAACACCTCCCCCCTCAACATCTGGAGACAGGTTTCCGCCAGCAGCGTGGAATTGAAGGGCGCAGCCCTCAGAAAGCGTCGGTTCTCCCATAACTTACTATTGTAAATGAATACAAAAATCAGGGCAGTGATAAGAGACAGGCTAAAAAGACAGTACTTCCAAGAGCCCATCGTTCAAAATCAGGAAATGAGCAAACTGTCCTTTGAAATGTGATCAGAGCCCAGATCCAGTTAACTCACGTCTCCTGCAGGTTCCGACCTCATCCTCCTGGTGGACGGACGCACTTCTGATCAGCAGCTAACAGTTCTCATCTTTCTTTCTTTCTTCTTCTTCTTCTTTTCCCTCTTCCTTCCCTCTTCATTTACGGCTCTGTTGCGTTTTCACTTTTCTTTGACACATTTCTGAAGTAGCTGTTTGGCATTTGCCCTGCCTGCTGACCTGTTCCTCTGCAGAGCTCTCCGCCCCGAGCCTCGGTGGCCAGCGAGTGTACCTGCTCCCACAGTGAGATCCCTTGTGAGTGAGGTGGCCGTTCTGCAAGTCATCGCTCTAGGACTTCAAACCCGCTTCTTGTCCCAGCCCAAGGCTGGTAACTGTGTCAGCTCCCCAGCTTCCTGTTAATCATTGTATTCAACCGCCTGGGTTTGTTTGCTTAAACGGCACCACCAAGTTAAAAGCTGCAGTTGGGAGCATGTGAACATCGCCTGGAGAGAGATTCTGTCAATAAAAAACATCGTGCTTCAAAATGAATTGCTTAACCCCGTCTTTTTCCACACAAGCCCCCCCACCCTTGGCTGGGTTTGCTATAAAGCATAGCAGGGGACAGGCTGTTGAGGCAAATTCTTTCCAGGGTTGAATTTTTTTCTCTGGGTCTATGAAAAGGTCCTTAAAAAGGCATATTAATTAGCAAGCTGACCTCACATCTCGCTTACCACACAAAGTGACTGGGGCATTCTGTCCACTGGAGGCTAACTTATCTAAAACATACAAATACAGAAAGGACTCACAGTTTGTCCTTACCCCCCCAAAATTGCACAGAGGATAAAGTTAGGTGAATGGGAAGTTCAGTGCACCCTTGCCTTGGTGGGATAAAGAGCAGCCTGATTCCTAGAGATGTAGGGAAGAGGTAGACTCCTGTACTTTCCAGAACTTCAGGAGAGAGGCTCTCAGAGTTAGATTCATAAGCACTTTATTTTTTGGCAAGGGGGTTAAACCCAAGGGTGCTTTTACCACTGAGTTACACTTTTTTTTTTTTTTTTTTTTAAATTCTGAGACAGGGCCTCTTTCTAAGTTGCTGAGGCTGGCCTTGAACTTCTGATCCTCCCTGTCCTGAGTCACTGGGATTTTACTGCGCCACCACACCCTACTCAGATTTATAAACACTTTAAAAAGCATTTCCTTATGTATAAAAAATAAGAATAATTTTACCACCCTAGGTCAATCATGAGAATAAACATGAGATAACATATAAAAAGAGTTCATCACGGTGTCAGACAACAGATGAGGCTGGGAAAGAGGCATAATAATATGAGCAAACAAGAAGACCATTCTCTCTCTCTCTCTCTCTCTCACACACACACACACACACACACACACACACACACACACACAGAGCCTGCCCCACACCCCTACTTCAAGTAAATGACACAATTTATTGCTTCTCCTTTGAAAACTTCTTGCCCCTCCCTTGCCCCTTCCATCCAGGACCCACTGATGAGTTGTTATTTGGTAGCTAGCTGACTGTGTAGGGCTGTGAACAGAGCATCCCTCTTCTGCTGCCAGCTCCTAGCATTATCGTGCAGAGTAGACCATCAAATACTTATTGATTTTATCCTCAAGCTTTCATTTCTCCATTTCCCTGATCACATTAGTGTGAGACTCCAGATAATAATTTCTAAGAGATGAGTCACAACTACCTATTTTTCTAATACATCTTCTTAATTATAAAGATAATATAAAATTACAGTTTGCAGATGTTCTCACATCCTGTATTTTCATTTGCCCCTTGCCCCTAGACAGCACCTTTTGATTTTATTAAGAACACAGGGTCCAGGCATAGCGACGTAGGCCTGTAGTCCTAGTGACTCACGAGGCTGAGGTAGGAAGATCGCAAGTGCAAGGCCAGCCTGGGCGACTTAATGAAATCCTATCTCAAAATAAAAAAAAAAAACAGACAAAAAAGACAGGGGATATAGCTCAGTGGTGAAGTGTCCCTGTGTTCAATCATCAATACTGGAAAAAATTTTTAAAAAGAACACAGAGGAGGCTGGGTAGAGCATAGGCTTAGCATGTGCAAGGACCTGGGTTCAATTCTGAGGAATTGAACACGCACCCACCCACGACACAGAGGAAGATGCAAGTTTATAAGCTGCTTTTAAAATTTGAGATTCTAGCCTAACATGGTCCCTAGACCTACTGAACCTTCCTTAGGCATTGTCTTCACGACATTTACTTTTTGAACCAAAGAGTTGATCGAGTTGTTTTTTTTTTTTTTTTTTTTTTTAATTTCTCCACTCCCAAATGAAAGCTAACGCATTAATGAGTCAGTTGGCAAATGTATTTCACACACATCAGAAGCACAGGAAACCGTGCTAAGAAAGGACCCAGGGAGAATTCTCCAGAACTCAGTCTTCAACTGTGTTAGGAGTCATATTCTACAGCATGATTCAGCTGTTCACTATCTTGTCTACACGACCCAAACAGGATCCAATCAACCCTGATTTCTTTCCTTAGCTACTTTTTGTGGGTCTGTCTAAAATCCTTTTGAATGAATCACTCTTTCATACAGTCATCAGACAAAAGCATTTTCTTTTTTGGAAACGGCTAAAATTATCTAATTTGTATTTAATTTTTAATATCCCTGTAGGTAGGCACCGTCCACATCAAATGCATTCGGCCGTCGGGATGCTTACATGAAGATGTCCGTGCCTAATTATGCCTGTCTGAACGAGGCGAATCATTTTTAGTCTTTCTCCTGATTTATCCAGACAATGACATCAGCTCTCCCTTTGTTTATTTTGGCCGTCATCTTGTTCTTGGCCCAGTTCTAACTCTCCAGATACTGCAGGTATAAAAGCATCTTGAATCATTTGCCTGCTCCTTGAATTTATAGCTCAGAGCCATGGACACTTGGATTTAGTGCTTTGCTGCAGTAGATTCTTGTACCTCCCCTGAAAAACTACAAGGGTCCTTTGACTTCCGGCTCTGGAAACTCTTACATTTATTTAAAATAGCATCGTTGACAATGCTAGACATTTTCAAAAGAATGCATGAGAACCTGGTTTCTTCTTTGTCAGCTTGGTGCTCTCGGATATTCTTCCTCTTGCAGGTCACATGGGAGACGCTGGTTCTCCTGACCCTCCATCTTTCCTGATCTCTTTTGCAATCTACCACTAATCGTTCTTCTAAATTCTGGACTCTATGCTCTTGCATTTAGGTGAAATGACATGAGGGGATGGCAATGAATGACCAAAAAGAACAGAGATGGCTCATCTTGGCTTGAATATTAGATCAAAATTAATATCCCAAATTCCAGGTTGGAGGCAGTGATCAGACAGGGCATGGAGTGCTGAAGAAAATGGGAACCAGTTTTAACCCGCAGGTTGGTCCCTGCAGGGTATGCATTTATACCCCTTAGGTCAGTGTGCAATTGATTCCACCTCCAGAAGGCATACTCATAAGCTCTCAATCCAGGACAAAAACCAACTTTTCCTGCACTAAGATAGTGTCAAGCAATGTTTTTAGAAAAGGGTTTCCTTTCATCATCCTTCTTATTATGGAACACAGGATGCCCAAAGTCATTTTCGTATGTTCATTTTATCAGGACACCATCTCTGTGCCCAAGTTAGAAGCCTGAGAACCCAAGAGAAACTTTTCAGTGTCTGGGAAGGCCTGGTGATGTACCAGACAGAGGACGGCTTGGATTTAATTATTTTTTTGAAATCAGAAGGGTGTAGACATTTTGATTTTTTTCTCTACTCCAGTTGTTTTCCTGTGCTCCTCTTTTTATTCTTATGTATTGATGGAGGTTAAATGTACTACCTTGATTTACCCTCTTGGAAGTTTCTTTTCAATCACAGGACATGGGCTGAAGCTACAGGGTTTAAAATAGCCAGGAAGCATGAGCAGTGGCGTATGCCTGTAATCCCAGCAGCTCGGGAGGCTGAGGCAGGAGCTTCTCAGAGCTCAGAGCTCAGCAATTTAGCAAGGCCCCAAGCAACTTGGTGTGACCCTGTCTCAAAATATAAAAAAGCGCTGGGGATGTGGTGCCCCTGGGTTCAATCCCTGATACAAACACAATCCCTGGGTTATGTGTTTTTATCCCAGAAAGTCTCTGGGTGAATCAAGACCACTCTTGAGAGACTTGTAGCCCTTGAAGAAGTTATGTGATCTCATACCTCTTGGTTTCTTCTTGGTTGCTGAATGGAGCAAAGATTTATAAATGTAAAACACAGCTTTATAAATGTAAAACAGAGCTTTATAAATGTAAAACAAGAGCTCTCTGAGCTCAGGCCAGGAGGAGTGCTTTGTAAATGTAAAACAAGAGCTCTCTAAGCTCAGGCCAGGAGGAGTGCACTGATACTAATTATGCAAATTAGGTAACCCTAAGCTGTAAGACTAGATAAAGTACTAAGCTGTGTGTGGTAGATAAGATATGCCCTGTGTGAAACATATAAAAACCCCGGATTGTAACCCTGCTTGGGGCTATACCTGCTCCGCAACCGTCTGCGCACGGTCACGGTCAGGTTATTAAGCCGGCTGGCGTGCCCCCCTGTGTGTGAGAGCATCATAAAATAAACCATTCGTTGGTTTGCCATCTCCGTGTGATCGTGTCCTCAATCCCGTACGTCTCGTCGTCCTCTGATTGGCAACTCAGAGAAGTCTAGCTGCCCTTCAAGACAAAGAAGCGCTGCGGTGCTGCTCGCTTCAGTTGCTTTTAAGAAAATCACCTCCATGGGTCTCACAGGCAGTTAGGGTCTCTACAGTTAATTGAAGATCTCCAGCCCCGACTTTGGCTTCCATGGTAGCTGGTCATTCATACCTTTGAATCTGAGTCTGGTGGTTTTTGTTTTTCCTTTTGGAATCCTGGCCTTGTGCATGATAGGCAAGTGTTCTACCACTGAGCTTCCTCCCCAGCCCCAGAGTCTTAGTTTTTGAATTTTGAAGTCAAGACAAAAATCATTCAGTGTTGGGAAGGTTCCAGAGGAAATAAACTTACAACACCAAGCTCAGTTCTGTCCAGTGATGTCAGAGCTAATTTCAGAGCTTGAGCGAAAACCCTGAAGGAAAGTAAAGGTATGGGGAGAAAATCCTGCAGGCTTCAATAGTTTACCTGAAAACAGCTGGAAACAGGTTAATAAGGAAGTGGATGAGAAGCTGGTCTTTTCAAGCTCAATTAAATATCATTGAGGCGATGTGAGGTTGAGGTCAAAAGCTGAAAGACAAAGGGTATTGCCATGCTAGTTAGAGCCTCTGAGCCCAAGGCACTTTATAGCTGTGTTTGCACATAAAAAGGAACCTGGCAATCCAAGGCTTTTAATGCCAAATGCCAAGGGAGGGGTCTAAACCAAAGAACCTGGGGTATTTTTACAATGTAGATTTTCTCTGCTGCAGAAAGTCAACCTCAAGTTTGATTTGAGTATATTTTACAAGTTGGGTGTTATGGGGAGAACAAGGGCCCAACCCCAGTGCAAACTTCATTTCTCCTCTTTATAGTACATTTCTGTTCTTTCCTTCCTTCTCTCTCTCTCTCTCTCTCTCTCTCTCTCTCTCTCTCTACTGGGGATCGAACCCAGGGGCTCTGAACCACTTAGCTACATACCCAACCCTTTTATTTTTTATTTTATTTTGAGAAGGGATTTTGTTAAGTTCCTTGGAGCCTCCCTAAATGGCTGAGACTGACCTTGAACTTGTGATCATCCTGCCTCAGCCTCCTAAGTTGCTGGGTTTACAGGTATACATCCCCATGTCCAGCTTCCTTCCTTCTTTTTATATCCCAGAAAGTCCTTGATGTGATTTTGAAGTTGTAGGAGTAAAAGATTACTGATGCAGGTAGACGTCTACTCTGGGGAAGATGTTGAGCTTCTGATCATTAACAATAACATTATGAAAGAATGTAGCCCCCATTCTTCCAATTAAAATACATTGTTCCATCAGAACAGAATGCAAAGAAATGAATCCTTGAATCCTCCTGCTGTAGGGTCCCCAGGCCCTGGGATTGCAGTCTCCTATTTCTTCCTCAAAACCAGTCTACAAGGAACTGACCATTGTCTGCAATCTGGCTCATGGGTCACCAGGGGAGAGATCTTCCTTATAAGTGATAACTGTCCAAGGGCCCCAGGCAAAATATAAGGAAAGCAAAAAAAAAAAAAAAAAAAAAAGACTTAATTTTGCTGAAACTGAATTTACATGGTGGATCTGCCTTTAACATCAGAAGAATGGGTTTCCATAGAATTGCAATACTACTCAACTATTTTTCTACATGGCCCAAGGCTTCATTTTCAGTTTTTTCTATTACCAAATGAAATTCATACCTCAGGAATATTTTGGCAGTGACTAATTAAATAAAGTACATTTTAAAGTCCAGACAGTGCCAACATCTTATTAGATTCTAGAAACACTTGACTTTGCCTGAAGGGAACCGAGGAACAGAACATGACCCATTGAATTAGAGATAAGCATTGTCCTTTCCTAAGTCAAACCTTGTAACTAAGATAAATATGGGGACTAATGATTTAAGAAGACAGATGAAAAATCACAGTACCCTGTGGGCACATCGCATCTTAAGGCAACATACACACATGCTCATCTTTAAAAACCTTTAGAAACAAATCTCCCATGTCACAACCAAGTGATTCATTTATATGTTCAACTTTTTTTTTTTTTTTTTGAGTATTCACTTTATGCCAGGCACTGTGCTAGGTTTGGGGAATATGCACTTAAGTGTAGCTCACATAAGCACCAGGTTATTGGATCTTAATTGCTACCCAGGATTAAACCAAGGAGACCCAGGAAGACTCCATTTCCTCCTCCAGTAGTTTTCCAGTAAGTTGGTCTCTGCGGAGCTCTCCCTGTTCCCAGGAGGATAAAGTAGCCCAGAAGCATTTCACAAGAACAATCTCCGCCTCTTTAAGCTAAAGGCTGTTTAAACCCAATGTTTATATAGAACAATACAAGCTGGAATGTGGAAGGTGCAAAGATCTTTTTGCCCTTCAAAATCTGCCCTGAGTCGAAAATAGTCTCTGTCCCAGGGAACCTGCCTAGAGTCAGATTTCTCCAACTTCTGTGACCCAGGTGTGACAACACCCTACAGAATCTTCCCCACGGAATTCTGGAGGGCTTTGAGGATATCTCGCCACTCCAGGGCCAAGAAGAAACTGCTTAGGGAGATTGTTGGCCTGGAAGTGCCTGGATCTCCATTAAGTCCCTCCAACGTTGGACTCACGACAATTATTCTCTTTTCTTGGAACTTCCTTCCATATTTACCTACTCAGAGGATGTCTTTTCCAGAAAGGGAACTTTTGGATTCCCTTTACAGACCCCTCATCTTTAAGGTTCTACCCATAAATTTAGTTCATGGCAGGGAATCCCGTTGCATCTGGATTGAGATCCAGAGTGAGCTGTAACAGACCCAGATGTGCGTTCCATCAAATGCTCCCCACTGGGGAAGGGAAATCCCAAGGTGGCAGCAGGATTAAATAGAACATGCCTCGGGCTGGAGACAGGTTTTCACCTCAGTACTGCAAATTATATACCTTGAGCAAGTTACTTCCTCTTTCTAAACCTTGGTTTCTCCCTAAGGAAGGCAAACAGGCTCTTTACCTACCATTCCAGGGATGAAACTTCCTGTCTTAGGGAATAAAGCTATGTGCAACTGTGAGTTTTTCCATGTCACTCTTTCCCTAGACAGTTTGATGTTTGAAGCAGCTAATGTAATTGAATGAGGTTAAAATATTTTTGCAGACATAGAGTCAAGGGTCAATATAAACCAAAGGAATAGCAAATCACCAATCCTCTCCCTCTCTCCCTCTCTCTGTCTCTCTCATCAGGGACTGAACCCAGGGTCTTGCACATGCTAGACAAACAGTCTATCACTATATTCTCAGACCGTATTAAATTTTATTTTTCGAGAACGGGTATCCCTAAATGGCCTAGGTTGATCTTGAACTTGCCATCTTCCTCCTCAGCCTCCTGAGTAGCTGGGATTTCAGGCATCTGCTAACATTTCCAGTCACAAATCTCCAATTCACTTGAAAGACTAAAAGAAACTCAATTGTCTTAACAGAGGAATGTTGGGATTATGAGAAATTATTTTTTCTGTATTCTTTTTTTCTATTTTCCATTTTCTAAAATAGTCACAAATTAGTTTTCTTATTAGAAAAACAATTTTATGATAATAATAGTAGTGTAATAGTAATAAAAACATGTGCTCATTCTTACCAATCTGTCAAAAACAAAATAGAAGGTTTTTTATTTTTTACTTTTTTGAGTGGGGAGTGTACCTCCAATTGAACTCAGGGGCACTTGATCACTGAGTCACATCTCCAGCCCTATTTTGTATTTTATTTAGGGACAGGGTCTCACTGAGTTGGTAATGCCTCACTTGTGCTGAGGCTGGCTTTGAACTCATGATCCTCCTTCCTCAGCCTCTTGAGACACTGGGATTACAAGTGTGTGCCATGTGCCCAACTCTCTTATTTATTTTTTTTAACATACAAGATATATACAGGTTAGATACAAAGACATTTTATATGAGGCACTTGAGCAGCCACAGATTTTGGTGACTGAGGCAGGTCCTAGAACACATCCCCCATTGATACTGAGGCATGACTGCCTATTTTTCTCTAGTTCTGGCCCTTGAAGTGGTACCAGAGTAAGACTCATGCAGCAACAAGCATGTCTCATTCAGATTCTTGTAAGTTTAATTCTTTTGAAATAGTTGAAAATGAAAAGTTGAAAACGAAAGAGTTTCAAATATTTTACAGGTATTCAAAGAGTAGATTAATGAGCTGCCTGAGCAACAGGAACTTCTGAAAGGTGGTATGCAAGGTTAGAATGAGCTAGAATGAGCAGGAAGTAAGGTTTAAACCAGGCCAGAGTAAGAAATTTTACCTTCTAGAATTACAGTTTCCCCATCTGCAAACAGAGGATAATAATAACCACCTCCCTCAGAGGTGTTCTGTGGAGGTCAAATGATTCAATTAAATAAAGCTTCCATGTTAGTCCTTCTGTTCTTCCCTTGAAAAAAATAATCTTGTTCTAGCGGGTGCAAGTAGCACACACCTGTAACCCAGGAACTCAGGAGGCCTGGCTAGAAGTTGGTTTTTAGATGAGCCTGATTCAAGGACTACACTCTGCATTAGGCAGTGTTCTGAAGAAGAAGAGAACCAACATGATATACATGAAGGTCTGAGTATAAAGAGGAGATTGATTAGATTGGCCCACAGGACCAGCAGCTGGATAGTCCCACAATGGCCGCTGCAGACTGCAGAGTTGGAGGTACCAACAGCTGCTCAGTCCAAGAAGCTCAAACCTCAGAATAGGAGGGACCAAAGATTCAACCCCAGTCCAGGATCAAAGGCCTGGAAGCTCCCTGGAGAGTCTCCAGTCTGTCTGTTTTGGAACAGTGAAGGATCTGGAGTCTGAAGTCCTCAGAAGGTCACAGTAGCAATCGAAGCTCGCTCAAGAAGAACTGAGCTCACGTCTGCTTCTGCTTCCTCTTTCCACCTTTTAGTTCCATCCAGGACCCCAACCTGTTGGACTGTGCTGCCCACATTTAGGGTGGGTCTCCCTCTTAGTTTGTTGTCCCACAAGTGAGTCATTCCTGGAGACACCTCATAATCCTAGGCAGTAGCCTCTTAATCTTAGGCGTATCTTAATCCAATCAAGCTGTCAGTTCTCTCTCTCTCTCTCTCAAGAAAAAACAATTTTAATGGGCTTGCCCCCCTTACACTGCACTGTGTGTATCAGGCGTAGACAATTTAACTTCCATATTAGCAAGACTCGCAATTTCTTTATGGCTTGACATTCTGTACTTTTCACCGAAGTATGAAAAATAGATAGTACTCTGTAGGAATTTTGCTGGAGAGGTAAATAAAAAGCTTTATATGATTTTAGACCTTTTACCAATTAAGGAATGAAATCATCTAATATCCATGGTTGTATATTTACTTCACAAACCCAGAGTGTGGAGCTGGAGATTAAGAGGGAAGGGGGAGCCATTGAGAGGATTCGGGATTGGGCCCAGGCAAAGAGCCAGTTAAATCAGCAGAGGCAGGTTTTCTCTTGGCAATTACCTGATTATTTCACAATTTGGTTATGCCCACTCAAATGACCTCAGTCTTCCCTGCTTTTCCAGGCACTATTCTTTTTGCACCATACAGGAGCCAACCCGACTGCTCTGCTCCATCATTCACAAGAGCATTTCAGTCTCGCGCCCACCAGGCAGGAATCTGGCCATCCACAAACCCCAGCAAAAATGGCTCATACAGACTTAAAAGTATTCACCTCTATGAATTATACATGAAAACAGGAGTGCAGTTATTTCTGTTTAGTTGAAGCAGCTCTTAAAAAGAACACCCACTGTTAGCAGAGATTTGATGAAATAAACCATTTTGTAGGCCAGTGGACTATGGGAAATTCAAACATACTAGAAAGCAGTTTGGTCCTACGTATAGAGAACTTCAAATGTTCTTATTGTTCCATCCAGTAGGTCTTGATTCAAAGGGAACAACATGAAAGTGTGGTAAAGATTTACATGAAAAGATGTTTACTTGTGATGTTATGTAGCAGAGACTACAAGAGCATTTTACCCAGGGCAGAACCAGGAAGAAAACTTCAATCGTTGGTAAGCAAATTATGGTACATCCATACTAAGATAAAGAATGCAGTCATTTCGTATTTTTCAATAACATAGGGAAATTATTATGATATATTGCAGTAACAGGGAATAAAATTATCTCCTCTATCAGTGTGACCAATCTTTATCAGCCAAAGAAACTGCACATTATGCAAACTGAGAAGTCATTGCCATTAATGTGTTTGCATTATAAATAGATAATTTAAATATATAATTTAAATATTATATCAATATACAATTTATTATAAGTGTATATTTATATATATTTATTATAAGTATACATTTATATATATACTTATAAGTATATATTTATTGCTTAGGTCTTTCTATATCCCCACATTTTCTGCAACAAGATGGAATTTTATAATATGAAAAAAAATTTAAAAAATTTTTGTCTACCTATAACTCATGCAGGGTTTTCAAATTTTACATGACAGGTGAAGCCTTAAAGTTTTTTGCCAGCCTGGCCTCAGAGGGTTTCCATTCATCAGGCAAAGTGAGGTGACCATGTGACCATAGCCCACATAGTGGACCTGGCTGATAGTTTGGAAGTCTTGGAAAAAAAAAAATTTTTTTTTTTTTTTTTTTTTGGTTTTGTGGACAGACCCAGGGCCTCTTGCTAGGCAAGCACTGTGTCACTGAGCTACATCCACAGTCCTGAAGTCTTGAAATTCTTGATGATATTTTGAATTTTTAAAAATTTTTATTCGTGGAGATTTGCCAATTGTTCTTATAGACTTTTGTGGACATTTTCAGATCTCGAACTTTTCAAACTCGATAATTCGAATGCACACAAAATGAGACCGTAAGGAATACTCCATCCTGAAGATCTAAACAACATTGTCTTCACTTGAGAAAGGGCTGGAACTGTGAGCTAGTGGTAGACCTTTGCCTAGCAGGCATGAGGCCCTGAGATTGATCTCCAGACCTCCCTAGCACCCACCCTCTCAAAAAAAGAAAGAATACAGTTTTGGGTGTCCTATCAAAGGTTTGGGACATACAACATCAGGAGAAATTTAATAAGCATGTTCTCTAAGCAAACGCTACATTTAGTGATATGTGAAAAGTATAATTTATTTTATATTACTTCATTGAAATAGGCATGCAGAACAATCTCCAGGATGTGCAGAAAATCTGGGATGCAGTGAACACCCATAACACGGTCAAAGGCGTTTTCACTGTGCAAATCACGCACATGCCTGCAGCCCCTCCGCCCCGCCCAGGCAAACGGCACTAAGTTTATCAAGAAGTGAATTCAAATTTCACATACGGAATCCGGTTTAGTGTCACCCAGAAGTGCTCACCAGGAGACTAGGTGTTCTTTGACCACTTGAGTAAATCAATGGACCTCTAATCTTTAAGAACAAAAGAAGCAAATTCCCTTGTAAGGGTCACATAGGCAGCGCCAAGGGAACAGTGGGGCCGCGTGGGAGGGGCGTTGTTCTCCTCCAGGTCCAAGCGGGAAGGAAAGCAAAGGGCGCCTGTATTCGGGTACCACTCTGATGAATAGGGAGGGGGCAGCACCCCTGGGGAAATGTTCTTCCCTTTAAATCCTTCCAGATACCGAACTATTTCCTCGTTGGTTTTCAGGGGGAGATCTTGCCCACAGGTGTTGAGGACGTACTTCCAGGGACCTCGGAGGTTACCAGGTCCTTCATGTAGTTGAGATCAGTCTGAACCTGGAAATTCCACCATAGACCACAGACTCCCTCTTAGAAGCCACAAAGGGATTGAGGAACAGCTCTGTAGCTTTCCCACTGTGTCTTTGAAGGCCGCTGGGGACTTCTCATTTTGGGGAGCTTAAATCTCCCTGAAGAGCCTTTCAAATGTGAACAACCATGGTATGCGCCAAAGGGAACAGGGCTTGGCCTTTGGACAGAGGTTCCATTATATAGTGGTTTGGGATCAAATATTGCTGGCAACTTGTATTTCTCAATGATGTCACTGGTATATTTTCATCCAAGAAAAAATGTTTTCCTGTCAGATGTCACAGAATGCAGGAGGACTGAAGCATTTGTGATTTTCCCCTACTTGCTGGTATTTTAGCGGGACAAAATTACTGGTAGAGAAGAACAACAACAACAAAAAATATATCGACATAGCCATAGTAAACCCTATGACAAACCCAAACGCCTTCCACGCCATGCTCCTTGGATGCATCCTCCTTCTTCTGTCACTCATCCGACTTCCCACAATCGCCGAAGTCGGTCTGCGGGTCAATACCAGGCTGTAGAGGAATCTGCTCTGACTTCTTATTTTCAGCAGGAAGAGAAATATGACTATTCACTTAAGGAAAGGGGATCAACTGTAAGTCTGCAGCTCTTCCCTGAAAATGAGGGAAACGAGTGGCTCTGAGAACAGGAGCCCCTGGGACCAACCGACTAACAAGACCTGAGTACCTTTGGACTCCTGCATCTGGTCAACTTCACGTCAGGACCAGGCCAGGCAGGCCACAGCTGTAACTCAGGGTGGTCTTTCCACATGGGCTAAGGGCGATATGTGTGCCAACCTGCAGCCCTTTTCCCCTGGAGGGGGCCGCCATCCCAGTCACTGAGGTCACCTCTGAATACAAGGAACACGGTTTCCTCAATTTCAGGCAGCCGCAGGTGTCCTGAGGCAGGTCGCCACTGCCGTTGACAGCACCCAGAATTGCTCAATGGCAGGGTCTCTTCACCTGAAAATAAAGATCGAGAATCGGTAGCATTTCCAGGCTGGAGGGAACCTGCCCGTTATTCACACCAACTCATTCCATTCACAGAGATAAGCTGAACTTTGACAACCTTTGAGATAAGGATTGACATTATACTCACTTTGCCTGTAAGGGAATTGAAGTCCAAAGGTTCGCCAACTTGCCTGAGATGTGCTAATGAGCTACTGGCAGCATGAAGACTCAAGTTTGACTTTTCTGACCTCATAGGCCTTCTACCTGGAATATTCTCTCCCTCTCCTTTTTGAGGGGGTACCAGGGATTGAACTCAGGGGCACTCAATCACTGAGCCACATGCCCAGCCCTATTTTGTATTTTATTGAGAGACAGGGTCTCACTGAGTTGCTTAGAGCCTCACTTTTGCTGACGCTGGCTTTGAACTCATAATCCTCCTGCCTCAGCCTCCCCAGCCGCTGGGATTACAGTCATGCGCCACCATGCCTGGCTCTTTTCCATTTTCTTGATGAGGTCTTTTTTATCTTTCAGCTCCTGGTGTGACGTGGCTTCCCTGGTGACTCTCCCAAGTCTGGGTTGGAAGTCCTTCTACCTTCCCGTAACGATGTGTCTATTTGTTCTTCCACTAACCCAAGGAGTGTTCTTTCTGTCCACTGGTCACTGTGTTTTAGCATCTCACTTGTGGTAACTCATCACTGAGTTATGTTCAGTCCTTCTTCTTTCCTCTATACCAGGGGTCAGCAAAACTACAGTTGGGGCCGGGGCGGGGTGGGCCAGAGACTTCCAGTCCAACTCCACATGTGTTTATACAGCTTGCAGGTGAAAAATGACTTTGCATCATTCGGTGGTTGGAAAAGAATCCAAAGAATAAAAATATTTTGTGACATGTGAGAATAATATGAAATTCACATTTCAGTGTGCATAACTAGTTTTACTGGAACCTGGCCATGCTCATTTGTTAACCCACTGTCTGTGGCTGCTTTCACATGACGGTGGCAGAGCCGAGTTCTTGCCATAGAGACCCAGAGCCTGAGAGATCAGGCGGCCAGCAGAGCCTAAAATATTCACCATCTGACCTTTACCGGAAAAAGGTTTGCTGAGCCCGCCCCTGTTTCCTAATGCCCTGCTGATCACGTTTTCATGACATCAAGATGTCCATTGTAGACTTGGTGCTCTTTTACTTCTTGCTTTATTTTCCAGATTTGCCTGGGAATGACAGAATGACATCACTTTTGATAGAGCATAGAGGGTAGGCTTCAAGGAGGGACGTGTGTGGGCGCAGTGGTAAAGCAGTTTCCTTCCATGAGGTCCTGAGTTTGATTCTCAGCACGAGCGAGAGAGAGAGAGAGAGAGAGAGACAGACAGACAGACAGACAGACTTGTGTGGAATTTGCATTCTGCCTTGTGTGCTGGTTGCTGCTAGTTGTGGGCAACCAGCACACAAGGGCAAGTTACTTTACCTTTCTGTGTTTTGTAAAGTAAAGATAAAACTAATCTAGCAGGATCATTCTGCGGATCCCGGAGTTAGTCAGTGGAAGCGCACTCAGACACCTGGTTAAAACTCAAATGCTAGCTCTTCTCCTTCCTTTTAGGGTCTAGGTGCACCGCTAGTGAACTGGCTATTCCGCGCATGCCATCTGCCTGACTGCCCGCTTTGGGAAGGTGTGGTGCTGCCACCTAGTGGCCCTGTAGGGAGAAGCTTGGCATGACCTTCCTTTCCTTTAAGGGATGAACCGGTGGAAGAGAAGGCGGAATTTTCATGCTAGCATAGCATTTAATTCCCCATCAGACTGTGTGTAGCTTCAAGGGAAGAATTGCGTCTGCAAAAACATAAGAAGGACTGGTTCGGTGTGGCTTTTTATTTTTATTTTTTGGTACCAGGGGTTGAACCCAGGGGCGCTCCACCCCTGAGCCATATCCCCAGCCCTTTTTATAGTTTATTTTGAGTCGAGGTCTTGCTAAGTTGCTGAAGCTGGCTTTGAATTTGCCATCCTCCTGCCTCAGTCTTCTGAGCTGCTGGGATTTCAGGCGTGTGCCACCGCGCCCTGGTCAATGTGACTTTTGAGGGGCACTAAAAGACCTGCCTGCCCCAGGTTCTCAGTCCCCCAGCTAACCAAGGTGTGAACAGTGACATTTAAGAGGTTTCAAAGAAGCGATGGCTTCTATATTCTTCATTAAGCCATTGTCAACCGACGACTCTTAATAGAGGTTCTAAAAAAAGTGACATGAGGAGGTGCAGTTACCAGGCTGGAACGTGGGTACTGGTGGGGTCCTGTGAGATGGGCTGGCAGGGGCTGGTGGCTGGGAGAGGAAGATGAAGACGAAGGTCGCAAGGGGCGCCTGGGGTTAGGTACATCGCTCAGGTCATTTTTAGGGTTAGAGACAAGTCTTGCAAATCCAAAGTCCCCCAGTGTCCTGGGCATGGTCAAATAAAAATGAAATGGTTTTGATTTAATGATCTTCATGTAATTTTACTAAAGCCAAATTTTAAATTATCACTCTTTTGACTTTTTTCTTTTCATTCAGAAAAGTTGAACGACTACTTAAAGGTCCATGCAGTGACTGGAACGGAAAGAAGTTTAGAGCCCGTCCATCTCCTCATGCCATTTTATAGAAGAAAGAAAAAGGACCTTGAGCGAAGGAAAGTGACTTCTGAGGGTGGCCGGTGGTCACTGCTGGTCTGACCCAATAAGCTGCAAATGTTTCCTTCCTTTTGTTCCATAGGAAAAACTTCAGAAAACACAATGTCACAGGTAGGTGTCTCCGTCTAACTCCATATTCAACTCAAGGACAAATTGAACAGTGGTCGAGAAAGCTTAACTTCTACCCTCAGATACCAACCTAAGCTGAAGATTAATATCTTTGTACTTTTCAAAGAGGTTGGCGAAATATTTGCACTTTGAGACACAGAGTGATAGTACTCCATTCAGGCTACCTTATCTGGAAAAGGCAAATATACCCAAAGCAAAACAAAATGATTCTGAAAACATTGCCTGCAAAGTCAATAAGTATATACACCTCCTTCGAAGGGCACCTGGTGCTAATACCATTTTCTCTTATGAATGACCTCTAACTCTTTAGTTATCTTCTAAATTGTTAAATGGTTATAAACCCCAGAGTTAGCCCAAGACACCGGCCTGTTTCCAAGCACTGACTGGGTGTCTCTAGTCTGGGTTTGCTCTGCAGATTCCCACCCCTCTTCCCTCCCCTGTCACCCCTACCCAGCCTCCCATGTTGAACATCTTCTTTCATTTTGGTCAAATTAGCTGTGTTGGGTAGGAGTTCAGGGACACCAAGATGGCGGAGGTTGGTACAAGAAAAATGCCCCTGGAGGAGCAGACAGGGAGCTGAGTCATCATTGTGTCCCATAACCATGACAACTCCAGCCACTGAGGACTTACCACCCATGATAACTGTGCCAGGCTTGGTATTCTAAAATAACCAATGGGAGCCAATGGGGTACCGTCTTCACTCAGGTCTGTGTAGGGAGGAGACTATCTCCCAGCTCAGCGTGTGAGACAAGAGCTTCCAAACACAGGGCTCCTCCAGCCACTCCACTACCTTAGGACGACGGTCTCCTCCTTCAATGAATCTCCACTTGTTACTTCTGCATGTCTTGCTCAGTTCTTTGTGTAGGGCACCAAGGAAATGGACCCCAACTGGACACCCAACCATAATAGCCCCAATGCAAGAGTAGCTTTTGATCAGGTCCCCTTACTGCCACTGGAAAATCTGACCCAGAATCCTCTTCTGACCCCTAGCACTGAGGTCCACAACCGGACACTTCAGATTCTACTCCTCATGGCTCATGTTGAAGACTGGCTCAGACATTTTTAAAAAAAATTGTGGTGAAAAACACACAGCATAAAATTTACCATTGTGACCACATTTCCATGTACAGTAGGGTTAACTGTATGTTAACAGATTTCTAGAACTTTCTCCTTGTTGCAAAACTGAAGTTCTAGACCCATCAAAGAACGACCCCCAGTTTCCCCACCCCATCACCCTCTAGATCACCTCTACCTTTCGATTCTGGGTGTGTGAATGTTTTAGATATCCCACAGAAGTGAAACCGTGCCGTATTTGTGTTTTTGAGATGGGCTCATTTTGCTTAGCAGAACGTTTGCTCAAGCAGCTGCCGCACGTACTGATGGATCCAAGGAACGTAGGCTGAGGGCCTGGGCCTGGTCAACACCTCCAGGAAAGGTCGTTATGAAATGCAAGCAGCCTTGGCACTAGCGACATCTTAAACCAGATCATTCTTTGCGGATGGTTTGTAACGTCCTTGGTCTCCGTCCAGGAGATTCCAGTAGCACCTTCTCCTCACAGGTGATGACAGTCAAAAATAGCCCCAGGTATTGCCCAATGTCCCCTTGGGCGACCTGGACCGATATGCTAACTTCTAAAAGCAGTACAATGAAATCAACAAAATGTAGTAGATGAGGTTTTTATAATGACTGGTGAACAACATAGGGCATTGCCTGGCACTTAATAAGCATTGTATTATTTAACAATAGTAACATATCAAAGACATGACATTAATGATGACTCATTGATGTGATGTTGGACAGTGCACTGCAGTTTACTGGAGAGGAACTGTAATATTTTTATTGTAAACCTGTCTTCATCTCTAAAGAGCTGTGTGAGGTTAGCAAAATTACCAAATCTCTCTGGTCCTCAATTTCACCAACTGTGAAGGAGACTTAAATAAACTTGCTCTGTGTACTTTTTAGGGTTATAATGAAAGGAAAGTACTCTGAAAGTATAAACTCATTACAAACACAGTTATTATAAAAATTGTGTAACCCCTCTATTGAGATTTAATTCATCTACCATACAATTCACTCATCTGAAATGTACAAGACAGCGCCTGTTAGTATATTCTCAAGGTTTTACAATCATCGCCTCTAATTCCATAATATTTTATTATTCCCCAAAGAAACCATTTAGTCATTGGCAGTCCCTGCCCCAAAACTCCTGGTCCCTAGCAACCACTAATCTATTTTATGATTCTATAGACTTGCCTGTTCTGGACATTTCATATCAATGGAATGTGGCATAAATTTTAATGTGTATAATTTGTGTGTGTGTGTGGTACTGGGGATTGAACCCAGGCCCTCGAAAGGCTAGGCAAGTGCTCTACCCGTGAGCTACAACCCAGACATTTTAGATTTTAATTTTTATTTTGAGACAGGGCGTTGCTAAGTTTCTGAGTCTGGACTTGAACTTGTGATCCTCCTCCCTCAGCCTCCACAATAGAAGGGACCACAGGCAAGTGCCCCCACACCTGGCAACGTGTATAATCTTAATAGTCCAGAGTTTGATAATGTCTGAATAGTCTCCTATCTTTTTTGGAAGAGGTGAGGTATTTTTTGTTTTCGCTTTTATTTTGCAATAAAGAAAGTAAGCAGCCATGTTCCTTTTACCAAGAATATTTCAACAACATTTGGAGCATAGAAATAGCTCAGGAATGGATATGTGTTCTCAGTTTGCCATGTTGCTCAACACAAGTTTGTCAAATCACCTTTAAAACAGATGTCAACGTAGACGGTTTGTGAAACCGTTATCATCAGAAGCAGGTCCCACCACCAGTAAGGGATTTTTCCTTTGTTTTAAATTTTCCTACTCGCTCTTATTCTGTGATTCATAGGTGGTCCATTTATTCTCAGCTAACTTGTATAAGAAAGGAAGTTTTCTGAAATTCTTTTTGTTTCTTTGTAAAAGATTTATTGTACCCCACCCCATCCTCATGCCATATCATGATTATGAAATAAATCTCATCTTCTGAAATTCTTGATGAAAAAGATCAGGTCAATCAAACTTTCAACATTAGTCCATTACTGGATGGGCATTGGGCAGCTCAGATGGAGGACATAGGACTCTGATCTCCTACAATAATTTTGAAAGTCTTCAAAAAGGACTTACATAGACTAAGGCTTAGTTAAGAATAGACCTATAGTATCCAGGTGCAGTGGCACACATCCGTAATCCCAGCCACTTGGGAGGCTAAGGCAGGAGGATCACAAGTTCGAGGCTAGCCTCAGTAACTTGGCAAGACCCTCAGCAATTTAGTGAAACCCTATCTCTGAATAAAAAATAACAAGACCGGGGATGTAGATCCGTGATAAAATGCCCTTGGGTGTTCAATCCCCTGCACCTCCCCCACAAAAAAATAGACCTAGAGTGATCCCAGTTTTAAAATATTTATTCATGTAAGAATATTGTAGCACAGTGGTAGAGCGCTAGAGCGCTTGCCTGGCATATGTGAGGCACTGGGTTTGATTCTCAGCACCACATATAAATATGTAAATAAGTAAAATAAAGGTCCATTGACAAGTAAAATTTTTTTAAATAATAATAATAATAATAAAAGAATATTTAACTCTACTTTGTGTTCCCCATACCAGATACTGAGCTAGAAATGTGCTAAGTGCTTTGTATACTGGGGAGAAAGTCATGACTTCACACACACACACACACACACACACACACACACACACACTCTCACACGAGGAGGTACACATCAGAAGGCTAACAGTTGTAGCATTAGGAGTTATTTTTGTTATTTTCACTCTATCCCTGAGCATGCTTGCTTTTATAAATGAAGATGTTTCGCTTAGTCTCACTTTTAAGAGCAGAACCCTGAACTGCAGAAATGTCAAAATGCTCCAGGAATATCACAGGATGCTAACTCCAGGCACCCTGAGAAAGTACCATGGTTCTAAACTACGGTAGGACATCAGAAATCTCTTGAGAAATAACATTAATGAAAACAAAGAGAAAAGAGTATTTGATATTTTTATTAAGTTCTGTGTCTGGGAAAATTTGATTCAGTTTAATGGCATTAAGAGATTAGCCAGGAAGAAATTAAAACACTGCCTTATTGTGTCCAGTGTATCCTTCTAGAGCTAGGGAAGTCTGGTGGGTAGGCACGGTTATTTCCATTCACTTCCTTCCTCTGTCCTGACCTTGACTTCTGACCTCCTGCAGAAACTGCCAACACTGTTTTATTTTTCTTTTTTGGAACCAGGAATTGAAAACCAAGAGCTCTTAACCACTGAGCCACATCCCCAGTCCTTTTTATTTATTTTTTACTTTGAAACTGGGTCTCACTAGGTTGCTTACAGCCTCGCTAAGTTGCTGAGGCTGGCTTTGAACGAGTGATCCTCTTGCCTCAGCCTCCGTATATGCTGGGATTACAAGCATGTGCCCCCAGACCTGGCACTGCCACCACATTGAATGACCTTGTGGGGACAGATGCTTATCGAGTGCAACTGTGGTTTGATAAATTAAAACAGTACCTAAAATTGATGTTTTCTTTGGTTTCACTGACTACTCGTTCAAATGTCTATTAGTTTTTGACCATCTTTTATTAGGGATTTAGTCTGCACAAAAGGTCAGTTTGTGAAATTTTAATCTCCCCCGCAATCCACTGAAGGCTTACCGTGCAAAAAAGCCCACTAACGAAGGTTCTGGGCTACCACGCCATTAGAAATCTGCTTCTCTTTATTTAGCCCAGTGTTGTCCAAACTCATTCTTTTAGCATTTTATTATTTATTTATTTATTTATTTATTTATTTATTTATTCATGTTTAATTTTTTTGATACCCAGGATTGAGCCCAGGGCCTTGCACATGATAGGCAAGCCCTAAGCTACAACTTGAGTCCTTTTTAAAATTTTATTTTGAGATAGGGTCTCACTAAATTGGCCACCCTGGCCTTGAATTTGTGATCCTCCTGCCTCAGCCTCCCATCACTGGGTTTGAAATGAAAGAATAGTTTTGATTTGCATTTCTCTAGTTGCTACAGATGTTAAACATTTTTTCATATATTTTTCGATCGATTGTATTTCTTCTGTGAAGTGTCTGTTTAGTTCCTTTGCCCATTTATTGATTGGGTTATTTGTGGTTTTGGTGTTAAGTTTCTTGAGTTCTTTATGTATCCTGGAGATAAATGCTCTATCTTAGACAGGTTTGTTAAAGAAATTCTCCCATTCTGTAGGCTCTCTCTTCACATTACTGTTTCCTTTGCTGTGAAGAAGGTTTTTAGTCTGAATCCACCTTGTTTATTGATTCTTGATTTTACTTCTTATGCTTTAGGAGTCTTGTTAAGGAAGTCCTGAGCCAACGTAATGTAGATTTGGGCCTACCTCTTCTTCTACTAGGCTCAGGGTCTCTGTTCTAGTGCCTACGTCTTAGATCCACTTTGAGTTGAGTTTTGTGCAGGCTGAGAGACAGGGGTTTAATTTCATTTTGCTACATATGGATTTCCAGTTTTCCCAGCACCATTTGTTGAAGAGGCTCTCTTTTCTCCAATGAATGGTTTTGGCACCTTTGTCTACTATGAAGTAGCTGTATTTATGTGGGTTTGTCTCTGTGTCTTCTATTCTGTACCTACCTGTCTACTTGGGTGCCAATACCCTGCCCCAAACTCACTTTTGCAGAGGACACTGGCTTCTGCAAGTCCTATCCAAGGAGCAAGTTTCGAGGGAGACACCTGAGCAGTGCTGGGCAGTCCACTCAGCAAGTGCAAGATGCAACATCCTTTCAGGAGTGAGTTCAGTAGGAAAATGTCATGCACATTTGTTTTAAAAAGAATTTGCAGGAAGAGTTTTGTCTCAATTTTAACAGAGCAATCAACACCACTAACAAATATTGATTCCTATTTTTTATATATCCTTTGCTTTTTAAAATAAAATGTTGATGGTACTGGGGTTTGAACCTAGGTCCTTGTACATGCTGGGCAAGCACTCTACAAGGGAGATATAGCCCCTGCCCTTTTGTTTTTATTTTGAGAAAGGTGCTAATGAAGTGGCTTAGGCTGGCCTCATATTTGGAATCTTCCTGCCTCGGCCTCCTGAGTAGTCAGGATTATAGGTGTATGGCCCCACATCCAGCCTCCATTAGCTTTTAAAAAAAATTGTTAGAGGCCACCTCTCCCCATGGCAGAGCACTATCAGAACAGAGGTCAGTCAGGTACATAAACACACAAGTGCGTGCAGGTGTGTCCAGCTTCCATGTGTGCACACGTGCCTGTGCACCCGGGTACACACACTCGTCCTATGCACAACCACGTGGTTCTCCTTTCCATTCACAGGAATCCAAAAAATATACTTGTTAAAAATCAGGCATTCCAGCTAGGTCAAGGATTCACATACATTTATTTCAGGAAAAAAAATAGATTTTAATGGGTACACTTCTGTATCATTTGAATCTGTTATAATGAGAAGTACTCTTTGAAATAGCATGTAGTTTTTAACAGAGACAAAATGCTGTTAAAACACAGATATGCTATCGGTAGAGTGCTTGCCTTGCAAGCACAAGACCCTGGGTTCGATCCCCAGCAGCCAAAAAAAAAAAAAAAAAAAAAAAAAAAACACAGATATGCTGATAGAAGTGCCAAGTCGTTGGTGAGGTCTAGCTCTGGAAGACACACAAACTAACCAGGCAACAATAACCCTGTCAAATTTGGGTCCAGGGACAAACTTCTATAACAATTAGAAAATAAAGATACAGGCAGGTATGGTGGTGAACGCCTGTAATACCAGTGGTTAGGGAGGCTGAGGCAGGAGGATTGCAAGTTCAAAGCCAGCCTCAGCAACTTAGTGAGGCCCTAAGCAGCTCAGTGAGATCCTGTCTCAAAATGAAATATAAAAAGGGCTGAGGATGTGACTCAGCGGTTAAGTACCCCTGGGTTCAATCCCTGGTATAAACAAACAAACAAACAAACAAACAGATGTACTAAGAGTAATAAAGAGTCTGGTAATGGTGCATTTGGACTTCAGAAGAGAGGATGCGAGGAGAGACTAACGCAGGAGGAATAAAGCAGAAGAGGGAATCATCTCTGCAGGGTACTTAACAAGCAAGAGCAAAGTCAAGGATGAAGGGTTCCTAGGGTCAGAGCCAGCTCCCAGCACGTTCATTCCCAAGTGGAACGGGTCAAACCATCCAGGGAAGTTGCTCAGCCGCAAGAAGCATAGTTGGGTTCCTGGACAGCCATCCTCTCTCCCTGTCTCCCTGGGTCTCTCGGCACTGCAGACTGACCGCCTTCTCTGCTCACTCACACGTGGTCTCCTGACTGCCCCAAACCATTGGCACCACCAGCTCAGCCTCCCCACCGCCAACCAGCTAGCGCACGAACACTGGTTTAGAGGGGAACTCATGGAGAATGTTCCAGATCAGCCTGATGTGGGTCAGACATTCGTCTCGAGTTCAAACAGCGGTGACGGGGCCGCTGGAAGGCTGGAGGAGGGTAGAAGGGACTTTTTTAGGTCTCGTGGCATGAGAAGTGTGGAAAGAACCAGTTCTCTGTAAAAAGTGGTCTAAATAGGAGAGCACAGGCTATCTCTGGTTAGAAGGGTCTCTGCTCTATCAAACTCAACTATCATCCGGAAGAGATGGGGACCCAGATGTTAAAGAATTTGACTCTTCTAGAGGAGAGATTTAGAGCCAGTAGTTGGTCCAGACCTGGAAGGTGATTAATCAAAAGTGGCTGAATTCAAAGGACTCAGGTAGCAGAAAGGTCACGGTCCTTGAAGGAAATACTGAGACATTTATAGTATCTCCTGGAGGAGTCAGCTGCAACTTGGAGTCTGCTCTGATGACAGCCCCCACATTCTCTGGAGGGAAATTGCCCCCCACACCATGGAGTTGCACAGAGGTGACAATTCTTGGCAGCTATCTGAGTTCATTTTCTGTAGCTAATAGCATAATACCAGTGGCTGAGTCAGTTATAAAGAACGCAGGTTTGTTTTGGCTCATGGTTCTGGTTCAAGGTCAAGGTGCTACATGCAGGATGTAGCATGTACATGTACTCTTCTTGCCAACAGAGTCCCAAGACAGCACAAGGTATGTCATGGAGAGAGACAGGGCATGGGCAAGAGACCCAGTCAAACTGAAGTTTGATCCAGTCTCAAGGTAATCCACTAGCCCATTAATTCATTATCTGCTTGAATGGATTAACCTGTTATAAGTGCCGAGCCCTAATTTCCTCGTAAAGGTCCCCACTTGGACCCATATCTTCCTATCATCTCACAATGAAGAATTAAATTTCAACATGTGTTTTGAAAGGGACAGGTTGCTGGGTGCACTGATACATACCCTGGTGTCTCAGGAGGCTGAGGCAGGAGGATCACAAGTTCAAAGCCGGCCTCAGCACTTAGCGAGGCCCTAGGCAATTTAGCAAGACCCTGTCTCAAAATAAAATATAAAAAGGGCTGGGGATGGGGCTCAGTGGGTAAGCACTCCTGGGCTCGATCCTAGGTACCCCTAAAGAAAAGAAAGGACGGATTACACCATACTGAAACTACAGCAGCACCTTCTCCTGGGATATTTAGGTTCAGGATTAAGGACCATTGTAGTGTTCATTATCACTGAGAATCCAAACGAATCCAGCTCAGTTAGATAGCAATTCGGTGGTCAGGACAGGCTTACACTTCACAGTTACTGTTGCCAAGGTTTCAAACGGGACAGCACACAGCCCAAGACAGTGGATCCCCAAGAGCAGAAAGGACAGACGTGAACTCTCCACCTGCCCTGTACTTACTGAGTGCAGAGTCCCCCTCTCAGGAGAGTAAGGATGCTCAGTGGGAGGCAGCTGGCTTCCCAGCGGAGCAGACAGATCTGGGAGCCGGAGGAGGTCAGACTCCTGGGGTTCACAGTACAGACCCCGGAAAAGGAGGCAGTGTAGAGGGTGTGAGCCGGACCCGCACAGCAAAGTCAGGGCTGGACCAAGGGCAGCCCCTACATTAGGAAGCTGTAGAAGACGTGACCCATTTGACATTGAAAGAACACGTTCCCCAACCACATCAGAACACACTTTGCCCGTGCACTGTGTTTTATTGTAGTTGTAGTTTCACCCATTAATAGAAACATAATAATATTCTAAAACTCAAATTGTATACTTAGGTGCAGCATCTGGTATCTCATACCTTGATAGTACTGGGGAGTAGAATCTGAGAGAAAGAAAATAATTGTATCAGTGTAATGTCTACATATTTTGAACTCTGTAGAATGGTTAAATACTAAATTCATCAATGGATGCCTAGTCTAGTCTAGCACATGGAAAGATTAAATTTTAATCTATTGAATTATTTAGGATGGTTAAATCTTAAATCGAGGCATATTTCATTGCCTAAGATATGATTGTGTTGAAGGATACAGAATATTTGCAAACACTTGTAACACACTGAGTGCCAGACACTGTTCTGGGCCCTTTACATACCACAAATCATATTCATACCAACCTCATGAGAGGGATGCTGTTATTATTCCCTTTTTACCCAAGAAAAGGCGGAGGCACTGAAAGGTTAAGTAACTCGCCCAAGGTCACAGCTTTGAAGCAGGAGAAACATCTCAAAAGCAGGGGGTTCGGTGCCAGGATCCACTCTTGGCAGCTATGTGCCATCATTTACTTCTCAGTTAGCATTTATCAAGTACCTACTGAATACCAAACATTGCATGCAGCACCTCTGCATTCATATACAACTTACTTCTTACGGTTACTCAAGAGGACGCATTACTATTCCAACTTTTTAGATGAAACAGCTTAAATTCAGACCAGGTTCCACCCTGGTTTTATGCACAAGCCGGGTTTAAATCTCATTTTGCCAGTCTCCAAGTCTAGTCCCCTAGTCTGTTTCCTGCATCTCTCTGTCCTGCATCCCCAGTACCTAGAACTCCGTTTAATTCCTCAGTCAGATGGAAAAGGATTGACACTCTCCCACCAGTCATGCAAAGGAATGGCAGGTGACGAACAGGGTAAGGCAGAGCAGGACAATCCTCAGTTCTCAAAGCAAACACCTAACTCTGCTAGGCCAGGCGGAAGTCTAATCACCCCATCTCTGAGGGCAGGTTGACTTGGTAGCTCACTTTCTTTTTTTTAAACATTAAAAATTTTTTTTTCATTTATTTTTATGTGGTGCTGAGAATCGAACCCAGTGCCTCACACATGCTAGGCAAGTGCTCTACCAATGAGCCACAACCCCAGCCCGATAACTTACTTTCAAATAACGGAGCAAAGAAAGAGAAAAAATGTAACTGTACTGGTGGAGAAACTTGGCAAACATGAACTTGAACATGGGACCACGGTCATATCTCAGGGACCTCCTGTGGATATCCCCATCCTGATTCAGTGGGATGGGAAGGTGTCTCTCCTCAGTGGCCCCCTTTCCCCCAATACTCTTAACTGCAGTGTAATCATGAGAAAATACTTCAGACAAACCCAATTTGAGGACTGTTCTAGAGTATTCTCAAAATTGGCAAGGAGTCAAAATAGAAGGTGTCATTGACCAGAAGAGACTAAAGACATCTAAATGCAATATGGAATGTGGGTTGGATCCTGGAACAAAAAAGGACATAAGTGGGAAAATGGGTGAAAAAAATCTGAATAAAGTCTGGAGTTCAGAGTTAGTCGTATTCATTCACTTCCTGGTTTTGACAAATGGAGCACAGATGCAATGTGAGAAAAAAAATTGGGGGAAACTAAAATTGGGTGATGGATACATAGGAATTCTGTACTAGCTCTGAACATGTAAAAAATCATTCCAAAATCAAATTTATTCTTTTTTTTAAATTTTAATTTATTTTAACTGTAAACAAATGGGATACATGTTGTTTCTGTTTGTACATGGAGTAACAGCATACCACTTGCGTAATCATACATTTACATAGGGTAATGATGTTTGATTCATCCCAATTAGCCACTTTATTCAGGCAAAAGCAGAACCTTCCTGTTATGGCTCAGTAAGAGACATTTAGGGGCAATGCTGATGCACTTGGGTCCAGACCACCCCAGGCTCCACCTAGGGAGCTCTGACCCTGGATTCAAGTCACCAACACAAGCCCTGAATCCAGAGAGCACGGACTGGCTTAAGTTAGAACAACTCAAGCACTGACAGATCCAATCGGAAATTAACCCCACACGGAGAATAAAGGTAAGCGTACTGTAATTGTGGTGAGCTTGCATAATTTGATTTGAAGACATTCTAAAAAGTTTGGGATAAAGAGCAAAAAAAAAAATCTGCTTTTCGGGTTGGTGGTCTGGTGAGAAATGCAGAATTCTGGTTCTTGCATGGAACTGTGTGAACTCAGAGGGGCCTAGATGATAGACAGACTGACAGACAGACAGACAGACAGACGGTGTCATGGTTTGGATCTTCAATGTCTCCCAAAGGCTCATGTGCGGAAGGCTTGGTTGCCAGCCTGCGGTGCTACCAGGAGGTGGTGAAACTTTTAGGCTGTGGGGCCCAGCGGGAGGAAGTGAGGTCATGGGACTGTATCCTTGAAGAGGTGCCTGGGATCCAGGCTTTCTCTCCCCGTTCCCATGATGTAAGAAGCTCTGCTTCATCACGTGTCCACCACCACCCCGGCCCCAAGGCAGCAGAGTCCAGGCTACCACAGACTAAGACTCAAGCAAAATAAGACTTTCCTCTGTTAACTTGTTTTTTTTCTCCAGTATTTTACAGCAGTAAAAATAGCTAGACAGGCAGACAGACCTACCTTACAGGAACCCACCTAACTCCCAGACTCACTGGGAATCTTGGAATCTTCCAGAACTCCACATCTCTTCTACCAATCTTCCATTCAAACATAATCTAATTATTTCAGCTGTTTCCTGCTTTCACAGCCTGGGAAGTGGAGATGATCGCTCTGAATGGCTACCTGCAAGGACCCATCTCCACCAGGACACAGCACTGGGCACAAACAGAAATGACAAACCCAGACAGCGAATGCACAGAACTCTTGCCTTGCGCTGCTTTTGCAAGGTGGGGCCCAGATTCCAAAACCGCCAAGAGAAGGACTTCTAGAAGTGAGGTCCTTCAGGTCACCGGCTGCCAGGACCACATGCTTTCAAAACCTGGTGACTGGGTACTTTTTAAGGCTCAGGAACCCTAAAGATCCCTGAGGTGCTCCCAGCAGAAACCATTATGAATTGTTAGCATTTAACTCGATTTACCTTTCCTATCCCACCACTGAGGTTTTCATGCAAAAAGCCAGACTTGGCCTTTTTAAAACCTCAGCAACACCCAACCAAAAGACTTCAGTTACCCACCTTGATTTATAGCTGCCTCCTCTCTGCCGTCTCTTTCTCTCAGAAGTTATTTGACTCCCAGGACAACTGGAGACCTGGCTGCTACTTCCTTGCAGAAATGGGCTCTGCCTTCTGCAGGCACCCGCCTTCCAATCAGGAACTCAGAAATTGGCAAAGCTGCTCCAAGTCCTTCCGGTTCTTAGGGACTCGGCTCCACAGGAGTCAGGTTCAATCCAGAGTCAGGCCAGTTCTTTTGCTTTCCTGCAGCTTCTTTTTGACTCAATATTTATGTTCAGATAAATGTTTTCATAAGGAATGGTCGTAGAGAAATGGCTTGGGCACCTTCAGTAAGTTTTTTGTGAGATGTTCTCAAATCCTGACTTTGACTCAGGCAAGTTTCTGTGGCTGCTTCCAGACCTATGAGGCGGAAGACGGACTGTTAATCTTTTTAAGAGTGAGAAATGTAAACAGTCACATTTTTCTCCCGGCAGGGTTTACCTTGGGGCAAGTTCAAACGTGCGCATACCCTGCCCACCAATTTTATTTGTCCTCCAAAGAAATAATTGTTGATATTTCAAGAAGGTAGGCCCCTGAGTGCTCACACAGGTGTATCTATTCAGGTTTAAGAGTGAACTTTTGGGCTGGGGATATAACTCAGTAGGGGACAGAGCTCAGTTGATAGAGTGCTTGCCTCGCATGCAAAAGGCCCTGGGTTCAATACCCAGGACCACCACCAAAAAAAAAAAAAGAGTGAACTTTCACCTGTAACCCCAGTGGGTGGGGAGTCTGAGGCAGGAGGATCCTGTGATCAAGGGTCAACCTCAGCAACTGAGCCAGACCCTGTCTCTAATTAAAATACAAGTTTCCTGACCTATAGAAGGTGGTGGGTGGGAACAGCCCCATTGCCAGGGGCCTGTGTGGGGTGCTCTCCACTGGCTTCCGCAGGTGGCAGAGCGACCCCCAACTTCTAGAACAGGCTTTGGGAACAAAGAAACAAACAGAAGCCTGCCAAGCAGAGAGCTGGGCTTTTCAAGGTTCCAGAACTTCAAGATGCTGAAGCTGTTCAGAAGTTCTTCCTTGAAGAGAAACACACCTTGGTGAAGAGCAGGTAGCAGCTAGGTGGACATGAGGAAGGTGTGGGCCATCTGACCAACAGCTGGTGTATGGGGACAGCCAGAGCAGCTGCTGCAAGGGTTACGGCAACTCTTCCACCACAGTGTTCCAGATGCTTCTGACTAAGCTCCCAGCAAGGAGTCAGAGAATTCTAAGTGCTCAGAGCTTGGCTGAAGATGACGTGGATTGAGAAACTGAGTGGCAACACAAAAAAAATCTCAGTTAAAAAATTCTAAGAATTCTTAACTTGACAGTTGAGCCGCTCGGGAGGAATCAGGGCCAATGTGCTTGTTACAGACTGTCCTATGCTAAAGTCTACCAAAGTTAACATTGGCTTTATGTAGATCCATTCTTTTTTTTAATTTATTTTTCCCAGTAAAAAGCGTATTTTGATAGAGCTTTTCATTTTATAAATACACTGTGAGTTACCAAAATATCACAGATTTTATTTATTCCTAAGACATGCAGTTAAAGTGTAGGCCTGACAGAAAGTTTCTTGGGCTAAAAACACCCAGTTCTCAGTTTTAAAAGATAGGCAAAAAAAGTGTGGGACATAGCTGAAGAGTGCCCATATTTCTAAGCTAGTACATTTCACTGTAACTCAGAAAATTGTCTAGAAATCTACCGTTTGTGAAAAGAGAGCATTAATCTTCAAGAGATCATTCCATCTCTGAAACGTGAGGTGCTACTGTGCTCTGTTAACTTTACCCCTTCCTTGTGTATCAGTCCTAAAATCTTTTGTTTAAATCAGAGGGCTAATGTGTTCTGGGATTTGCCACCTTATTTTAAGTTTATGTGGTTGCACATGGTGCCAAGGAGTTAGAGCTGTGTGCACCCTGATGTCCTCACGTGAGCTTCGCCGGTTTGTGTCTGTGCACTTTCTCAGTCATAGAAGGAGGGATTGGTCTGCTGATCCCTGAAACGTCCCTTTCAGCTTCTGATTCATCTCTTCTGTTCGGCATCTTCACCTGAGTGTATTTGGGTAACCAGGTCTTGCATTCTTTTTTAACATTCTGAATTTTGCATGCTTACCTGAATTAGTACTTCTGAATTGACCTTTTTAAAATGGTACGACTGTCTTTGTTTTCACTGAGGCTAAATAATTGTGTCACTACTCTGTAAATTAATCTGAAACTTAACCTTTTAAGTCACTGGGATAACCTGCTTGTCAAAATGTTCCTTGTTTGCTCGTATCTCCAGTGTACCTCCTTAATTCTTCCTCAGCTTGATTATCTTGTGCAATGAGGTGTGATCCTGTGACTAAAGACTTGGGAAGGCCAGGGCTGGTGGGACCTCTTAGTTTCAAATAGTGGTATATTATCTGAGTCACACGCTCCGTTTCATAACTGAGAATAAAGATCCTTGGTACTTAATGGCAAAATGGATAAATACAGAAGTAAAATACAAAAAAAGTGCTGGGGATGTGGCTCAGAGGTTAAGCAGCCTTGGGTTCTCTCCCCGGTACCAAAAAAAAAAAAAAAAAAAAGTGAAACCTCTTTCCTCTTCTCTCCAGAGTAGTAGCAGAGTTCACTCCATCCACACACCAGTAGGAAACCATGGTCCTGGATCCTCAGGGCTGTGCCTTATCTGGGTTACTCCATGTACAGAACAGCAGTTTTCAGGCCAGGTCTAAATCTGAGTTACCCATTCTGTGAAGCAGTAGTTTGCCATAAGCTATTCCTTTCCGAGTTTCAGTGATGAGGTGAGATGACTCTATGCCTTGTTTGTACAAGTAAACAACTACCACCTACCTGGCACAAGCACAGGCACAAATGGATAAACTAATTATGCTAATAAAAATGACCACCTGTCAACTTACTGAATTAATCAGAAACACAAGGGCGCGTGGCTATATCAAACTCATATTGAAAAAACCAGGCCCACGAGTTTATCAAACGGTGACCAGATCTCCAAAGGAAGCATGAGACCTTGACGCTGTCACCTGGTCACTTGTCATGAGCCTTGCCCAGGAAAATTGCCACACTCTCACACACATAAAATTATGTGAAGTGTGATGTGTGACTTGAGTGTTCCAGATATTAGAACTTGTGATTGCCTGGCTTATGGCAACCAGGTACTCGGTGAACTGTTACTGCTGAAAATGGCACAGCCTGTGAATTTGTTTTATTCCATAAATTCTGACACAAACGTGTTTGGTCTGGGTTAAGCTCATGACACGTAAGGATCCACGCAGACGTCATGAATCTGTTGGGCTGGCTACTGGAGCTGCTCTTGGGATGAGCTCTCCCCGGCTAGACGACCCTCAGATCACCACGGCAGCTCAGGCGGGTGTCGCTGCTTCCACGAATCATGGTTTTGGGTTTTTTTTAACCCCAAATAATCCCAGCGATGTAAAGCTGATAGAGAAAGTAGATAAATTATCCGCTTAAACTTGAGGACCCTACATTTAGTTTTTCCCCCATTTTTCTCACTGTTGGTCTTGCTCTTAATCATTTATATGTTTCATCATTCATTACAAAAGCATCTAAAAATGATTAAATGGCAGTAGGGACACCAACCCAGAGGAGGTGGGTGTGTACTGGTAAATAGACCATCTTATACCCGTCTTCACCACAATTCCATGGGGAGGTGTTATTATCTTTTTTGACAACTAAGGAAACAGAGGCATGTGAGATTAAATAACTGATCTCAGGCGGAGTTAAGGAGTGCTGTTCCAAAACATGCTGAACTGGTATAATGGTCATCTCAAGCCTACATCACCTGAGAACTGCAGGAAAGCGACGTGACCCGGCGTCCTACATGCAGCAAGCCATCAGGGTCCTTTTGGGAGAGATGTCCTCCTCGAGTTGGGATGAGAACAGAGCCTTCATTATGGGAGACTAGTAATTGGGGCTGTAACGAACCTGAAGATCCCTGGGGAACGTGTAAAGTTATTAAAATTTTGCTCTTCTCTTGTTAACCAGCTTTGTATTGATCGAGTTCCTAGATCCAGTCAAACAGCCCCCATGGGAATGAAGGACTAGTAGAGGAAATCTCTCCCTCTCCCACACCCTAAATCACAAAGTGACCCATGTGTTCCCAGCCTGGGTCTACCCTGACTCAGCTCTATGTGGCTCATTAACTATGCTGGAAGAGTCCCACCCAGCCACTGTGAATGTCCCAAAGAACCTCAGCCCAGGGACAATGGTGCCTGAGAAACCACCACCAGAGGCTCCGACTTCCACGATGGCACAGACGTTCCCAGTTGAACTCTGGAGTGAGACTCCCTAAATGAGTGCTAAGGCCTTTGCAAAATTCACTTGCCTTCTAGAAGCCTCATATTTCCTGTTCCTGAAAGGGGGATGCTGCTCGGACCTCACTGTGGAGTCGTTCTGAATATCAGGTAAAATAATGCCCAGGAAACAGGGTCTCTGTTCCACAAGGCCCAACTCTGATCAACTCCTGCCGGCGGATGATGAGAAACCATCTTTGGCCCTACACTTTCAAGTGGTCTCTAAATTATTTGATGAAATCCTTCAAAAGCTTCAGGAAACACTCATTAAGGTTTTGGTCTAGTTTTCTGTTGCTATAACTACATCGTACTTTGGGTAGCTCGTAAAGAATGGATGTTATTTGGCTCCTAGTTCTCGAGGCTGGGAGTCCAAGAGCGTGGTCCCGACATCTGCTGGGCATCTGATGAGGGCCTTCTGGCTCCATCATAACATGTCAGAGGGTGTCACATGGTGGGACAGAGCATGCCAGCTCAGATCATTCTTCTTATAAAGCTGCTAATGCCATCAGGGTGGCCCCACCCTCAGCTAATTATGTCCCAAAGTCCCACCTCCAAATATCACTAGCACCTGAATGTGGGGATTATATTTCCAACACCTGAATTTTTGAGTAACACATTCAAACAGCATATGATTTCTAAAATTGTTGACTTATTCCTTTGTTCATTTCACAAGAACATAGTGCAAGTCCAGAGCCCTTTTTGAAGAAAGGACCTGCACAGGTAAACAGACAAACTATAAGTCTTTGGGTGATTAGCGTCCAAGGGATGCAGGTTATGGACAAAAGCCTTTAAAAGAACTCAGAGAAGTAGAAGCCCAGAGGGTTGTGAATTTCCAATCAATCAATCAACTGTTGGGCTGTTGAACCTAGAAAGAGTTGAGTGGAAACAGTGACTTATGTAGATGTCCTATTCTCCTGATAATCTAAGGAACATTTTGAGGAATGTGTGAAGTTAAAATTTACCCTGGGAAGCTGGGGATCTCTCCCACCTCAGCCAGGCTCTGTCACCTACTCTTTCTGACACATGTCCACAGGTAAGCAGTAATCGATGCTTTGAATCTGCTATTAAGTCAGTCAGCAGACACAGGGAAAGCATCCTTCCTGTATCACATTCTTGGGTAGTGTTAGATATGGAAAATGAAAAACCCCAAAATTATGTGGCCTGAGAAAAGGGAGTGAAAAAGAAAGCCACACATTGATAGTTTTCATGTCTTTCAAGATAAATCCTTTTCAGATGCTGGTCACTGGTGGGGGGAAAGTATTTCATCAAGCCTAGAATGAGAGTCTCTAGGAAACACTATTCTCTTCCAAGACAAATTCTCTCCAGGTGCTGACCACTGACCCCCCAACACAAAAACCCAAATTCCTGACTGCCCAGACGGACACGCTCACTAAATCACCTCTCAGTATATAATCTCAAACCCCTCCTTTAGGCAGTGGCTCATTTTCCACCAGGACAGTGGGTCCATCAGACCCATGACTCCATTCCTGAATAAAAGAGCTGAACTGATCCATGAAGTTTGCATCCGGCCCGGTTGTTTTGTGCTAACAGGTAGGCTGTGAGGGATACAGGTCCAAAAAACGGCACCCACTCCTTCCGGCTCAGAGCACCAGTGGCAGGCAGCGTGTGCCATTCCTGCCCTCTGCTCTGGCTCCTCTGGCAGTGTGGGATGGTGGCTAAGAGCATGGGTTTCAAGAGGAAATGTGGCTTCAAATTCAGGCATGTTTTTACTGTGACCTTGGGCATGACCTTGGGCATGTTTTTACTGTGACCCCCTGGTCCCCGTCTTAGCTTCATCATCCCTAAGACCCTCTAGGACAGATTCTTAAATACTGAATTGTGCCCCTCCCCACAAATTCCTCTATTGAAGTTCTAGCCCCGAGTAAGTCTGAATGTGACTGCGTTTGGAGGTAGGGTCTTTAAAGAGCTAGAGTCAGATGAGATCACCAGGGCATGGCCACCATCCCATAGGACTGGTGTCCTTATGAAAAGAGGGAGAGACACCAGGTGCGTGTGCCCAGGGAACGGGCCAGGTCAGATCAGTGAGCAGGTGGTGACCCACACGTCAGGAAGGGCCTTCACCAGAGACCAACTCTGCAGGCACACTGATCCTGGACTTTCAGCTCCGGAACTGTGAGAAGTAAACTGCTGTTGTTTAAATCACCCAGACTGTGGCATGTTGGAGTTAATCCCTCCAATGCATTAATCTACTGATGAGGTTACAGCTCTCGTGAGCTAATCATTCCATCTCTGAACATTCCCGCAATGACACAGGAGGTTTCGGGGGACATCTCATATCCAAAAGATGCACTGCAGTGCAGGTGTCAGCAATGCAGAAGATTCTGCAGCAAACCCAATATGTACAGGGCCAACCACACATGCTCAAGACCCAAACACATTAGGTAAATGTGCAGGAAAAGCTGCTGGCCTGCTGCATGCTCTGTGCTGTGTCCACCTGAGAACAGTTGACCTTGAACTTGGCTCATTGTGTGGAGATGGTCAGGCACTGACATCATATATTCAAATCCAACGATGCCTTTTGTTCTGCTTCCAACCTTGTTAAAAAGCCGGCTGATTACATTTTCTTTTCCATGGGCACAGTGTCAGAGAGCAGTGTCGTGACCAGGAGGTACTTACCATTCTCATTGTGTATGTAGATGGTACTCTGGTCTCCAGAGTTCGAGAACTGCACATTTCCTGAGAGACAGACTTGTTCTTGATTTTCTGGCACATTTTGACTCTGAGAGCTCATGCATAGAGGGAATCCTTCTGGAAATATCTCTTGAGCATAACCATTGGCTGTGCTTCATCTTCCCCTTAGGGATTTCTGCAGAGATGTCAGAAGTTGCCAAACAAACAAACAAACAAACAAACAAACAAAAAACCCTTGTGTGGACATAGCATCTGTAGGCTATCCCTTTATGTCACATTCTAGTTAAAGGACAAGCTAGAGACAGATGGCAGTGACAGTCACACAATATGAATAGACTTAATGTCACAGAACTGAACCCCTAAAATGGCCAAAGTGGTTAGATTTTAGGTTGTAGAAGAAGAAAGGTTGGGGGCGGGGAGGAGAAGTCACCACATGGAAAGGCACAGAGTTTCTATCCTGGAAGGGACATCTTGGTCCATAGACTGGGAGGGCCACCTGGCTTAATCCTAAACCTTGTAGTTATTATCCCAAATAGAAGGAGGAGGAACAGAGTTCAAGGAGGGAGATTTGGAGCTCAGAGAACAGAACAGGAGAAAGAAGAAACCCTGTTGTTGAGATGGTAGACTGGCACACAGAAATCCTGCCCTGAAACTGCACACATGATCACAGATTAATAGATCACTCTTTAGCGCATAAAAATACTTTGAAGGTCAGGTTAACTTGGCAGACTCTGATTTGGTAGATCTGGGGCAAAGCTGGAGATTCTGTACTTCTTTTCCTTTTTTCTTTTTCTTTTTCTTTTTGGCACCGAAGATAGTGTTTTATCATTGAGCTACATTCTCAGTCCTTTTTATTTTTTATTTCCAAAAAGGTTCTTGCTATTGTCAATGCTGGCCTTGAACTTGCTATCCTCCTGCTTCAGCATCCAAAGTAGCTGGAATTCAAATGTGTGCCACTGTACCTGGCAAGATTCTGTATTTCTAACAGACTCCCTGGTGATGTGCAGGCTGCTCGTGAGCATGCTTGAAATCTCTGCCCTACAGGATTCTAGTATTCTTCCTGAGTAGGCTGGAAACAGTTGGTATGCCTCAGAAATGAAACCCCATGGTGACGTGGGGCACTTTTACAGGCAAATTATATTACAATTAGTTAAGCAGGCCTATTTCTATCCCACAATGGCCTAAGATCTGCAGCTCTGTGGATAAAATGAGCACCTGCAACCCATACAGTCAGCAGCAAAACTTCACTCATCTGACACACCCATTAAGCTGGGTGCTATGGTACCTGCCTATAATGCAGCGTCTCGGGAGGCTGAGGAAGCCTCCTGATCACAAGTTCAAGGCTACCTTTTCAAATTAGCAAGATCCTGTCTCAGAATTAAAAAAAAAAAAAAAAATTAAAAAGGGCTGGAGATGTAGCTCAATGGTGAAGCTCCCCTGTACCAAAAGTGAATAAATACATAAATAAAATTTATGGAAAAAATTTTAAGGAAAACTTCAAATGAAGAGTTTTGTTTGTTTGTACATACTGAGGATTAAATCCAGGGGAGTGTTACCACTGAGCCCCGTTCCCAGCCCTTTTGAATTTTATTTTGAGACAGGGTCTCTCTAAATTGTCTAGGACCTTGCTAAATTACTGAGGCTGGTCTTATACTTGCAATCCTCCTGCTTCAGCCTCCCAAATTGCTGGGATTACAGGTGTCTACCACCCCACCTAGCTAAATGCAGAGATTTAACAAGAGTTTATTAAACCTGCTGGGAGGTGTCAATGCAGCCCCCTGGAATCTGCGCTTGGGTTCAGGCTCTGGTCCCCTGAGAGACACAGCACAGCATATTTTTCCACTTCTAAAGCTCAGAGAAGAGCGGGAGATGCCCATAATACAGACTTGGTAAGTGTGAACTATTAAAATAATTTCCACTTTAGGAAGTACAGCCAATATCCAAAAACAGGACTGTTAAAATAAGGCAGTGCCCTAGAACCTCATCACAACCCATGGTGGAGGGAGGAGGGTCGCCTCCCAGGCTCAACACAGAAATCAGTCACACTCCGAGGAAGGGCAACAGAGGTCTCGGTTTTCCCAGGAGGGAAGGAGGCCCGAAGGAGAGGACGGATGGAGAAAACCTGGGTAGATGGAAACAGGAATCAGCAGATCTTGGAGGGACCAGCCCCACCCTACCCCGCCTGTTGTTTAGCGGTTGCTGATTTCAAGCTAACTGAATCTGGGAAAGAAGAAAGCACCCCTCAAGTAGGAGACGGCTAGACACCCGATGTGGGAATGTCAGGATGGGCTTTCCCAGGAGAAATGCAGAGGACCGGGAAACAGCGCCCCAAGGCAGCGGCTGCTGCCCAGTGGGCGGGGCAAGTGAACTGTCAGCCCCTCCCCTTTTCAAGGCCCAGAGGTCCTCCTGGGGGAGAAGGCAGAGGACTGGATTTGCTCTTCCTTCTCTTTGCTCTTCTCCATCCTCATCTCCGAGGGAGAAACGTTCTTTGGAAAACACTAAGAAAGACCAGCAATATCGGCAGGTTGGGCGTTTGTTTGTTCCAGAAGCCCTTTTTGATAAAGAGAGTGCCAGCACTGGGTTAGAAGGTGACGATGCCGAAAGGAGTTGTTAACTGAAACACACTGGGAGCGGTGGAGGAGAAGGCTGAGCCTCTGGGGAGACCGAGAGCAGACGGAGACAAGGAGGGGGACAAGAAGACAAGAAAGGGACTTCTGGTGGGTGTTCCAGGAGGGCTTGGCAGTGACCAAAGAAATGTTCTGAGGGGACAACTGATGCGCTCCAAGCAAATTTTGGCCTCTCCGGTGGTGGCCTGCCTTGGGGGACATAGCTGGAGGGTCAGCGAAGAATCCTCATGTGTTCACCCTCCTGTGAGCCACCTGGACGCAGGACCTCTTGACCCGTCAGTAACTCTGGGTTCACCTAACGGACTTATTCCAACACAGATTACAGGACAGTACCCCCTAGAACTTCAGATTCAGTAAGATGAAGGTGGGACTCAAGAAGTTGCATTTTATATTTTTAAATAATGGAACATATTTGGCCATAAAAATCAATGAAGTACTGAGGCCCTCTGCAACATGGATGAACGCAAAAACATAAGGCCAAGTGAAGGAAGCCAGCCCCAAGGGACCGCAGGTTGTAGGGTTCCACTGACAGGAGACGTCCAGACTGAGCGAATCCAGGTAGACTAGGGCCCACTTAGGGCCGCAGAGAGGAGGGTGGGAAGAGTGGGGTATGATGGTTGAGGGTGGTTTGGAGATTTCTTTGTAGGGTAACAAAAAAGTTCTTAAAAAAAAAATGATTGAACATTACAGAGTAATGTTCTAAACTCTAAGTGTCCTGAAAGTCAATGAATTGTATACTTTCAAAGGCTGAAGTTTATGGTATGTTGATTGTATCTCAATAATGCCAGGGCCTGGGTCTTGGGCTTCCCAGCCTCCAGAACTGTAAGAACTAAGTTTCTATCCCTAATCAAGAACGGTGTTCCAATCCGCTGCAAACCTGGAAGAGGGCTCCTCTGGTGGCCACCAACATACTCTATTTTAATGCTCAACTTCAATTTCTCAAGTGATTCCCACGGAATGAGCCTCTCACGGCCAGTGTTCATAGTTCAGCTTTTCTTTGCCCTTTGGCCAGACCCTACCACCAGGCCATTGGCTACGACCTACAAGTCAGTGTGGCCCCAAATAGAAGAGCTGTCAGCACGGTGCAAGTCCTGTCCACTGCTAGGGAAGCAGATGCAACCCAGCCCGTCGAGATGAGGTCTGACCTTCTTCAACCAGAGTCTCCACCGCTTGTCTCAAAGCAATAGCTTTCCAAGTAGCACGGCCACCCATAAACCAAGCACCTTTATGTATGTCAGTCGGGAGCTGTTTCTAGGGCCTTGGCCGTGAGGCAGTCGGTTCTGGCGGCTCGTTGGGTGGATGCAAAGTCAGTCGTAGGGGAAAAGAGGCTCCCCGTTTGTGGCTATGGTGGTTGCCTCCCTGCATTCCTCTGCCAGCTCGTTGCCATAGAAACCATTTCCCTCTCATTATGGAACCTCTCTGGACATTGCCTTCAATGCATTGAGCGTTTCTCTGACATTAGCCAAGACATTATGAGTATTTAAGGTCTCGGGATTATTTTTGTCCTTCAGTCATTGAAACTCAATCCACACCTGGTAGGCACATAGGGATCGTCTGTCAAATGGCACTTGGTGGCAGCCTCTGAAAGTCTTCTGGTCCCAACGCTAAGGTATTTCCTGGGAGGTGCTCATGGGCTTCTGCCATAATTTCCAGTCTGCATTGGTGCGAGTGGCAGACGCTTCCAAAATCGTATCTGCGTGGGGATCACAGGGACCCACAGACATTGAGAAGGATGCTGCTTTTTCCAATTCAGAAGTGACTGGCAGGCTGGGGTTGTGGCTCAGTGGCAGAGCGCTTGCCTAGCATGTGAGAGGCTCTGGGTTTGATTCTCAGCACCGCATATAAACAAGGGAAATAAAGATCTATCAACAGCTAAAAAAAAATGTATATTTAAAAAAAAAAAAAAAGAAATGACTGGCTTTGTTTTTTTTTTCAGGTGCCCAGTCTAGCACAGTTTTGTTGCAGACAGTCCATGGACAGGAGCTGGCAATATTTTCATGTGCAGATGACATGTATTCTCTAAAATCCAAATAAGCCAACCAGATTTAGGTTTCTTATTTGGTCCTAGAGGTGTGTAGCAACTGCTCTTTATGTTTAGTCACTTGAATATCCTGGATGGCTCCTGCTCAGGTTTTTCTGAAGAATTTCACATGGAATGTCCTCTTGAACGTCACTGGGCTGAACCCGGCTTGGTTAGTCCTGTGACTCACCATTGCCTTCCAGGTACTTCCAGCTTGCTTTCCAGTTGTGATGGTAACTCGGTGTCACTGATACGATGTGTTGCCACACTTGAGTCCAAATCCCTTCTGACCACACTGTGGTGGTAAACTGGTGAGTTCAGGAAGCCCTGTGGCAGTGTAAGAGAGGCTTCCTATGCTAAGAGCAGTGACTCTTGGGCCTGCAGATGCCCAAGAGGGTAACTAAAAGCAGGATAAAACTTGGCATATCTGCCTTCAGTTTGTATCTGTCTCCCTTGTGACCTTCAACTTCGTGACCTGTTCAGCTCTGTGCATGGACAGATTCATTACTTAAGAAGTGCTCAGCTGCACACTGGAAATTCAAAGTTCGTTAGCCCCACCTTGGCCTAACGCATCCTGCCCCCTTCAAAACTGAAGCGTGGTTTGCAACATGCTGTTCGACACCCCTGGACTGGCACCTAGAAGCTCTGGTCATTGCCTATGCCTTCCAGGAACAATGGCCCCTTGTAGACAAACAGATGACCCATGAGGAGACCACCCCTGAAGAATAATAATCACCTTCTGGGATCTGAACTGTCCCTGTCCAGGATCGCAGGTCTGATAGATAAACATCTTGAGAAACAAGTAGAAATTTACCCTCAAGTGATTAAGACTTCTCTGGAGCCACTACCCAGAACCAGAACCAAGATAATGATCAACAAAGTTTGAGTCAGCAACCCAAAGACAGTGCTAAGGACATGGTCCCCTTGTCTTCATGGTGTAACTATCATGGTGATCAAAAATTCCTTTCCTGCTTTTTACCATTACCTTTTCTGTTTGGTGTTGGGGCCAAGTGGCTGGGTCTGGTTTGCTGGACCCCTAGAGTCGGGCCTCTAGCCTAGGACTTTGGTAACAGCAGCACAGTAAACAAATCAGGATCCTCCCCACGGGAAAGCAAACCACAGCTGACTCTTTTCCAAGATTGAGGCAGAGAAGGAAGCATCAAGGTCTGTCACTGAGAACCCCTCTTCTCAACCCGTGGCAGCTTCTGTATGGTTGAACCCGTGGCTGGACAGCTGAGACATGTGGCCCAGTTGTATTTAAGACTCAGCAGTCTCCTGTAAGTCTCCACGTGCCATCTGCTGCTTCAGGGTCCCCGGGGCTTCCATACCGAGGGTCTGTTGGTACCAACACTCTAGCTGAAAGTGGTTGTCTCTTTTTGCTCACAGGTATCCTATATTGTTTTAAATTAGCTACTTGCATGGACTTGGGCAGTTAGAGCTTCTCATCTGGGCTGTCAATTAAGACTGGCCTAAGGGCAGACTTACCTAGCTCTAGTTCTTCCTCTCTCTGTAGATTTTGTTTGTTTGTTTGTTTTGGTAGCAGGGGTTGAACTCAAGAGTGCTTAACCACTGAGCCACATCCCCAGCCCTTTTTATTTTTTTATTTTGAGACAGGGTCTCCCTAAGTTGCTTAGGGCCTTGCTAGATTGCTGATGCTGGCCTTGAACTTGTGATCCTCCTGCCTCAGCCTCCTGAGCCACTGGGATTACAGGTGTGCACCATGGCGCCCAGCTCTGCAGTCTTATTTCTCCATTTCTTTCTGCCTGCTAACCTCTCCTTACACCCAAAACAACGCTGCCTCTCCAGATACCCCCAGCCCCGGCATTCTCTCACTTCTAAAAAGTATACTCATATCTGACATCAGTAGCAGGAAGCAGAAGCTGCAGGTCTCCGTTAGAAAAATAGATGAACTTCCTGTTTCAGGTCTCTTTGATACTGTGCTGCAATCCACACCCGGGTCTTCTTACAGAACTTTTGTTCACATGGTACAGGCAGTTTCAAATAGGAATCCACCTGTGATGGGCTGACAGATCTGGCTCCATGAGAATGTTACAGGCCAGACTCTAAGGAAATGACTAAACAGCCTCCATTTTGCTCTGAGACTCCATGTTATGTAGGAAATAAGCTTCTCCCATGGGAACACCCCGACTCTGTGTCCATCATCAGTTACTTGGTGTGACATGTTTAATAATATACAATGGCAGCTCCTACGTAGTAAAGAATTGCTCTCTTTTAATTCCTATTGCTCCTAAACAATGTACCATGTGAACAGTGATTGTGGGGATGTTAGTAACCATTCTTTAGTTTGTACCTAGGTAAGGGTCATTTTGACCCACTTCCCCCTGCCGATGATCTCATGATGTTAATGTGTAATTTTGAATCATAACAACAGACACTTATGATTGATGTGATTTTTGGTATAAGAACCCCTACAACCCTGTGGTTGGGGCTGTTCTCCCAATAGCCATTTTTTGGGGCATTGTGTGAGACAGTCAGCCAGCCGGCTTAATAAAGACTCTCAAATTTGGACTTCTCAGTGGTGATCGGTCTGCTCTTAAGTTGCACCCCATAACATTTGGAGGCCCCAGCGAGATCCTCGCTGCCTGGTGGGTAACCACTGCTCACCACTGACCTGGAAACTCCTGCAGAGGGGAGAGGCCACAGCGTTGATCCTAGGGGAAGGCCTCTAGAGACGTTCCTCAGCCCCAGGCTGCATGGTCTGTGGAGCCCCGCCCCAGGACTGAACTAAATTCTCCGAGAGAGTCACCTGTTTCTGCACCCCTGGGGGACAGGTAAGTCTGTTTCTGGCAGATCCGCATCTGGGGACTCTGAGGAAGGCTGGACACAGCATTACCTCCCGAGTCCGGGACAGGCAAGACGTTGCTCAGTCCCTCTGGTCTGGAATCTGGAGTGGCCACTTGTCCGCGTCTTTGGTGTTTTATCTATTCTGTGTTTGTTTGTCCTTTTCTGTTTTTTGTTGCCTTTAAGTGTAAGCCTGGGTCAGTCTCCCTCACGTCAGTCATGTGCTCCCCTCCAGAGCATGTTAACTAATTTCCAGGAATTCCAGAAGAGAGCCAGTGACTACGGAACGGGCTGCAATGTCTTTTCTCTCTCTAAATTCTGTGAGAGCGAATGACCAACTTTTGAGGTCAGATGGCCCCCTTAGGGGACCACCAAATTGTCTTTGCATCTTGATCAAATGTTTTGTAGTCAAATTTGGGTAAAAAAAAAATGGTTAAAAAGGTTTTTAGCCATGTTCACTGAAGCTTACATTAAAATGTAAACTGCTGCCAATAGGAACTTCCAACTATTGGAGTTGGTTCACCAAAATGCCAGGCTAAAATTTTGATGGCTGCTATCCAAGAGACCAGGAAAACTGGTTTAGAACAAGACCCCAACCTGAGGGGGCTCTCCCAGGAGACCAATGGAAGCAGCTCCCTTGCTGTCTCTTCGGGAAACTCCTTCAGGAAGGGATAGGGCATAACCTTGTCTATATTCTCTTAATTCTTTTTCATCTCAGGATAAAGGCCAAAAAAAACTTTTAAAATTCTATCATTTTTGAGTTCATAATTTCAATATGGTGCACCTAGGTTAATTTTTAATCAGACCTATTTTATCCAAATATAAAGTTTTCTTAATTCTCTGTTTCATTCAGAGGCCAGTTTACAAGGGTTAACTCTCAATCTAATAGGTTTAAAAAAATAAGCTATAAGGTCTTTGTCCATCTGTTTACTTTATGTATATGTACACTGGTGTATTGTCATGTCTACATATATTTGGTACCAAAGTTGACATGTAAGCTCATAAAATAAAAATTTAAAAAATGGATCCAAATATTTTTGATTCACATGATTTAAAAGGTTTTTAAATTGGGTAAATAAAAGTATGACTTTCAAGTTACTAACACAGTTTTGTTTCCAGGTGGTCAAAAAATAAATAAAATGTTAATTTTATAAAATGTCTAATATCCATTGTTTCTAGGTTTTTCTTCCACAGGAAAGAAATGACTGATATGGCTCAATACAATTTTCTGATATCTTGGTTTTTAAAAAAATAACTAAATTAGATTAACATATACGGGATTGATCATGGATGTGTTTGTTAGAGACATCTGATTGGTTTAAAAAGTTAAAATGCTAACTGTTAAATATAACATCAAGTACTCTTAACTCCTTAAATTCCACAAGCTAACATACTTAAAACATGTTTGGTGTTTTCATAAATTGGTAAATAAAAAAAGGTTTTAAATTTACTTTATGTTATGACTGAAAACATGGTTACTAAAAGTCTTAACAGGTATTATTCTATATAAAGGGTCCAAAAGTTTCAACTATATTTAAATAGAGTTCTATGAGTAACAAAGTATTTCATCTGATTAAAATGGAGTAATTTATCTAAATTCAGAAATTTATAATGATTATTTCAGAATATAAATTTTAAAAAAGGGATCAACAGATTAAAACATTACAAGGTTTTAGATATAAAAATATATTTAATAAAAATGTTTCTAGATAAAAAGTCTTTATGTGATAAAATAAGGCTGTAATACATCTAAGTAAACAACAAGAGTGTCTAAGTGATTAAAGAATGTTAATTAAGAGTAAATTAAAAAGGTTTACATGTATATGTAAGTAACACAATAGTTAAAACTATTGAAGCTTTTTTCCTAAAGTCAAATATTAAGGTACTGATATAAACCAAATTTCAGTCTATATGCTAAAATAACCAATAATTCTGAAAGCATTAATTTACTCTTAACATTGTATCTGTTAAGTTTTATTCTCTAGAATAGCTAGTCTTAAAAATTGGGGGTTTGCCAGAATAGCGAAAGCAATCCTTCACAGGAAAAATGAAGCTGGGGGTATCGCAATACCAGAACTTCAACTATACTACAAAGCAATAGTAACAAAAACAGCATGGTATTGGTACCAAAATAGACAGGTAGATCAATGGTACAGAATAGAGGACACAGACACAAACCCAAATAAATACAGTTTTCTCATACTAGACAAAGGTGCCAAAAATATGCAGTGGAGAAAAGATAGCCTCTTCAACAAATGGTGCTGGGAAAATTGGAAATCCATATGCAACAGAATGAAACTAAACCCATATCTCTCACCATGCACAAAACTAAACTCAAAATGGATTAAGGACCTCGGAATCACACCAGAGACCCTGCAGATTATAGAAGAAAAAGTAGGTCCAGAGCTTCAACATGTCGGCTTAGGACCAGACTTCCTCAACAGGACTCCCATAGCACAAAAAATAAAACAAGAATCAATAACTGTGATAGATTCAAACTAAAAAGCTTTCTCTCAGCAAACTATCAGCAATGCAAAGAAAGAACCTACAGAGTGGGAGAAAATCTTTGCCAATCATACTTCAGATAGAGCGCTAATCTCCAGAATCTATAAAGAACTCAAAAAACTCTACACCAAGAATACAAATAACCCAATTGACAAATGGGCTATGGAAATGAATAGACACTTCACAGAAGAAGATCTACAAGCAATTAACAAACATATGGAAAAATGTTCAACATCTCTAGTAATAAGAGAAAGGCAAATCAAAACCACCCTAAGATTCCATCTCATCCCAATTAGAATGGCGATTATCAAGAATACAAGCAACAACAGGTGTTGGCGAGGATGTGGGGAGAAAGGTACACTTATACATTGCTGGTGGGGCTGCAAATTAGTGCAGCTACTCTGGAAAGCAGTGTGGAGATTCCTTAGAAAACTTGGAATGAACCACCATTTGACCCAGCTATCCCACTCCTTGGCCTATACCCAAAGGACTTAAAATCACCATATTACAGAGATACAGCCACATCAATGTTCATAGCTGCTCAATTCACCATAGCCAGATTGTGGAACCAACCTAGATGTCCTTCAATTGATGAATGGATAAAGAAACTGTGATATATATATATATATATATATATATATAGATATATAGATATATAGATATATACACACACACACACACACACACACACACACACACACAATGGAATATTACTCAGCCATGAAGAATGATAAAATCATGGCATTTGCAGGCAAATGGATGAAATTGGAGAATATCATGCTAAGTGAGATAAGACAATCTCAAAAAACCAAAGGACTTATGATCTTGCTGATAAGTGGATGATGACACATAATGGGGGGTGGGAGGGGTTATTGTTAGGGTTAGAGTTAGGGTTAGGGAGGAGGGCAAGAATGGAGGAAGGAAGGACTGTATAGAGGGAAAAGAGGGGTGGGAGGGGTGGGGGGAGGGAAAAATAACAGAATGAATCAAACAACATTACCCTATGTAAATTTATGATTACACAAATGGTATGCCTTTACTCCATGTACAAACAGAGAAACAACATGTATCCCATTTGTTTACAATAAAAAAAAAATTGGGGATTTGTACAATTCTGGTTAAACAGCAACTGTTACTTTAGAGTATTGTACATTACAAAGTCTAAATTGTCTTTAAAAGTTAAACATGGTTAATATAAAAACATCAATGCAATTATGATTCTGTTACTCTTTTTTTATTATTTATTTATTTATTTATTTATTTATTTATTTATTATTGTAAACAAATGGGATACATGTTGTTTCTCTGTACATGGCGTAAAGGCATACCATTTGTGTAATCATAAATTTACATAGGGTAATGTTTGATTCATTCTGTTATTGTTTTCCCTCCCCCCCACCCCTCCCACCCCTCTTTTCCCTCTATACAGTACTTCCTTCCTCCATTCTTGCCCCCCTCCCTAAACCTAACTCTAACCCTAACACTAACCCCTCCCACCCCCCATTATGTGTCATCATCCACTTATTAGCGATATCATTCTTCCTTTGGTTTTTGAGATTGGCTTATCTCACTTAGCATGATATTCTCCAGTTTCATCCATTTGCCTGCAAATGCCATGATTTTATCATTCTTTATGGCAGAGTAATATTCCATTGTATATATATATATACCACATTTTCTTTATCCAATCCTCAATTGAAGGACATCTAGGTTGGTTCCACAATCTGGCTATTGTGAACTGAGCAGCTATGAACATTGACGTGGCTGTATCTCTGTAACATGCTGATTTTAAGTCCTTTGGGTATAGGCCAAGGAGTGGGATAGCTGGGTCAAATGGTGGTTCCATTCCAAGTTTTCTAAGGAATCTCCACACTGCTTTCCAGAGTGGCTGCACTAATTTGCAGCCCCACCAGCAATGTATGAGTGTACCTTTCTCCCCACATCCTCGCCAACACCTGTTGTTGCTTGTATTCTTGATAATCGCCATTCTAATTGGGGTGAGATGGAATCTTAGGGTGGTTTTGATTTGCCTTTCTCTTATTACTAGAGATGTTGAACATTTTTCCATATGTTTGTTGACTGCTTGCAGATCTTTTTCTGAGAAGTGTCTATTCATTTCCTTAGCCCATTTGTCGATTGGATTATTTGCATTCTTGGTGTAGAGTTTTTTGAGTTCTTTATAGATTCTGGAGATTAGTGCTCTATCTGAAGTATGATTGGCAAAGATTTTCTCCCACTCTGTAGGCTCTTTCTTTGCATTGCTGATAGTTTCCTTTGCTGAGAGAAAACTTTTTAGTTTGAATCTATCCCAGTTATTAATTCTTGCTTTTATTTTTTGTGCTATGGGAGTCCTGTTGAGGAAGTCTGGTCCTAAGCCGACATGTTGAAGCTCTGGACCTACTTTTTCTTCTATAAGATGCAAGGTCTCTGGTGTGATTCCGAGGTCCTTAATCCATTTTGAGTTTAGTTTTGTGCATGGTGAGAGATATGGGTTTAGTTTCATTCTGTTGCATATGGATTTCTAATTTTCCCAGCACCATTTGTTGAAGAGGCTATCTTTTCTCCATTGCATATTTTTGGCCCCTTTGTCTAGTATGAGAAAACTGTATTTATTTGGGTTTGTGTCCGTGTCCTCTATTCTGTACCATTGATCCACCTTTCTATTTTGGTACCAATACCATGCTGTTTTTGTTACTATTGCTTTGTAGTAGAGTTGAAGATCTGGTATTGCGATACCCCCTGCTTCACTCTTTCTGCCAAGGATTGCTTTAGCTATTCTGGGTTTTTTATTCTTCCAGATGAATTTCATAATTTCTTGCTCTATTTCTGTAAGGTACATCATTGGGATTTTAATTGGAATTGCATTGAATCTGTATAGCACTTTTGGTAGTATGGCCATTTTGACAATATTAATTCTTCCTATCCAAGAACATGGGAGATCTTTCCATCTTCTAAGGTTTTCTTTAATTTCTTTCGTTAGTGTTCTGTAGTTCTCATTGTAGAGGTCTTTCACCTCTTTTGTGAGATTGATTCCCAAGTATTTTATTTTTTTCGAAGTTATTGTGAATGGAGTAGTTTCCTAATTTCTCTTTCTGAAGATTCATCGCTTATGTATAAAAATGCCTTAGATTTATGTGCATTGATCTTATATCCCGCTACTTTACTGAATTCACTTATGAGATCTAAAAGTTTTCTGGTGGAATTTCCTGGTTCCTCTAAGTATACAATCATATCATCAGCAAATAGGGATAGTTTGAGTTCTTCTTTTCCTATTCGTATCCCTTTAATTTCTTTGGTCTGTCTAATTGCTCTGGCTAGAGTTTCAAGGATGATATTGAATAGAAGTGGTGAAAGAGGGCATCCCTGCCTTGTTCCAGTTTTTAGAGGGAATGCTTTCAGTTTTTCACCATTTAGAATGATATTAGCCATGGGTTTAGCATAGATGGCCTTTACAATGTTAAGGAATGTTCCCACTATCCCTATTTTTTCTAGTGTTTTGAGCATGAAGGGGTGCTGTATTTTATCAAATGCTTTTTCTGCATCTATTGAAATAATCATGTGATTCTTGACTTTAAGTCTATTGATATGGTGAATGACATTTATTGATTTCCTGATGTTGAACCAACCTTGCATCCCTGGGATGAAACCCACTTGATCATGGTGCACTATCTTTTTAATATGTTTTTGTATGCGATTTGCTAAAATTTTGTTTAGAATTTTTGCGTCGATGTTCATTAAGGATATTGGTCTGAAATTTTCTTTCCTCGATGTGTCTCTGTCTGGTTTAGGAATCAGGGTAATATTGGCTTCATAGAATGAGTTTGGGAGGGTTCCCTCCTCTTCTATTTTATGGAATATTTTGAGAAGTATTGGAATGAGTTCTTCTTTAAAGGTTTTGTAGAACTCGGCTGAGAACCCATCTGGTCCTGGACTTTTCTTTGTTGGTAGGCTTTTGATGACTTCTTCTATTTCATTGCTTGAAATTGGTCTATTTAAATTGTGTATGTCCTCCTCGTTCAGTTTAGGCAATTCATATGTCTCTAGAAACCTGTTGATGTCTTTGAAATTTTCTATTTTGTTGGAGTATAGATTTTCAAAATAGCTTCTAATTATGTTTTGTATTTCGGTCGTGTCTGTTGTGATATTTCTTTGTTCATTCCGAATTTTAGTGATTTGGGTTTTCTCTCATCTTCTCTTTGTTAGTGTGGCTAAAGGTTTATCAATTTTGTTTATTTTTTCGAAGAACCAACTATTTATTTATTTTGTCAATTTTTTGTATTGTTTCTTTTGTTTCAATTTCGTTGATTTCAGCTCTGAGTTTAACTATTTCCTGTCTTCTACTACTTTTGGTGTTGGTCTGTTCTTCTTTTTCTAGGGTTTTGAGCTGTAGTGTTAAGGTCGTTTATTTTTTGAGTTTTACTTCTTTTATTAAATGTGCTCCATGAAATAAATCTTCCTCTAAGTACTGCTTTCATAGTGTCCCAGAGATTTTGATATGATGTTTTTTTGTTCTCGTTTACCTCTAAGAATTTTTTAATTTCCTTCCTAATATTTTCTGTTATCCATTCATCATATAATAGCATATTGTTTAATCTCCAGGTGTTGGAGTAGTTTCTGTTTTTTACTCTTTCATTTATTTCTAACTTCAATTCATTATGATCTGATAGAATACAAGGTAGTATCTCTATCTTCTTGTATTTGCTGACATTAGCTTTGTAGCATAATATATGGCCTATTTTAGAGAAGGATCCATGTGCTGCTGAGAAGAAAGTGTATTCGCTCTTGGTTGGATGGTATATTCTATAAATGTCTGTTAAGTCTAAATTATTGATTGTGTTATTGAGATCTATGGTTTCTTTGTTCAATCTTTGTTTGGAAGATCTGTCCAGTGGTGAGAGAGGCATGTTAAAATCACCAAGTCTTATTGTGTTAGGTCTATTTGGTTTCTAAAATTGAGAAGGATTTGTTTGACATACATGGATGAGCCACTGTTTGGGGCATAGATGTTTATGATTGTTATATCTTGCTGATTTATGCTTCCCTTAAGCAGTATGAAGTGTCCTTCTTTATCCCTTCTGACTAATATTGGCTTGAAGTCCACATTATCTGAAATGAGTATGGATACTCTAGCTTTTTTGTCGAGTCCATGTGCATGGTATGTTTTTCCCCATCCTTTCACCTTTAGTCTATGGGTATCTCTTTCTATGAGGTGAGTCTCTTGCAGGCAACATATTGTTGGATCTTTCTTTTTAATCCAATCTGCCAGTCTATGTCTTTTGATTGATGAATTCAGGCCATTAACATTCAGGGTTATTATTGAGATATGATTTGTATTTCCAGTCATTTGGTTCATATTTAAAATTTTATTTATTTATTTATTTATTTTTTGACACATCTTGGTTCCTCCTTTATTTGACAGTTCCTTTAGGATAATTCCTCCCTTTGCTGATTTGCTTCTTTCTTTTTTATTTCTTCCTCATGAAATATTTTGCCGAGAATGTTCTGTAATGCTGGCTTTCTTTTTGTAAATTCTTTTAGCTTTTGTTTATCATGGAAAGATTTTATTTCATCGTCAAATTTGAAGGTAAGCTTTGCTGGGTATAAGATTCTTGGTTGGCATCCATTTTCTTTCAGAGCTTGAAAAATGTTGTTCCAGGCCCTTCTAGCTTTTAGGGTCTGGATTGAAAAATCTGCTGATATCCGTATTGGTTTCCCCCTGAATGTAATTTGGTTCTTTTGTCTCACAGCCTTTAAAATTCTGTCTTTATTTTGTATGTTCGTTATTTTCATTATAATGTGCCTTGGTGTGGGTCTGTTGTAATTTTGTGTATTTGGAGTCCTATAAGCCTCTTGGACTTGATTTTCCATTTCATTCTTCAGATTTGGGAATTTTTCTGATATTATTTCATTGAATAGATTGTTCATTCCTTTGGTTTGTTTCTCTAAGCCTTCCTCAATCCCAATAATTCTCAAATTTGGCCTTTTCATGATATCCCATAGTTCTTGCAGATTCTGTTCATGATTTCTTACCATCTTCTCTGTTTATTCAACTTTGTTTTTGAGGTTAAATATTTTGTCTTCAATATCTGAAGTTCTGTCTTCCAGGTGTTCTATCCTATTGGTTATGCTTTCTATGGAGTTCTTAATTTGGTTTATTGTTTCCTTCATTTCAAGGATTTCTGTTTGGTTTTTTTTCAATATCTCTAACTCTTTATTGAAATGATGTTTTGCTTCCTGAATTTGCTCTGTTAACTGTCGATTGGTGCGATCATTCAATGCCTGCATTTGCTCTTTCATCTCATCGTTTGCTTCCCTTATCATTTTAATTATGTACATTCTGAACTCCCTTTCTGTCATTTCTTCTGCCATGCTGTCGTTGGATTCTATTGATGTAACATCTAGATTTGTTTGGGGCATTTTCTTCCCTTGTTTTCTCATATTGTTCAGGAATCAGTGGGTCATTAAGATATTGCAGATTTCCTCTATTGACTTATAATGTCCCTGAAGATTGCTAGTATATCCCCTCTTATCCTTCAGTAGCCTGAAGTCTTGGAGGAAGTTGATAATGCCGAGCTCCACGAAGAAGCTGCCTTTCTAGGGTGGTGACCCTCAGGTGGCGTATATTCCCTGCTAGTGGTCAGAGGTGCCTCCACTTGTTGACCAATGGTCATCCAACAGGGAACTAGGCTGTGGGCTGAGGCAAGGCCTGTTTGAGCCTGTATCTCTGGTTTTACCGTCCCTGTGGGAAAACCTCTCCCGGCAGGGAAGACTCACTCGGTGGGGATGTCTCGCTGGTCAGTTCCCCTCCTAGAGGTTCCCCTCAATCTACAACTACCGCCAGGGTTGGGTTGTCTTCCTCTGCAACATTCCCAGGGGTCCGGACCTACCTCCTGGGCCTGGGAGCCTCACCCTTGCAGGCGAGTCTCCTTAGGCTGCCCCTCCTCAGAGAAGTTGCCCGCAGTCCTGGAAACTTCGCTCTGCCCCTAGGCGTGTCTCTGTGCGGCTCTTCCAGCAAAAAGCCACCTAGCTCCTGGGACCCTGCTCTACACCTAATCGCCTGGCTATGCGACTCCTCCTCTGAGCCACCACCTGGAGCCCCGTACAATACCTCTGATACCCAGAGACCCGCCACACACCTCCTCCTCCGGACAGCGGCTCGGTTTCCGACGCAGTCACTAGGAGTCCAAGCAACTCACTTCAAGTCTCCTCCTCCCGCCAACCGCCCGTAGCCCTAGGCAGTCACTCCAAGCCCAAGTGACCCGCCCTGTTCCTCCTCCTCCTCCTCCTCGGGGTAGCCCCCCGGGTGTTCAGGAGCGGTGGCTCCAAGACCAAGCGACCCACTGCGCTCCTCCTCCAGGCAGGCCATCGGTGTTCAGGAGCAGTCGCTTTGAGTGCAATCAGCTCACCACTCGCCTCCTCCTCTGGCAACCGCCTGTGGCTCTGATGCAGTCACTCCTAGACCAAGCGACCCGCCGCACTTCTCCTCTTCCTCTGGGCAACCCCCCGGTGTTCAGAAGTGGTTGTTCTGAGTCCAAACAGCTCACCACGCAGCTCCTCCTCAGGCAGCCGCCCGGAGCCCCAGTGGTTGCTCCGAGTCCAAGCGCTGTGCTGAGCCGCCTCCTCTACGATGATCCCAGTTGTCCGTGTTTACCGCTCCAGCAGGGGGAGGGGCATCTCGCCGGGCAACTCTACTTCACAAAGTTCCCTGCGTTCCAGGGCTACCGCCCCATCCGGGACGCCTCCCCAACGGGAGAGACTCACCCGGCGACTTTGAATTGGTCCCAAGTCACTCACTATCTCCTCTTTTGAATCCTGCATCCTGGAGCAACGTGAAATGCACCCGCCCTCTAGGCCGCCATCTTGAAACTTCCTCCACTCTTTTTTATGTATTCAATGTGTTCATACCTTCCAGGTATACAAGTCTTTAAAAGGTTTAAAAGAACATTTTATCAAACTGGTGTCCTCCAACCTAAAGTTGTAATGGTGATTTTAAACTTATCAGAATAAGAAATTTTATTGGGGATTTATTTATATCATTTAGTGTTCTGTAACGGGACCTGAACCTTGTGTTACCTTCTGCACTGGGATAAAAATGTAAATGTATTTCTAAAAGATAGTGAGAGCCTGATATGTTTAAAAGTTAATATCATGAAACAGGAAAAACGTTTTGCCACTTTGCTAAACAAAAGAAACGTTAAAAGCTCTCTCAGCTTTCTTTGATTCATGTTTTAGGTGTAATATCATACTGTGTTAACTAATATTCACATAGACTTAGAAAACAATATATGTAAACTTTATAAAATGATAGTTTAAAAAAAAATAAAGATCAGCTTCAGAACTAGACCACTTACCTAAGATTTATGAAGAGCCCTGCCTTACCTGAGATAAGGTTCTGCTTCCCACCTTACTACATGTTACAGTGACTCCAAAATAAGTCAGACTTCAGTTCACTTAAAGTTATATTTAAATGATTGTTTTTTTGCTGTAGAATTACTGTGATCTCAAACAGGGGATCTAATATATAGCTCAGCCAAAATTTAAGATAGCTATTACACAACTAAATATGTTTTTACTGTTGTTAATTCCATTTTGTATTTTCCTTATAACTCTGTGACTGTTGACTGATTAATGTTTTACAGAGGTATTGCTTCAAGAACAACTAAATTAATTTGAGATAATAAGTCATCACCTATAGGACAGATAATATAGACCCCAGTTTAATAAAAGTTGGTAAATAACTATAAAGTCATAGACATTAAAGTTGAAACCCGGTACTCTTACTGTATGACTGGTGAAACTGACTTGCTGGATGTTTAAGATCAAGACTTAAAGATTGAGATTAAAATAAAGGGGTCAAAAGAATCAATATTTGGCTCTTGCCCTCAAAGTCAGCCTAAATCCAGGGAACAAGAGAACTTCTCTAAGGAGCTTTGCAATTCTGGGCCACACAACCTTCCGATCAGGAATGTTGGTGAGACCACTAGAGTATGTGAAGCCAATCAGTGCATCTGCTGCAGAGGAGGGTCCTTGGGAAAGGGAGACATCCCTAATGCTTCCAAAGGAAGCCACCTCATCAAGGAGACCCTACCAGGTGAATGGCACTAAAGGAGTTAAGAAGCTGCTCTCAAGTTCCCCAAGAGTGACCCCTGTGGGAACTCAGCTGACTCTTAACAGCAGTTAGGAACAAGGTCAATTTGACAAGCTTGGTCTTAAACACCTCGCAAAACAGTTAAAACCAAAACACAGTCATTCCTGGACATTTTAAAAACCAAACAATAGTTATTTTCATGTAACTTAAGATGTATACTTGTGTTAGCCCCCAAATTAAATAAGACTGGAGGTAACAAAAAAGATTCTTAGACAAAAGTGCCTGATAACTCTCAAGAGAAACTGCCAGAGTTATAAGTTTTTAGTCAGTTTAAGGCCTGCAGATCATCTTAACCTCTGATATAGGTAGACTTAATCATGTTTGCTAGTATGATTCTCTAACCCTAAGTAACAAAAATAAAGGGATCTCTATTAAACAAAGAGATCATGCCAATGAAAAGATATTTTACAAAAATCGGATGACAGTAAGTAACTTAACTAAATGTTGTGTTTACATTCCTGATAACTCCGACAGTGTTAAGATTTACAATTAAGGCCTTATCCCCTCCAGCCTTGTTAGACTTTGTTAGGCCTTTTATGTGACCAACGTCTCAGCTCTTCCACCTCCTGGTAAGAGATTATTAATTTCCATCACCTTCATGATATTCATTGACATGTTCCAGATGCTATTTATTTTGTACTCATGGTTTTTTGTTTCTTTCATAGAACAAGACTTTTACCCCTAGAAAGATCCAATTTCTAAAAAGGAACTTTTTACTGCTTGCCCCACCCCACATCGCCCCCTCTCAGCTCAAAGCAGCAAGATCGGTCATCGCCCTTTTTCCTTACAGCAGTAAAAAGTCCCTAAAATTAGAGGGGTAATAATAAAAATTTTAAAAGACAGTCAATATAGATAGGTAAATTGGGTTATATCACAAAAATAAGGGCCAGTTTGGGTCCAGAAAGTTGGAAACAAACGACCTCTGAGAGATTACCAAGAGCCTGCTCCTGTTCTAACCTGTTGTTAAGTCTCTCCAACAGGTTCAACTTATGAGAGAACCAGCCCCAAAAGACCACTGATTTCCAACACCCATTTCAGTCAGAAGACTATGTCTACATTAAATTGTTCCAGAAAGGACTAACACCTGGCTAAAATGGAAGGAACCTTGCTCACAACATGGACTCATCACATCTGAGTTAAGACAACAGAAAAATGGACAGCCCTCAGAGATCCCAACCACCGTCTAAAGATAAGACTGAAAAAAATGTTAATCATGTTTTTTCTCTTACTTGGACTATGTCAGGAATAACTCCATGTTTGACCCTTCAACTTTTTGAGATTACCAAATGGGATGATTTCTGTGTTACTGTTCACATCTTTCCCCAGGTGTATGATGTAGAGGGAAGAAAAAAACATATGGGACTAATATCTAATCAAGTGGCCCCTGTCTTAGTTCCACTCCTAGTGGGAATAGGTATAGTGGGCTCACAGGTGTAGGAACCACTGCCCTGATTACTGGAAACCAGAATTTCAAAGCTTTAAGTAGACAAATAGATTTGGATTTAAATATGTTAGAGATAGAATCCAGACTGTTAAGCTAATGGTGCTGCACACTCACTATAATCACCTATACACTACTGATTGATCAATGATTTGATTATGTACAAAAAACCAGTGGGGAATATGATGGGCTGACAGATCTGACTCCATGAGAATGTTACAGGCCAGACTCTAAGGGAAATGACTGAACAGCCTCCATTTTGCTCTGAGACTCCATGTTATGTAGGAAATAAGCTTCTCCCATGGGAACACCCCGCCTCTGTGCCCATCATCAGTTACTTGGTGTGACATGTTTAATAATATACAATGGCAACTCCCATGTAGTAAAAAATTGCTCTCTTTTGATTCCTATTGCTCCTAAACAATGTACCATGTGAACAGTGATTGTGTGGATATTAGTAATTATTCTTTAGTTTGTACCTAGGTAAGGGTCATTTGACCCACTTCCCCCTCTGTCGATGATCTCATGATGTTAATGTGTAATTTCGAATCATAGCAACAGACACTTATGATGAATGTAATTTTTGGTATAAGAACCCCTACAACCCTGTGGTCGGGGCTGTTCTCCCAATAGCCATTTTTTTGGGCATCGTGTGAGACAGTCAGCCAGCTGGCTTAATAAAGACTCTCAAATTTGGACTTCTCAGGGGTGATTGGTCTGTTCTTAAGTTGCACCCCATAGCACACCCAGCTTGCTTTCTGAACTCCACGTGGTGGTCACTTTAAGAGAGCAGTAGCAGAAAAAAAATAGCCGAGTCAGGGGTCTGTGGCGCACACCTGTAATCCCAGTGGCTCAGGAGGAGGGTCACAAGTTCGAGGCCAGCCTGGGCAGCCTGGGCAGTTTCATGAGACCCTTGCCCCAGCCCCGTTTGGAACTCTGGGAAGATACCCAACAGGGAGCACCCTCCCGGCCCCTCCCCTGCCAGACGTCCCTGCACCTACCTCTGCCACAGGCTTCCTTGTCCAAATCTTCTCTGTGTCACAGGATGACAGCCACGAGGCAGGTATTTTAGGGACCATCTCCTGTGCTTGCAGGGGAAACACTGCGGTCCCCTGAAATGACAATGCTCCTTCAGAGGTTTTTGTTGCAGATAAGGCCCTCCAGAGAGACTTACCAGCCGGTTCCCCTTTTCACTCTGACTCATGCCTTGTAGGTGACCTGAGGTCAACTTTGCTTGTTATGAGTCTAAATTCTCCCCCAAGAGGCAATTCCAGCTGACATTTTTGAGCATGCCCTATATGAAGAAGCATGACCTTCACGAGAAATGTGCTTCCTCTACACGTGACGGTCTTTCCTACGTGACTGTATATAAGTTGCCCCAATAAAAGCCCCTTGCTGTCTTTTCTGGGGAGGTGCTGCTTTAGCATGATCTGCAGTGCGCTCCTTATTTGTGAGGCCAAGGCATTTATTTCTTCTTTACTCCATTTTCTGGTTGGACTTACCGGTTTTGCACTTGCCCCGGGCAAACCCCTTGCATTTGGTTACTAAAATATTCTCCCTCAACCCCACAGCCCCAGCATACATACAGCTTGTCTGGGTCACAAGACACTCCTGAACACAGAGACGGAGAAGGAAGCACTGGGGGTAGGAAATAGACCCCTCATCTGAGAGACAGTGATTTTAAGCACCTGCTCAAGGAACTAAGCTGGTGTAGCAGGAAGCAGAAAAAAAGAATATTTGCACCTTTAAGATGCTTAGAGGATTGAAGGGTTAAACCCCAGTTATATACGCGTGTCTCCCAATTTTTCTTCCTCTAGGAGATTTAGCAGAAAGCAGCACAGACGTCATTGCGAAGTTGAGTCTGGGGTCTCCCATTTCCCTGCCAGGCGTGGCCAAGCAAGGGTGCTGCAGTGTGGCTCCCTTCTCTGAGTGTTTTGTTTTTGTTTTTCACTGTCTACCTCTCATTTTCTGAGGGAGGAGGGAAACTCTGCAAAATTACCTCCTGTCATAAAGATGTTTTTCTTTTGTATTAAGCCAGTTAACTCAGATGGCCATCTCCTCCTGGCAAATCAGGTGAAATTAGGGGGCACTCTCTCCAGCAAGGTTCTGCAGGTCCTCTCACTGGAGGACTAATTGTTGCTGATCCAGAACGTGAAATGCCTACATCTACCTGGGTCTGCAAGCAGAGCTGTCTCAGTGGGTCAACTGTGATTTCCTTTCATTCTGCTTTGATGCCTATTTAGCACTAAAACCATTTTCTTTTTTCTACTAGGGTTATGGAGAAATTTTCTGGGTTGGCAGATCTTCATTTTTAGTTATGTAAAAGAAAAAAAAATTATAACTATTTAGTTTAACGATGTCAATTGGTTTTATTTTTGACTCTTAAATCAGACAATACTTTTTTCCACAGAATGGACAAGTATATTATAGAGCTGAGCAAAGGAGTTTGGTTTTGTATACCAAGAAAGACTGAAGAAAGCAGAAACACCATCACCAACAACAGCAGATGTCATTCCAAAGTCACTTTCCTTGTAAGGTTGGGGACAGAGAGGCAGAAGAATGGAAAAATAACTGATGGGTTAGCATCAGGTTGCCTTTATATATTTTTTTCCTGTTTGCAGTATTGGGGATTGAAACCAGCTCACAGGCTAGGCAAGGGCTCTTCCACTGAACTACACCCCCAGTCCTTTCTTATTTTATTTTGAGACAGGCTGGCCTGGAACTTGGGATCCTCCTTCCTCCATTCTCTGAGTCACTGGGATTACAGGTGTGTGCCACCTTGCCCCTTTTGGTGTAAGGATTAAAGCAGAGATGACTTCATTACCAGGAAGACTGAAAGTATGAGGCCAGCCTCAGTAACATATCGAGACCCTGTCTCAAAATAAAAAATTTAAAAGGGTGGAGTTGGGACTGTGGATGTAACTCAGGGTAGAGCGCTTGCCTAGCATGGGCGAGGTCCTGGGTTTGATTCCAATACCCCAAAAAGAATAAATAAAATAAAGCCAGGCTTTGTGTTCTGCAGACAGATCAACATTCCTAAATATCATGATCTTGCTCAAAACTCTATCATGATACCCAAAGGCCTGCGGGATTAAGTACGATTTCTTCACCTGATATTTAAGATCCTGGGGAGGGAACCCAGGGCCTCATGCCTGCTAAGCCAATGCTCTACCACTGAGCTTAGCCATCTAAGCCCTGCCTGGAGGGGTATCTCAGCAGTGTCCGCCACTGATCGCAGCCTCCAGCTGGACCTCTCTCATTGCTGACAAGCTGTTCTTGTATTCCTTCTCCATAGGTGTTCTACTTGCATTTCACTTTGTAACTTTTGTAATAGTTACTCACCTATTAAAGAAAAAGAATTCAAAAAGGATCCTTACCTCCGTGACTGTAAAATGAAAAACATCACTACAACTCGCCATGTATCATAGGCAACAAAAACTAGTATGATAAAAATTAAGTAAATATTTTACAATTCAACTAGGTTGCCTGCTAAAGACTTTGATTCTGAAGCTGGTTTTCTCTTTATTAAAAAATGAAACTTATAACTGTTAAAGAAGAGGCAAGACCATAGTAGAAAAAAATCTGATTTTTTTTCCTTATTGTGGATACTGCTATTTTTTAAAAATTTGTACTTTGATATTATTTAATTCCATGCACCTCTGCTTCCCAAAATGATGCCATCGTTAGTGTGTTCTATATTTTTGGAAATGCTGCATTAGAAAAAATAAGATTTACTGGAGGGAACATCTTCTTGCACCTTATATTTTGCTTCATGAGAAAGGAACTCAATTGCCATAATTCCTTCTGTTATCTGTCCCAGAAGAAAAAATGATTTATCCAATTTTCAAATTTAGATGATGTTGACTGGGTGGATGAGGCTTGGTCCCTCTCTTCTTTCTCTTTGGGGAGTTAGTCAGCCCTTGGAGGAAATCAGTTCTTTGCTCTATGCCTTAGATCTTCCTTGAGCAGACCCCCTTGCCCTGGTTGATAATTGCATGTCCATCTAATTTGGGAAATAAAATTACAGATCCATTTGATTCTGTTAATGGATTTTTAAAAGGTAAAATCATGCTTCTTATATATAAAAATGAAGATAAGATCCAAGATGGTGGACTAGAGGGAGGCTGCCTTCCTTGTCACTCTGTAACTGGGGTTTCAAGCAGAGAAATCTGTTTCTCTGTGAGGCAGTCTTTGCTGCTCATCCATCCCCTGCGGTTAACCCCATTTGTCCACCTCAAATCACCTGCAGTCTGCTGGTATATCCACTATGCCTGCTGGAGACTGGAAGCTCATTGTCAGGCTACTGAAGCCTGGGAGGTGTGAATAGTACATGACTGTTATAATGTAGACATTTTTTTCTCCTTTTTGAACATTTTTAAGTTTTTATTTCTTAATTTTTCTCACTCTAGTTTCCTTTTCCTAGTTTGTTTACCTGTTTCCTCAGAGTCTCTTTCTCCCTCTTGTCATGCTAACAACCAACTTCCTTTGATTCCTATTTCACTCTTCCTATGATCTAGTACTTCTATATACTCTCTTCTTTTTCCATTAACAGTTACATCCTACACCCCTCCACATCTTCTTTGTCTACCATTAGAAACTGCAGACCTCATTGCAAATCTATTGGTTATACTATAGAAAATTATTGAACTCATCCTCATTGTTTATTATGACAATATTGTTAACATCATCATAGGTCCTATTTGGCTTAGAGTTGCATATTGTCTGTACTGCTGCTAATGTTGATCTTCCCCTTAAAGAAGAGGTTTTAGAAACCTGCAGAGTCACTATAAGTCTATGGGGGAAACTGCAATACCCCAGATCTGCACTGCTAGAGGGGAAGATACACAAACAACATGAAAAACCAAGGGAAGAAAGTGTTCCAAACAAACCAAGATTCTATATTAATAGAATCCAATGACAGTATGGTAGAAGAAATGTCAGAAAAGGAGTTCAGAACATATTTAATTAAAATGATTCGCAAAGCAAAGGATGAGATAAGAGAGCAAATGCAGGCAATGAATGATTGTTTCAATAAGCAGTTGAAAAAGCAACTGCAGGAAGCAAAAGATCATTTCAACGAAAGATAGAGATTCTGGAAAAAGACAAACAAACAGAAATCCTTGAAATGAAGGAAACAATAAACCAAATAAAAAACTTAATGGAAAGCATCATCAACAGACTAGATCACTTGGTAGACAGAACCTCAGACAATGAAGACAAAATATTTAATCTTGAAAATAAAGTTATATCCTCAGCAAAATATTCCATGAAAAGGAAGAGAAAAACAACAATGTAGGTCAGCAAAAGGAGGAACAACCCTAGAGGAAAAACCAATCAAAGAAGAAACCAAGTCAAGTTAAAAACCAAAAATAAGACCAAATGACTGGGAATACAAATCATACCTCAATAATAACCCTGAATGTTAATGACATAAACTCATCAATCAAAAGACATAGACTGGCAGATTGGATTACAAAGAAAGACCCAACAATATGCTGCCTTCAAGAGACTCCTCTCATAGAAAAGGACATCCACAGGCTAAAGGTGAAAAGACAGGAAAAAACATACCACACACAAGGACTCAGAAAAAAAGCAGGGGTTTCCATCCTTATTTCAGATAAAGTGGACTTCAAGCCAAAGTTAGTCATAAGGGATAAAGAAGGACATTTCATACTGCTTAAGGGAACCATAAATCAGGAAGACACAATGATCATAAATATTTACGCCTCAAACAGCAGCACATCCAAGTATGTCAAACAAATCCTTCTCAATTCCAGGAATCAAATAGACCACAACACAAAAATTCTAGGTGACTTTAACACACTCCTGTCAGAATGCATGAGAAAACGCTCTCCCCTCCAGAGGCCTATCAATAGAGTATGTTAACTAACTCTGGATTTTTGCCAATGGAGAGAGAGAAAATGGTCTTTCATCTGCAGTTTTAACTTACATTTCTCTTTTTTAATGAGTGAAGTTGTTTATTGAAGTTGTTTATTAATAGCAAATTTTATTTCCTTTTTCTGTTTGGAAAGTGTTATTATTTTGTCAGCTTACATGTTAGAAAGGATAGCTCTTTGTGATATGAACTGTAAATATCTCCCTTAGTTGACTTTTTTAGAAAGTTTGTTTATGTTGCTTGTTTCCATAAAAAATTGATTTTTATGTAACAAAAAGTACCAGTGAAATAATTTATGACTTGGGGATTTTGAGTCATGAAAGATTAGCTAGTTCTTGCTAACTCCAGATCTGTAAAGAACAAAATTTTCAAGTTTTCTTCTTCTTATTTGATGGTTGTTTTATTTAAAAAATGTCTTTGGTACATATGGAATTTATCATGATATATGAGGTAAGGCAGGGATATTACTTTACTTATCCCTATAACATTTATTGACTACTTCTTTTTCCCAGTGATTTGAGATGATGTCCTCTTTATACATTCAGTTTCTATATGTATCTGAGTGTACTTACATTTGGACATTCTGTTTTGCTAATAGACCAGTATGATACTCTTAAATTATTTAGGCTTTAAAAAAATTCCTTAATATGTTTTAGTGCTGGTCCCATTTCCACGTTTTTTTTTTTTTTTTTTTTTCACTAAATTTAGCATCAGGTGATATAGCTTAAAACTGTTAAGTTTTCATTGAGATTTTGTTAAATTTACAAATTAATTTACACAATAATATGGTCCTTCTATTTGTACAATGACTATTTTTTTGCTTCGGTGGTATTTTTATTTTTATTTTTAATAGATCTCACATTTTTATTGACAAATATATTAATATATTTTTTCTTACTGTTATATACAAAACATTCTCTTCCATTAAATCTTCCACAAGATTGTTTGAATATATGTAAACTGCTGATTTTTGTGTGTTGATTTTGTACTTGGTAATCTAATTGAGCTATCTTACTGTTTGTAGTAGCTGTTAATAAAATATCTTGAATCTAAAAAAAAAAAACCAAAATAAAAATGAAGATAAGGATTTTACTTAACTCATTAATGAGGAAACTAGGGAAGATCACCAGCAATTCAAAGGAGAATGAAAGGAGACAGACTTTTATGGATCTGGAATATTTAAATGAATATTTGAAGGGAGGAAAACTGGTTTTTCACAGTGGGCTCTGGATTAAAATTTATTTTCATGTTTTTAGTCAAGAAAAAGGAAAATTCTATTATTTTTTCTGTAGAAAGGAGTTATTGGATTTTGCTATCAGTTATCTGCAGCATATGTGATTGTAAAATAGCTCCCATACAATCCAGACCAGATAACTGGGAAGGGATTTTATCAATAAGTAAATGGAGCTGTAATTTTAACTAGACTCTTGTCTAATTATTCAGATGGTTCAAAAATTCTGGTGGGGGAACAAGGTTTATTTTTACTGGGGTAAAAGAGTGTGAACACAAAAATCATTTGAACCATTTATATATTTTTTAAAAATTTTTTATTCTTTTTAGTTATACATGGGTATTCTTTTTTTTTTTTTTTTTTTTAATTCGCAGTGCTGGGGATTGAACCCTGGGCCTTGTGTTTGCAAAGCAAGCACTCTACCAACCGAAATACCAGCCCCATCTTATACACGACAGTAGAATGTATTTTGACATTATAGACACCTGGAGTGTAACTTGCCATTCTCATGGAATGTGAACCTTTTTTAAAGGAGTAACTCAGTGACATTAAGTTCATTCGCACTGCCAGGCAACCGTCACCACCATGGAACCCCAGACCTGTAGCTCTGTACCCATTAAACACTACCCTCCACCCCAGTTAAGCACCCTTTTCTTACTATTTCTATGATTTTGAAGACTTTGCTTTTCACATGTCCCTGTCGCGCCCACTCCACCCACCCCTGAAGGAACATGGAGCACAGCCCTGCCCTTCCTCTGTCCATCTTGAGGCCCACCCTCAGGCTTCTGGCCTCTCCACCAACAGAGGCCTCAGGAAAGACAGTGGCCTCCTCCAGCTCCTAGTGACTCTGCCTTGTGAGGCACCTTCACACGACTTTATTTCCTATTTGTGTATCGTGAAGATTCTCTCTCCTCAACTAGATTTCTTAAGTGCAGCAACCATGATTATACCTCCTAACTTTTCCCATAACTCAGGAGAATACAATCTACTACACTAAACCTAGTGTTAATCCAGTGTTTGCTGAGGGTAAGGATGATAGTGAGGATAGAGATCACCAGGAAATGTAGTGCAGGCTCACTTAAAATGTAAAAGGCAAAACTTAACCAAGTCATCTCTTGAGAAAAATGTGAAAGAGCAGGAGAACCCAAAAATTCTTCCAGAGAGAATCCTCCTCTTCCAGACAGCCCAAGAATATAATCAAGATAAATACAGGGTGGGTACTGCATCAAGAACAGGCTAAGGGAGGTCAATTTGGAGCATGTAAAACCAACGGGATAGGGTTAGGGGTAGTATATGTGCTCAGTATGTGTGAGATCCCAGGTTTAAACCCAGCACTAAAAATGTCAAAAACAAAAACAAAAACAAAAAACCCCAAAACACAAAAGAATGAAACACTTAACCAGGGACTTGTGGAAGACTCTGGGAATATCAGTAGTTGCCTAGATATTTGGCTTGCAGTTAACACAGAAGGAAAATTTCAAAGAGCATCTTCCTCTGCGATGTGGTTTTTCCGACCATCTTATAACAGAAAAAAGTTTGATGGCAATTTATGTTCAAGACATGGAGAAAATCCAGTGAGATTTTGAAAGCTGCTTTCCTCCACCACGTTCTTCCGCCATGATGATCTGCCTCATCTTGGGCCCAAAGCAACTGTCTATGGACTGAGACCTCTGAAACTGTGGCCCCCAAATAAACTTTTCCTCTAATTGTTCTTATCAGATCTTTTGGTTACAGTGGTGAAAAAGCTGACTAAAGCAGTGTTCCCGTGCTCAATCCCCAGTGCTGGGGGAACAGATAATGAATAAAAAGCAACAAGTCTTTTTTCATTGATTTGGGCAGGAAAATATAATAGCATAAGATACTTGTGGGTTTTGCTGAGCATCCACTTTTTCCTCTTATTTTAGTGTTAGTGATAAAAACACACACACAAAAAGTTGAACACAAGGTACATCCCTACCTTTTCTGAACTCTCCTTAGCCCAAGGTAGGTCCACGAGATGCTCCTTCCGATCTTTGAGTCTTGAGTAAGGGATTGACTTAGTCAAGAGAAAGTTTTCCTCCTACTCCTGTTCTTTCCAAGCTCATTTTCCCCAGCTTTTAAAATTCCACCAATATTTTCCTTCCAATAACTATTTTTATTCTTCTGATATCTGTTTTTATTGATGCAGTTAAAAAAAAGTAAAAACATAATCTGCTGATACATATGGCCATTCATATCTCACACACACACACATACACATGTTCTAGGTAAATAAACATCTTCTTTGGAAAGTGTAGAAGTATTGGAAAATATATACAGAAATATTTTTGTAATGTTAGCTTAGATAAGGTTTTCCTATGCAGAAAAGAAAATTCACAACAGCGATAACAAGATGGACTTGATTCATCTAAAATTCTGTACAATGAAAGGCACAATAAACAATTTTAAGGGACTAGTGACAGACAAGATAAAATCTTTGTCATTTACAAAATGAACAAAATAATAACATCTACTATATAAAAAACACTTGTGTAAATCTCTAAGAAAAAGACAACCTAATTGAAAAATAGGCAAAAGGTATAATTGGAAGATTCACTGATGATACCTAAATGTTAATAAACATGTAAACATGTGAAGAGATCTTCAAGTAAATTAAAGTGAGAAACATGCAAAATAAAACAATGGTCAGGTAAATATTTTGCAAGTAAAGTTAAGATGAGAGAGTTTGATGATATCCATTCTGCCTGAGATTGTGGGGGGAAGTGTGTTTATATGCAGTTACAGGTGATATCAATCATTACAGTTAAGTTTTGATTGCCATAAGATATTATAGCAATATCTATTCAGATATTACATTCTAATGCTATTTTTCCAATCAAACCACTTCTAAGAATTTCTTCTTCTTTTTCTTTGTGGTGCTGGGGATTGAACCCAGGTCCTTAAATGTTGTAGGCAAGCACTCAACCAACTGAGCCAGCCCAAGAACTTTTTTCTATATTTTCAGAAGCACGAAAATATAATAGCTAACTTTGTTATATTAGACCCTTAGTGTGATCTCAACGGTTTTCCAAATATATTACACTGAATTCAGTTCTAAAAATAAGACTTAGAAAATACACGCTTCTCTGTTTACTGAAAAAAGCCTCCCCACAAGAAGAAATGAGGCTCAGAAGAATCAGGAATAAGTATGTGTCACTTCGCTTCCGTCCTCAACATACAATCCCGGCCTTCAGGCCTCCTCCCTCAAAGACAAGCAGAATTAGGGCAGGGTAGTGAGTATCTGGGTCACCAGGCAGGACACAACCAGGGTGAATACCAAGTGCACCAATTGGCAACATGAAGTGGCCATGGTGGAGTGGTCACACCACTAAATCAGCACACGCTCAAATCAGGACTCTCCCCATGAAGGGACAGCGGATAAACGTTTTTATGTATTTGGTTATTAAAGAAAAAATACTTCACAAAACACTTGCCAAAGGTGGTAAGGCAGACTCCATTCAAAGGAGCCATGGCGATGGATGTAGGGGCCACCTCAGCCTGGTTTGCAATGAGGAGAGAGACTGGACTCAACCCCAACTCCAAAGAGGACAAGGAGGGATTTACAACCTGAAGCAGAGGAAAGGGTTCAGCGGGTAGAAAGTTGCTAAGAGGAAACATCAAGCTTAGGCACTGTCTTGACAAACTGATGATGAGATACTTACTGGAGGCAACCAGGGTGATAAAGAGGGGAGAATGTTTCCTTAGTTGCCTGGCAGGATTCTAGCTCAACCTGGATCCTTCAAGGACAGGGAGGAAAGGCCAGGGTTGGCCTAGTCTAGCAGAGGACTCAGAGCCTAGTAAAGCTTTGGTCATAGGACAGAGTCTTTGTTGTAGTCAATGCCTGAATACATAATCATGAGTGTTGAGTCCACTGATTTTCTTCCTCAATCCTCACAACTTTTCCGTGAGGAAAGATATTTTTATTTGACCCATTGCATGCATGAAGTAGCTAAGACTCAGAGAGTACCAGGCACAAGGCCACATGGTTATTAGATGAAGGTGTCAGGACACAAATTCAGGCAGTCTGGCCCCAGCTGCTGCAGGGTAAACCACAACTCTGCCGTGGACAGTCATTTGAATATGCAAAAATCAACGCAAAATCATTAATATTCATTAACGGGGAAACATTTGTTCTGTAGAACACCAAGCTGCCAAGAGATAAATGGCTGGACAGGTCTCTCTACACTGACATGGAAAGGGCTCTGTGATATGCTGTCAAGTGCAAAAAGCTAATTCCAGTTATCGTATCTATACCTTTGCAAACTCCTTATCCAAAATGCTGGGGATAAGAAGTTTTTGGACTTTAGATTTTAGCTTTATAATTCTGTAATATTTGCACATATGTAATGAGATAATGGGAAGGGGACCCAAGTCTAACCATGAAGTTCATTTATATTTCATATACACCTTATACATACAGCCTTCAAGTAATTTTGTAGACTATTTTTAGTGTACCTGCATTTTCCTCGTATTTTTTTATTGGTGCATTATAGCTGTACATAATGGTGTGTTGTGTTTTTACATACTCACACACGCAAATAATATGACGATATAAGCTCCTGCCTGCATTTCAACTGCAATGAGTCACAGGAGGCCAAATATGGAATTTTCCACTTGTGGAGTCATGTCAGTGGTCAAAAACTTTGGATTTTGGATTTTTGGATGAAGCATGTGCAACCTGTGGACTACGCGTGCATAAAAACTGTTCTCCCTGCGATAAGTCTGTATACATTTGTGGTCAGAATAGGTGTGGGGTGTTTGTGGGAGAGGTGCTGCTATTTGTATCATTCATCTGAAATTCTATCTACTCAAACTTCTAGCCCTAGAAGTCTCCTGAACCCCAGTTGGCTGGATTCAGTGGCCCACCACATAAAATATAGGCAAAGGATAGGAAAATGAAAACTGAAATTTATGTAGTTTGATCAAACTGGGGAGAAGGAGCTAGACCACCTCTCAGCTAGTCCCACAGACTCTGTTACGATGTACAGAAACAAAAGCCAGGTGATACACATATGCAGATTTGGTTAGCCTGTGCTAGACTGGCCTGGGCCTGGGGCAATCTCCACTCTCACCTTCCTTGGTATCCCCAGGTGTGGGAGGGTCAGCCCTTCAGCCTTTACTCTCAGTTTAGGAAATGCAGGATGCAGAAAAACAGTCACGAGCAAGTGGTCCTTAATTTCACTCTGCTTTGCTATGGATAGTGAAGCCAAGTCCTTGTCCCAGAGCTGCTGTGGAGCAGTGGCCGGGACAGGCTGGAGCATGGACAGCGAGTCTAACCCATGGCTGCTCAGAGCCTGCGGTGCCAGCAGAGGCCCAAGGCACAGCACGCCGGGGCCAAGGCAGCCAGGGCGTGCCCACCTGGCCTGGTGGATGCCCACTCCGCACAGTGCCGGCAGCCCAGAACCCCGAACATCCATCTGCTGACCTCTGTCTACCTCCTAGGAAGCTGGAATTGCAGGTGAGCTTTGAGAAAATGGAAGCGGGGCACACCCAAGTGGAAGTTCGGACTTGGGGATTAACCAGCATCAGCACTTTTCCAAACCCTGATTAGCATAAATTTGGACCAACAGCGTTGGTACTTTTCCAAACCCTGATAAGTAGCATTGACCTGGTGTTATACAAACCCCCAGACCAGCACGCTCAGCTGGCAACCCCTCCAGGGACTCCCTCGTGCCCCTGTGAGAATTCTGTTTCTGTTCACATTTGAATAAATCCTACCCCTTTCGCTCTTGCCTTCCGTTGTCCCATGAATTTCATTCCTCAGATTTGCAAGACAAGAACGTAGAAAGAAGTTGGTGGTGAGTGCGGGGGTGTCTTGCAACACAGGAGGGCATAGCTTGCCATTTTAAGCTGTGACATGCCACTCAATAGTCGTGGAGAAGCATCTGGCTTTGAGCACCCCCTGCTGTGAGGAGCCGCTAACACTGAAAGGGGCTTCCTGGACCTGCAGTTTACAGCCCCACCTGCCAGCAGAAGCGGAGAACTGAGTTTTGTCTCCAACTCCAATTTCAATAGTCGTTCTCCAATTTATAACTTCATATGTTTGGCATTCAAAGTTCAATGGGTATGTAATGCTTTTTTTTTTAAATTAAATTTTAACATTTATTATTATATTAAATTTCATTTTATTTTTTAGCTTGAGTCATCTCTTTTTTTTCATGAATAAAAAGTTATCTTTTTATTAAGATAATTTTATTGGTACATTGTAATTTTCCGTAACAATGAGCTTCATTGTTCTATCTTTGTACATGCATAATTCTATCAATCTCATTCCCCATTTTCTCTCTCTTTCCCTCCACTCCTCCCTCCCCTTGGTCCCCTACCTCTACTCTACTGGTCTTATAAGAATTTAAATGTTGGTTTCTTTACCATTAAGCCCAGCCTTTTGGAGAATATTATGGTTTAAATATGAGATGTGCCCCAAAAACTTTTGTGGCAATACAGGAATGTTCACAGGTAAAATGATTAGATTATGACAGCCTGTAACTTGATCATTGATTAATCCATTCAGTGGATTAATAGTTTAAATAAATAACTGGGTGGTTACTGTAGACACAAGGGGCATGACTGGAAGAAGCAGGTCACTGGAATGTGCACTTGGGAATTATAACTTGTCCGTGGCTCCTTGCCCTTTCTCTCTCTGCTCCCTGGTTAACATGGACTGAGAAGCTTTCCTCTACCATGATGTTCTGCCTCTCCTCCAGCCCAGAGCAATGGAGCCCATGGACAAAACCTCTGAAACCATGAGCCCCAAATGAACTTTTCCTCCTCTATGTTGTCCATACCATGTGTTTTGATCATGGTGACAAAAAGCAGAATAACACAGAGGATTAATTGAATCAGTCAGTTTCTCTGAGCTAAATTTAATAAAAGATCAACCAACCGATGTATAAAACAATATAAAGAAGTGATGATAAACTTCAGGAAATCTACAAGGCCTTACCACATACTTACAGGATTCTATAAAATGGGACTTTGCAAAGGTATAAGATGAAATAGGGAGGAGTGAAAAGGAAGCACATTGAGCGGAGCACTGAACTAAGAGGAAGCAATGGGCGGCCAGGCTCCCACCTTCCATTTCACATTCACAATGCCTTCTGATGATTATGTCACCCTCAGTCCACACCACCCCCCGCAATGTGCCTATGCTGACTGGTCTATGGTGGGCTGCAGGCTACTGGATGGATGCACTGGTGGGTGGGATCTCCTTTCTTTGGTTTGTACAAGCCAATAGAGCATCTCAGCTTTGCTTACGGGATCATATCTAAAATTGTTCTTACCATTTGGTTTTCCAGGGAATAAAAATAAGATGTATAGAAACATGATTGTGACTATAAAGACTTTACAGACAGTCCTGTGAACTTTGAATGTGGAAAGGAAAGTCTAAATGAGCAGCAAATACAAACCATTATGACATCTAACAGATGTCTAATCCACAACTGACTTTCTCAATCCATGTATTGATTGTTTGTGTGTAAAGTATTGGTTCTTTTTGCAGCAACAGGATGAAAAATATGTATTTTAATATCTTTGATCAGTGGGACCCTCCTCAACCCCAGCTTACAAATCAGACACACTAAGGGTAAAATCAGTTTATTGATAAAAGAAATTTTAGAGTAGGACTATTTCTGTCTTAATTTCAATTGAAGCATCTCTATAGGATGGATACGATTTATCAAAGGAAGTGAGAGATGAATACTTACATGCATAATTTACAAAGAAATGATGAAGGACTAGTTCCATGACTCAACCCCTGCAACAATATCAGGGTAACAAAAACTGGACATGCTGTAAAGTCAAGAGATGTTTCTTCAAAAAGAGCCATTTCCATTCTGAGTCCCTTTTCCCCCTAAATCCCAATACACAGTACTTCCATAAGACCACCTAAAGTCCCTCAGGGAACCACTTCTCTCCTAGAGTTGAAAATACAGAATAATTTCATTTTAAATCAGCTCCATAATTTTGACTAAAGTTACTTGGAGGGCTTTTTATTACCTATGAATGAATAAAAAACTCCACGGATTTACAAAGCTTTCATGCAAGGACATTAGAAAAAAATTCCTCCATAATACATACTTTAGAAGTGCAGTGGGACACAGAAAATAAACCTGTGTTTGATTACATCTCAGTTTGGTCTTGTTCAGCATTTTAATAATATATATGATGAGACTAATGCCTGTCTCTGTAAAATTAGGCCAGCTCTGCCCTATTGGAGATTGCAAACTCTCAAAGTCAAGCCAGAGTAAAGAACATTCGAAGCCCCAAATATCTAGGATTAGAGATGTTCAATATCATGTCTGTCATGGGGCTGTTAGGGTTGGGCAAATTTAACCATGAATAAGTATCCATGGAGGTGGAGTAATCCTGGGACTTTAAAAGGGTTTCTGATCAACTCAAGAATGCCTTCAATTCTGCAATTAGATAGTTCCTTTTTCAACCTATGGGTTTATTTCCTTTTAAATGTAAGCTATTCTGGAGACTTCCTCCATCATGTTTTCTTTTTTCTTTTCTTTTTTTTTTTTAAATTTATTTTTATTGTAAACAAATGGGATACATGTTGTTTCTGTTTGTACATGGAGTAACAGCACACCATTTATATTCATACATTTACATACATACAATGCTGGTGGGACTGCAAATTAGTGCAGCCACTCTGGAAAGCAGTGTGGAGATTCCTTAGAAAACTTGGAATGGACCTACCATTTGACCCAGCTATCCCACTCCTCGGCCTATACCCAAAGGACTTAAAAGCAGCATACTACAGAGATACAGCCACATCAATGTTCATAGCTGCTCAATTCACAATAGCCAGACTGTGGAACCAACCTAGATGTCCTTCAATTGATGAATGGGTGAAGAAACTGTGAGATATATAAATACAATGGAATATTACTCAGTTATAAAGAATAATAAAATTATGACATTTGCAGGCAAATGGATGAAATTGGAGAATATCATGCTAAGTGAGATAAGTCAATCTCAAAAATCCAAAAGACGAATGATCTCACTGATAAGCGGATGATGACACACGATGGGGGGTGGGAGGGGGGCAAGAATGGAGGAAGGAGGGACTGTATAGAGGGAAAAGAGGGGTGGGAGGGGTGGGGGGAAGGAAAAAAATAACGGAATGAATCAAACACCATTACTCTCTTTTTTTTTATTGTAAACAAATGGGATACATGTTGTTTCTCTGCTTGCACATGGAGCAAAGGCATACATTTGTGTAATCATAAATTTATATAGGGTAATGTTGTTTGATTCATTTTGCCTTTTTTTCCCTTCCCCAATTATTTTAAATTTAATTTCTAGTAGGTGTTATAATACCTACTAAAAAGTATTTAAAAACTAAAACATTTCTTTTCTTTTTCTCCCCCCAACCCCCATACTGGAGATTAAACCCAGGGCCTCACACATGCTAAGCAAGCGCTGCACCACTGAGATACACCCCAGCCTCTGAGATCAACGTTTTTAGATTCCTGCCTTGCTCTTTCTTTGCACTGGGTGATACTGACTTTTCAGTAGGGTTTAGATCAGGTCTTGCAGAATGTTCTACGATCAGGTTTGTCTGCTTGTTTCTTCACGGTTAGAATCAGTTAGACGTTTATGGCAAGACTGTTATATAGGAGGGACACTATGAAGCCGTTCTAGAGGAAATGTAGTGTCTACACTAAAAAACCAGAAATAAACAATCTAGTGTAATACTTCAAGGGCCCTAGGAAAACAGGAGCGAATTAATTTCAAAACCACTAGGAGATAAAACGATTAAAATCAGAGACAAAATTAAACTAAATCGAGAATTTAAAAAAGTAATTCAAATCATCAATGCAATGAAGAGTTGGTAGTTTGAAAAGAAAAAGCAAATTGAAAAAGAGAAAAACAAACCAAAAAGAAAAAGAGAGAAGGCCCAAATCAAGAAACTTAGAGATGAAAACTGAGATATCCTCACAGACATTTGTGAAATTCAGATAGATCATTAGGGACAATTTTGAAGACTTATATTGCAAAGAATTGGAAAACGTAGAAGATATTGATACATTTCTGGACACATATAAGGACTACCCAAATTGGACTAAGAGGATATTGATGAAAACCAATATCAAACAGAGTAATAAAAAAAAAATCTTCCGTTCTTCTTTAAGGCTGAATAGTATTCCAGTGCGCATATATACCATATTTTCTTTATCCAATTCATTTGTTGAAGGGCATCTAGGCTGGATTAGGCAGAGGAGCGTGAAGGGAGGGGAGGGGGTAAGGGGGTAGGAAGGACAGTTGAATGAATCACACATTATTACCCTATATGCATATATGACTACATGACCAGTGTGATTCTACATCATGTACAACCAGAAGAATGAGAAGTTATATTCCATTTATGTATGATGTGTCAAAATGTATTCTACTATCATGTGTAACTAATTAGAAAAAATAAAATGTCTTCCAACAAAGAAAAGCCTAAGACCACCATATAGATTGTCAGCTGAGTTCTACTAGTCCTTTAAAGAAGAAGTAATGATGATCCTTCTCAAATTAATCCATGAAATAGAAAAGGAGGAAAAACCCTCAAACGCTATGAAGTCAGTATCACCAGATATTGAAACATCAAGGAAAGAAAGCTAGAGACCAATGCCCCTGATGAACACAGACACGAAGATCATTAATTAAATATTAGCAATCTACGTTCAAAACACATTAAGAAGATTTTACATCATGATCAAGTTGATTTCATCCCAGGAATGCAAGTTTGGTTCAATATACACAGATCAGTAAATGTACTTCATCACATGAATAGAATTACAGATTTTAAAAAATCACATGATCATCTCAATAGGTGCTGAAGAAGCCTTCAACAAACTTCAACACCCATTTATGCTAAAAACACTAAAGAAACTAGGGTTAGAAGGAACTAGGGTACTTCAATATCATAAAGGCTATATGTGACAAACCCAAAGCCAACATCTTAATAAATGGGGAGAAACTGAAAGCATTTCCTCTAAAATCCAGAACAAGACAAGGATGTCCACTCTCGCCATTCCTATTCAATATAGTTTTTGAAACTCTAGCCAGAACTACCAGGAAAGAGAAGGAAATTAAAGAGATACTGGGATGAAAAAAAATCAAAGTATGTGTTTGCTGATGATGAAGTTCCACACTTAGAAGATCCAAAAAACTCCCAGAAGACTTCTAGAGCAGATCGACAAATTCAGAGAAGTCTCAGGACACAAGATTAACATACAACCTGTGTAAGCCACACGTACGACCAGACGAATGAGAAGTTACCCTCCATTTATGTAAGATGTGTCAAAATGCATGCTACTCTCATGTGTAACTAATTAGGACACACAAAAAAGATTGACATGCAAAAAATCAATCACTTTTCTATACACTAATAATAAATCTGCTGAGAAAAAAATCAGGAAAAAGATTCCATTCAGAATAGCCTCAAAAAATACTTGGAAATAAATCTAACTAAGGAGGGGAACGATCTCTATTACAAAAATCACATAACACTGAAGAAATAATTAAGAATAACCTAGAAAATGGAAAGACTTTCTATAGTTTTGAATAGACAGAAATAATACAATCAAAATGGCCATATTACCAAAAGCAATCTACAGATTCAATGTGATTTCCTTCAAAAATACCAATGACATTCTTCACATAACTTCAAAAAATAGTCCTAAGGTTCATATTGAAAAACCAAAGACCCAGAAGAACCAAAGCAATATTGAGCAAAAAGAGTGATGCTGAAGTCAGGCACGGTGGTGCTCGCCTGTAATCCCAGCCCCGTGGGAGGCTGAGGCAGGAGGATCGAGTTCAAAGCCAGCCTCAGTGAGGCCCTAAGCAACTCAGTGAGATCCTGTCTCTAAATAAAATATAAAATAGAACTGGGGATGTGGCTCAGCAGTTGAGTGCCCCTGAGTTCAATCCCTGGTACCAAAAAAAAAAAAAAAAAAAAAAAAAAAAAAAAAAAAGAGTAATGCTAGAGGCATCACAATAATCACAATACCTGATCTCAAATGATACTACTGAGCTGTAGTAACAAAAACAGCATGTTGGTGGCATAAAAATAGACATGGAGACCAATGGACTAGAATAGAAGACACATAGACAAATCCACAAAGATGCAGTCATCCAATCCTAGACAAAGGCGAGAAGAATTGAAGAAAGACAACCTTTTATCATATGGTGCTGGGAAGACAGGTTATCCATATGTAGAAGAATGAATCTAGATGTCTATCGCCCTGCACAAAAATCAACTCAAAGCGGATCGAAGACCTAAAAATTAGGCCAGAAACACTGCCATGGCTGAAAGAAAACATATAGTCAATGTTGCAACATTTTGGTGAAAGCACCAAGTTCCTTAATGGGTACCAAGTTTCTAAAGTTCAAAAACTAAAGCCAATCCCCAAAGAACTAAAACCAGCATGCTCTAGCCATACAGACACCTCAACATTCATAACAGCACGATTCACAATATCTAAATTATGGACTCAACCCAGGTGCCCATCAATAGATAATAGATTGAGAAATTGTGGTCTATATACACAGTGGAGTTTTACTCAGCCATAATGAAGAATGAAGTCATGTTTGTTCATTGGTAAATGGATGGAACTGGAGAACAACAAAGTAAAAAATAAAAGAAGCTAGAATAGGAAAGTTAAGGGTCAAGTGTTTTCTCTCATACATGGAAGCAAGAGAGAATAAAAAAAGGGGGATCTTAGGAAAGTAGAAGGGATACTATAAAGATTGAGAGGGGAGGAGGAGGGGAGGGCATGGGGAAAACTGCGGAATTAAATCTACCAAATTGTGATCTGTCCTTATGTGAATATACTACTTTGAATACTGGTTATATGTATAGTTTAAAATCACTAATTGAAAAAGAAAATAAGAGAGATCAGTACAGTAGAGCCAAAGAATCAGGAAGAGGGAGGATGGGGGAGAAGGGAGGTACTAAGAGGGTTTATTGAATTATGTTACATGCATGTGTAAATATGCCATAAGGAATCCCACTGTCATATATAATGTAGTGAAAAAAAAAAAAAAAAAGCAAATTGTTAAAGCAGTAATATGTCTCCACCTTCAGGCTAACTTGTGAACTGCAATGCTTTCAGTTGAACGACTTCACATTGACTTTTCTTCCGGGCAATCATTTCTGATTTCCATCCCAAGTTATAAATTGAAAACATCAGAGAAAGATCCTAGCCTGATTCAACAGAACTGAAACATTTATATACTCTTGACTTTTTTTTTGTGGTGTTGGGGATTAGAACCCAGGGCCTTGTGCCTGCGAGGCAAGCACTCTACCAGTTGAGCTATATCCCCCGGTGTTCTCTTGACTTTCTATACCTGTAGATTCCACATCCATGGATTCAACTCATGGATCAAAAATATTCTTAAGAAATTGCATATGTGACATTATAGTTTTGGTGGGAGCTATTTCCTGCATGCCCCTGTAATGCAGGAATATTCAGAAGTGATATTATTAAATCATGAGAGCTGTAACCTAATCAGTCCACGTGAGTATGAGTGGTGGAGGTGGGTCACTGGGTGTGCCCTGAAAGGGTGCATCTGTCCTGTAGCCTCTTCCTTCTTCCCTCTCTGCTTCCCGGCCCCACCATAAGCTGAGCAGCTTTCCTTTCCTGGACCCTTTCCACAGGATGTACTGCCTCACCTTGGGCCCACAGCAATGGAGTCGGCCATCTATGGGCTGAGACTTCCAAAACCCCAAATAAACTCTTCATCCTCTCAGTTGTTCTCGTCAGGTATTTTGGACATGGTAGCCGCTGTGGGCTACTATGTACAGACTTTTTCCCTGCCATCTTTCCCTAAAAGATGCATCAAAATAACAGGCCAGACATCCCGTGTGAGGATCCTGCCAACTTCTGAGAATACCTGCCCCAGTTTACACTTGGAATCTGGGAAATGACCCCTGCTGGGTGAGTGGAGCCATTGAGCCTGCAGGCCATGGTCAGTACTCCATTTATTACCCGGTCATCGTGTGCCCCACACTGCCAGAGGCAGGACATGATGCTTCACAGGGTATTCATGTCCGTTCTGAAACTCCCTTAACAGCCCTCCCAGCACTGGAGCATTTCCCCTTTTCTGAACCCATGGGTTCTAATGAGGAAGCCTTAAGGGAATCCCCGTGCGATTTGCTGAGTGTTGCACATTCTTCTCCTGGAGACCCTGCCCTCCTTACTGTTAGCAGGCTTACGGTTTGGAAACTGGCTCATATTTGGAAGCTAGAGAATTGTCAAAGTTTATTTATGATAATGCATCCTAAGAAAAGAAAAAAGAAAAGAACCGTCAAAGCCGATGAATCTGTAGCCATAGAGACCAATGCAGATCCGTTGACACAGCGCTGGTCCCTCAGGAGACCCGCTGGTGACGTGGTGGTCAGTTGACACTTTTGGTCTTCTAGAATTAGCAGCATGTCGGGGCCAGTATTAACCTACAAAAGATCCAGGTAACAGGCTGGATATTTCTCCATGTAGAATGAGCATAGGCCTACTTGGGGGAAGGTTTGGAGGAACACATACGCTATTCACTTAGGGCAGGATTTTCAGATCTGTCCCAAGGTGACTCAGCCTCCTCTTTGTCAGGGTTTGAATCTAGACACAGATAAGAGGTGCTGAAATTCTACTCCATCAACTCAAGTTGGGGCTTGGGTCATCAGTTTATCTTGTAATGTAGATTAAGTCGTATTTAAAAGGCTACCATCTGCATTTATTCCCAGGGACAATGCAAAGACTTAGCCATCACTAAAGACCCCTGTGTCTGAAAACATTCTGATTGAACACTCATCCTGGTTGCTTATTATAATATTTGACCCCCTTTGATTCTAGTGTTTACATTGGCTCTCAAATCCCACTAAAATCAGGAAGCCCGTCTCAGCAACATGACCTCCCACTGCCATTTCTATACATAGGACAGCCATTCTCCTATACAGATTTTCTTTTCTCCTCCCACCCCATTCTTTATTCTTCAGTACCAGATTGTACCCAAGGGTGCTCTACCACTGAGTTACATCCCCAGTTCATTTTATTCTTTATTTTGAGACAGGATCTCATTAAGTTGCTTAGGGTCTCAAGCTTTGGTCAACTTTTTCGCCTTGTGAATAAGACATGGCAAGAACTGTGTAGAGGAGGAAAAGTTTAATTGGTGTTCACAATTTTAGAGTTCTCAGGGCATAGATGGCTAACTCCATTGCTTTGGGTTCAAGATGAAGGAGAACATCAAGGTGGAAGAGTGTGGCAAAGGAAAGCAGCTCAAGACATGGCATCAAGGAAGGAGAGAGAGAGAGAGAGAGAGAGAGAGAAGGAGGAGAGAGAAGGAGGGAGAGAGAGAGTGCTGCTCACCAGGGACAATTTATTTTTATTTTTGTAATTTATTTTTTAACAAAACTGCATTTTGATTCATTGTTCCCAAATGGGGTACATCATTTCATTTCTATGGTTGTGCACGATGTAGATTCACACCATGTGTGTAATCACACATGTACACAGGGTAATGATGTCTGTCTCATTCCACCATTTTTCATACCCCCCATTTCCCTCTACGTAATCTAAAGTTACCAGGGACAATTTATATACCCGAAATGAACATCCCCAGTGACATTCCTGCTCCAGCCACACTCTACCTGCCTATAATCATCACCCAGCTAATCCATTCAAGTGGACTAATGTACTGATTAGGTTAAGGTTCTCATAACCCAGTAGTTTCACCACTGAACTTGCTTGCATTGTCTCACTCATGAGCTTTGGGGGATACCTCATATCTAAACCATAACTCCCCACTAAATTGCTGAGGCTCACCTCAAATCTGTGATCCTCTTGCTTTGGCCTCCTGACTTGCTAGGACTACAGATATGAACCACCACACCAGGCTATGGCTTCAAAAAGTCTTTTGGTTTTCAGGGGGAGGAACTTTGGAAAAGTTCCAAGATGCAAGCTGGACAAACTTTAGAATGTTGCAAGTGGAACTTAATGGGCAATCCTGGTGGGAGCTCAGAGGACCAAAGTTTTGACAGGACTTTGGATAGTAAAGATTGGGCTCATGAGGTTTTGGAGAAGGACTTTGTTGGAAATTGGACTAGCAGCCACTCATGTTATATTTTGACAAAGAAGCTGTATACATTTTGTCCACATCCTGGGACTTTTTGTGAGGTTCAATTTAAAGGTGATGGACTAGTTAATCTGGTGGAGAAAATTTCAAGGCAGCACAGCATTTAGGCAGTAGCATAGATATTGCTGGTAGCTTTTAGCCAAGTTTACCGTGATCATCAGGAGCAGAAAGCAGAGCAGAAAGATTTGAAAATCTCTCCATTTGGCCAGAAGAGTGTGAGTTAAACTAGGGCTAAGGAAGATGTGATTGTTAAGGAGATTACTGCCATTAAAGAAACACTAAGTACTTTCCCTAGAAACTGTAGAAAAGGTGGTTTGAGAACATCTTGGGAATTGGCAAGATCACACCCATCTCAGGCTCAAGAGTACAAAAGTAAAAATTTCTTTGAGAAGAGACCACAGGGATGCCTGTCTTTCACGGGGAAATTTTTTCACCATGTTCAGCCACCCAGGCACTCAGAGGCTGCTGCAGCTGTGGTCCCAGGAGGCTTACCTACTACTCCATATGGTGGCAGAATTTGGCATCAACTCTGTGATGTTGGCTGTGCAGGAATACTGGATGCTGGAGCTAAGGGGTCATGGAGGCTTCCCTCAAGAATTCAAAGGAAGGCCTGGGGCCTGGGAAAATATATCAGTGTCAAAGTCCTTGTGGGATGCCCCCGAGATGATGATGCATAAAGGGGGAAGTCAAAGTTGCAGCGGAAAACCCCAAGATGAAGAAATGCCATAACATAGAACGTCTACTGAGGAAAGTTGCATGAATTGAGTAGAAACAAACCAAGAAAGAGGACGTGGGCTGCAACCGACAAGGTCATAGGGGTGGAATTCCATAAGCCCTTTGTAAAGAATGTCACACATGCAGGATGTGAAGCTACAAAACTTGTTTGCCCAGGCGAATCCAAGTCTTTCTTTGGTTCCATCCCTTCTTTCTCTGCCCAATTGTTCCCTTTTGGAATGGAAAAGTTTATTCCGTGCCATTATAGACTGGACACATTTTACTTGCTTTTGATCTTTACTCTCCCTGCTAAGAGTTTGCCTTGCCTTGAGTCTCAGATTTGATTTTGGACTTGGACTTTTGGGCACTGTTGGAACTGTTAAGATTCTAGGGACTCTTGGAAATGGACTCTGTATTTTGCATTGTGATATGGGCATGAGCTTTTGGGGGCTAGGAGTGGAATGCTATGATTTAGATATGAAGAGTCCCCTAAATGCTCATGTGTGAGAATATTACTGCAAGAATTTTCAGGGATGAAATGATTATGAGATGTGCAACCTAATCAGTGGATTAATCCTTTGATATGGATTAACTGGGGAGTAACAGTAGGCAGGTATAACAGTAGCTGGAAGAGGTAGGTCACTGGGGACATGCCTTTGGTGTTTATATTTTGTCATGGGTGAGTGGAGCTCTCTCTCTGCTTCCTGGCTCTCAGGTCCTGAGCTGCTTTCCTCCACCATACCCTTCCGCCATGATGTTTTGCCTCATAGCCCAGAGCTATGGAGTCAGCCAACCGTGGCTCACAGTCTGAAACTGTGAGCCAAAACCAACTTTTCCTCCTCTAATTGTTCTAGTCAGGTCTTTTGGTCACAGAAATGCAAAAACTGAGTAAAACACTGCCCCCTGGTGGTAGCACAGTGACTGCAGTTCTTCTGCCCTTATTCTCATTCTACATCATCCAAAAAGAAAACCAACTCAATCCTGATATCTCCTGGAATTCCTGGGAGCCTTTCTTTTTCTCACTTGTCCTAATTGGGTCACTTGTCTATTTTTAAATCAATCTTTATGACCACTGAAATGGAATTTACTGATAGACCTGAGCCAAGTCAATCAGGGCCTGTCCCTGGAGCACAAGGTACAGTTTAATCCTATCAAAAATTCAAGGTTGAGACAGGAGAAATTTAAATTCCTTATAACCATATATGGAAATGCTACTATCTCTTGCTAATTTTTCTTCCATATACCCTTTTTTTTTTTTGAGGGGGAAAGGACTGAAGATTGAACTCAGGGGCACTCGATCACTGAGCCACATCCCCAGCCCTATTTTGCATTTTATTTAGAGACAGGGTCTCACTGAGTTGCTTACCTCCTTGCTTTTGCTGAGGCTGGCTTTGAACTCGCACTTCTCCTGCCTCAGCACCCCGAGCCACTGGGATTACAGGCGTGCGCCACTGTGCCTGGCTTCTTCCATATACTCTTACACATTAATTTTATTTAGCATAAACTTATTATTTTACAAGTAATAAGCACAAGTGTTGTCAAAAGTTGCTTTGAAAATAGTAGTCTCTATATAATCATTATTTTGTAGATGAGAAAATGAGAACAGAGTGTTTAAGTAACTTGGCCAAGGTCACACAGCTAGTAAGTACTGAACACTGGAAAGAGTAAAACACAAGATAAACATAAGAAGGCATTCTGGCTCCAGAGTGCCTGCTCTTAACTTGCATCTCTATTTCATTTGTATGATTGTTCTTGCTAACACACCCTTATTAGGGTTTGATGGTTATAAAGCCACTTCCTGCCTAGATTATGACCTTCCAGTGAGTAGAGGAAACCTCGGTCATATCTGTGGTAACAAAGATTCGGAGTGGAATACGGTGACCTGAAGAGAAGGAACTTTGCTGGCATATATTGTTTTATTTATAAATTCAGTGTATAAATATTACAAAAATGGCCGAGAATGCTCAAGAAGTGACTGTTGGGTGAGCAGAGTTGTACTCAACAAGGGTTTTTTTAATGCTCTGGTATCTGCCACACAGCTTCGGACGGTTCCTTGTGCTATCATGCTGCTCTTCTATTACGACCCCAGCTCTTAGGCCTATTCAGAAGCCATTAATCTATACCTCGGTTGCTTGGGGCTGGGACCGTCCGGCCTGAAAACTTGCCCAATGTGGATGCCCCCCGCTGAGGGGGTCTTGAACTCTTGGACTGCAGTTCACTTAACAGGACAAAACATGCCTCAGCCCAGTCCAGAGGAACCATCTCACTTTCTGAGGGAAAAATGATCTGCAATGACCAAGACCTCAAGCATAACATGGCGAGCACATAGAATAATACCGTTTGCATTACAGCACGAGACAATGCCCAGTAAACTTTAGAAGACAACTTCATTATGCTCACTTTTTACCATGTTGAAAAGTAATTCCACATGTGTAAGCAGCATAGCAAACGTGAAGCACTGCAATTGCAGAAATGGCCATATGAGGTTGGTCCTCCATCTCTGTGAATTCTGTCAAGTTGTTTTTACCAATCATGGATAGAGATTTTTTAGGAAAAAAAGAAAAAAGCTGCATCTGTTCTGAACATGGACAGATCTTTTCTCATTTCCTTCCTTCCTTCCTTCCTTCCTTCCTTCCTTCCTTCCTTCCTTCCTTCCTTCCCCCCCCTCTCCCTCTCTCTCTCTCTCTCTCTCTCTCTCTCTCTTTCTTGTTTTCTTTCCCAGGGATTGAACCCAGGGGTTCTCAACCACTGAGCCAGATCCCCAGCCCTTTATATATTTTATCTTGAGACAGAGTCTCACTAAGTTGCTTAAGCCCTCACTAAGTTGCTGAGACTGGCTTTGAATGCGATCCTTCTGCCTTAGATCCCAAGCTGCTGGGATTATAGGCATGCACCACCATGCCTGGTTACAGACCTTTTCTTGTCATTATTTCCAAACAATACAGTATAAATTATTTACAGAGAGTTTGTATTGCATTAGGTATTATGAGTAATCTAGAGAGGATTTAAAGAACACAGGAGGATGTGTTTAGGTTATATAAAAATACTGCACCACCTTATATAAGGGACTTGAGACTCCACAGATTTTGGTATCTGTGGGGGATCCTGGAACAAATCTCCAAGGATACTGCAGTATGACTGTACTTGTTTTAGCAATAGAGGGGCATGGATTATTTCTATTACACATCAATGCGTACAACTTACAAAATATGTAGATAAGTTTACATATTTTGGATGTATAATTTCCAAAAGCTAAAAGCTAAAAGCCAAAAGCTTTTGGAAATTATACATCCAAAATATGTTAACTTATCTTGTTGGCATTGTAGGGCTAACAAAACAACCCAGTTAAACTCAGTAGATAAAGCGACCCCCCCCCCCCAATTAAAAAGACAAAGAGAACCAACAACTCCACAAGTCTAAGGGGGCCATGCATGTGGGTGACCCAATGTCTTATTTTAGGCAACCTACTTCAAATTGTGGATTATCTTTCTTGGAAGAGGAAAAGAGGAAGGTGGGAAGAGGAGAGAGAAGGTTTCCTGGGCCTTCCTGGGCCTTGTCACCTACCAAGATGGACAATAGCATAAGGCTTCAAGACGGTCTTCAAGGAGGTATGGACAACAGGGGCCCCTCAGGATCATATTCCCAGGGGCACCCAAGTCCCTATCAGGATTCTAAAGTTAATTCACTCTTCAGAAGAGTTACGAACTGCAAGTCATCTTGACAAGCCTATAACTTAAAGAAAATGGCCAGAATTAAAAACAAAAAATAAATAAATAAATAAAAAATGGGTTCAATCATGGCAACATCAGTGTTCTGAGAAGCGGTTCTGAGAACAAGGGCATCTAAAGATAAAAAAGGTCACTCCTGCAGACAGGACGTGTGGTTTTTAAATTTTTGAATCTTTCAAAGTCAGACAAAAGCTACAGACAGCACAAGACATAACCCAGCTCCAGGAAACAGCAGAGAATAAATAGCAGCAAACTCGTGGGTTGAGGGCCCCTTCTCCTCCATAACGTCTCTCAGCTAATGGTCAATAGTACAGAATGATCCCCACTTTTAGCTGGAAGGGTGTTTTAGTCAACTTTTCATTGCCGTGACCAAAGGACCTCAGAAGAACAACTTAGAGGAGGAAGAGTTTCTATTGGCTCATGGTTTCAGAGGTTCAGTCTACGGTTGGCAAGCTCCATAACGCGGGGCCCAAGGATGGGGCAGAACATTATGGCAGAAGGGTGGGTGGGGGTGGAGGAGAGCAGCACAGGACACAGCAATCAGGAAGCAGAGAGAGCTGTGCTCACCAGGGACCAAATACAAACCAAGAGCTCGCCCCAGTGACCTACCTCCTCCAGCCTAGTTACCACCAGGTTAACCCATGTCAGTGAATTAATCCACCAATTAGGTTAAGGCTCTCCTAACCTCATGATTTCACTCCTAAGCCTTCTTGCGTTGTCTCACACATGAGCTTTGGGGGACATCCCATATCCAAACCATAACGAAGCACTACTTTTTGCTGTCATTATGTTCATGCTGGGGATTAAACCCAGAGACTTGCAAATGCTAAGTGCAGGCTGAGCTACATCTCCAACCCCACTTTATTTATTTACTTATTTATTGCAGTGCTAGCCTTTGCGAAGATGAATGCTTTTCAATTTGTGCTATCACCTGCCTCAAAAGCTGCCTCCCCACATCTTATAATAAATCTCAACACCCAAGTCGTGAGGTACTCAGAATCACAGATCAAATCTTACTTTAAGAAAACTAGTTTCAGGGCTGGGGTTGTGGCTCAGGGGTAGAGCGCTTGCCTAGCATGTGTGAGGCACTGAGTTCAATTCTCAGCACCAGATATGAATAAATGAATAAAATAAAGGCCTATCTGTTAGGTATAAAGCCACCTTTTTCCCTCCCAACCCACCTGTCAATCTGCTGTTAAGCCCGCCTCTCCCGTTACAGAAATTTCCGGCTTATGTCGCTGTAACCTTCCTGCCCCCTCCCCTACATTACGTTCCAATATGTCATTGGTCCATCAGTCAGTCTGTAATAATTCTCCTCCGTGATTGGTTCCTCCCAGCCCCCGAAATTCCAATACAAAGAACCATGCGCCATCTTCCCTCTTTTTTCCCTTTCCCCTTTCCGCTTGAATAAAAGTTCCTCGTGTGAGACCTGTATCTGCGGAGCATCTTTTCTGGGAGTTATCGACGAACCAAAACTGCCCCCTTTATATCTAACTAACACTATCAACATCTAAAAACATGTTTATAAAAAAAGGAAACTATTTTCACTTGAACCAGCATTGTTAAGTGTTTGGTTATATGTAGTAAGAGAACATTCTAGGGCTGGGGAGATAGCTCAGGTGGTAGAGTGCTTGCCTTGTAAGCATAAGGCCCTGGGTTTGATCCCCAGCACCACACAAAAAAGAGAACATGCTAGGCACTAAAAATGACTTAAAATTCCCACAACGGGAAAACAAAAACAAAAACAACAAAACAAAAAAACCTCTCCATTTGAAGACACATTGGTTTCAGGAATAAATTACCTTCATTAAATTATATAAATCTAATGTCAGACCCTGTCCCCAAGGGGGCGCCCTGAGAAGGGGCTGCTGCAGCCTCCTGGGGAAGTGATGGTGGGGGCGGGGGTGTTGGATCCTGGCTGGACCGACCCTTGGAGGCCCCGGGAGTGGACCAGGCCGTGTGGGGTGAAGCCCAGGATGGTGTCAGAAGATGAAGAATAGAACAGGGGCCCTGCTGGCCCGGCTTCTGATGTGGGAGATGAAGAGGATGCAGCCGAGGAGAAGGACGAGTCACACCGCCATTGTGCCACCACCATGGACGCTGGTTCCCATAAATCTCTGGAAACACCGAAGTAGAGGATGTCCTCAGTGCTGGGAAACTGGAGGAAGACGCACTTTGGGGTGAGTCCCAAAGGAAGAAGCCACGGGACAAGCTGCAGAGGGAGAGAGACGAACTAGCCAAACAGGAGCACAAGGAAAAGGAGAAGGACCCAGAGACGGGAGGGAAAGCGACAACCCGCCTGTTCAAACCCCCTGCTTCAAGAACTTGATGACAGGGAACATATGTGCATGTAAGAGAAATGAGAGGACGTTGCAGTGATTTCCTGGGGCGTTTCCCCTTCTGTTTGCGTGGTCAAAAGGAAAATCACAATCGCCTGTAATTGTAGAATGTGCCACATTTTGGTGATGTGGGTGATCAGACTATTACTATTAGAGTCGATGTCTATACCAAAGAGCTGCAGTTGGGGCAATCTTTACATCTTAATCCTGAAGTCCTGTGCTCCTTTTGGTTCCTTTTATATATATATGTTTTATATATATAAAATGTCTTCCCTCACCTTGGATAAATTTTCCTTGGATAAATAGCAGGATTCAGAAAGTAACAGTTTTTTTTTTTTTTTTCTGGGAGAAGAAATACAACCATTCTTCTGAGATGGAAAGTGCAAGTACAAATTGCTTCAGAGGCAATATTTACTCCTAAATGTAGTATCATTTTATGGCTGATGTATAAAGCTAAGGAGGAAGCTGGGGATGGTGGTGCACGCCTGTGATCCCAGATCCTGGGGAGGCTGAGGCAGGAGGATCACAAGTTGGAGACCAACTTGGGCAACTTAGAGAGACCAATCTCAAAAACAAAAGCAAAAACAAAATAAAAACAAAAACAAAAAATCTGGCCTAGGGATTTAGCTTGGTGGTAGTGTACCACTGGGTTCAATCCCCAGTACTGTAAAGAAATGAATGAATAAATAAATAAACCTAATTAGAAACCCTACCTGGATCCAGATTTTATGTTACGTGACAGCAAACTAGGAAAGTGGGAAGAAATTATTTGGTGTGTGTTCAAGATCTGAGATCTTTTTTAAGAAAGTTTCAATCAATGGGAGAAAAAGTATCTTTTTAAGTAAAGACAGTTACATATTTTCTCATTTAGGCTGTGACATTAGGAAGGATGTGTCAATATTGAGTGCAATGTATCATTGTTAAGCTAGATTCATTTTTTAAATAATTATAAATTCTCTTGAGGATTTTATTAATTATGAATTCTCTTGTGGGTCAGTAGAAATTTTAATCCTGATTTTCCCTAAAACCTGAGTATTAAGACCTCGTAATTCCTGATGTAGAGAAATTGGAAGAATTGCCCTTTTAAAGAAAAGAAACACTGGAAACCTTGCTAACACAAAAAATCCTTAAGAATGTACACAGTAGGTGCTTAATAAATTCACTGAATGAATGGAAAAACTGCCTGGGAGAGCCAAAAGTGAGCAGGAATCTCCATTTCTACCTTTTTCACAAGCCACATTCAATTATAAATAAAGCTCTTCTCTACAGGACTTCAGGAAATAGCAGACTGTCCAGAAGCCTAAAGAGAGCATTTTCTCTGATAAGACCAAATAGATATTTTATACCACCAACTGCAGGGCAGATTTGGCCATCTTTTTTTGTATGGTACAAACTAAAAATGGTTTTTTACATTTTTGAGAGGTTATAAGATAAAGAACACCTGTTAAAGACCATATTGTGACCTATAAAATCTGAAATATTTACTATCTAGCCCTTTGGAGAAAGTTTGCTGACCTTTGTTTTATATCATTAAACAAAATTAACAAAAACTTATCTTTGTGCAGAAGGTTGAAAATAAAAAGAATGGTTAAGGAAAAGGAAATTACATTACCTCTTCATAAAATCCTGTAGCCATGGCATTGTGAAAATAACCACATTTTTAAAACATAACTTTATTTAAGTCACCAAAAATAAAAAATAAAAAAATAAAGTTAATGTTAGGTTTTTACCTGAACTAATTTAAAAAAATGGCAAGCTTATGTTTCTCAAATAATGTTTAAGATAATGTTGCCTGGCAGACTAGAACAAACCAATAAGTATAAAACTGTGTTTTAAAGAATAAACAATTTTGACAGAAGTTGAAATAAAAATCAAGACCAGTCATTGAAAGCCACAGAAACTCAAGATTCTGCTGCCCTGTCAATAATTAAAAGTAGCCTTTTCCATTGTTGGAGTTCAAAGTGTCTTTGGAAAAACGTGCACAGCAAAAGATATGCAAAATTGTAATCAAGATGCCTTGCTAGATTATTGACTTGGAATCCTTAGTAGATTAATTTTAACTGATCAATACCATGGTTAATAGCATTAATAATTCATGTTGTTGGTTACCACTAAAAGGACTTGGTCATGCAATCACATGAAAGTTTATGTAATGGGACTTCAGAGCTAAAGAAAGAACTTCTATCCTTGAGTCATTTCAAGACTTCTCCAGATGATCCTTGTGAAAAACAAAATCAGTCAAGTGGAGATGGTCATGTTAATCACCCTTCCATCATTGTGACAAGATTCCTGCGATAATCAGCTTAAAATGAGTCAAGGTTTATTTGGCTCATGGTTTCAGAGGTTTCAGTACATGGGCATTTGGCTCCTCTGCATTTGGGCTGCCCTGAGGCAGAACACCATGGTAGGGTATGTGTTGTGGAAGAGCTGCTCACACCATGGAGTCAGGAATGGACATCGCCTTTTTTTCCCTATTCATTACTGTGGATTGAACCGAGGGCCTCACACATGCCAGGTGAGTACTGTACCACAGAATTGTGTCCTCAGCCCAGTGGCCAGGAAATGAAGGGTAGAGACAGTTAGGGGCTGGGGTCTCAATAATCTCTTCAAGGGCACGCCCACAATGACCTAACTTCCTCCCACTAGGCCCCACCTCTTAAAGGTTCCACGACTTCCCAACAGAACCATAGACTGGGACCAAACCTTTAAGACACAGGCTTTTGGGGGACATTTAAGATCCAAAATGTAACAGTGGTTAGCCAAGCCTGTACGGGCCTAAGAGAGAAACAGAGATGGAATACCCATATAGCGAGTCTGTTCTTTGGGAGAAAACAGTTGGCCTCCTTGGAGCTCCACCATATTCGGAATTACTCTGGGGTTCTAGTCGTCCATGAGACTCATCTGCCTGCTGTTCTTGTGTTCCTTATACAGTTCTGCATCCTGGTAATGTATACCACCACCCAGAGAAACTTGGAGCCTCTGTTTTTTGCAACCTAAAATATTCTAATTAATCAGCTTGCACCCTTAAAGTTTTATATTGCCCATCTAGTCTTCACTTGAGAGAAAGCTAATTCTAGAGGGCAGTGACATTTTCTGAGCTGAAGTGACTTCCCCATTCCTGAATCACATTGCATGTGATCCCAGAGGTGGATTTGGCAGATGAAAAAAAATAAAAAATTAAAAACAAATGAAAACCTCAGTGCCACACATGGACCGAGCTTTGCCTTCTTATCCACCTCCCACTATTCCTTCACAGCTATTTTATTTTGTTGTTTGGGGATTTGATTTTTTTCTTTTTTCTCACTTCCTATGCTCCTTTGCTCAGCAGCACAAATGGACATGGAAGATAAGGATTGATTAGCAAACCTGATTCTGCCTGGAATAATAGCACACAACCCTTCCTCACATACACACAATTTATACCTGACCAGTGGAGGGATTTTTGGTTTTCAAGATTTCCCTGAGTGTGTGTTTCCATCTGGTATCATCCCGATCAAAATCCTAGAGGAAAGAAGCTGATAGCCAGGTCTTCCCCTTTTCGTGGCCTTTGGGGTCTGCCCCACACAGATATTATCTGTCTCTTCTCAGTGACAACAGTAGAGAAGTTTTGATCTGGAATGTAACCCTTTTTCTTTTTTCTTTCCTCCTCCACATCCCCAAGGTAAGCTTAGGATTTGGGGCTCTGTTTAGAATTCCAAATCACAAGTAAGACAGGAGATCACTCAGAGTTAGCTGAGCAGGGCACGGGTTCGTTTTTCTGAGGCCCGTGACTCTGTTTCACAACAATACACCCTCAATGCCGTGGACCAGCTGGACCAAACACCTCACGGGTCAAACAACTGTCGCAAACCGCTCTGGGGTCTGGCTTTGCATGGTCGTCTGCACAGGAGACAGGTCAGCGCTTGTGCCCCGTGCTCCTTGGACCCCACCAATGTGGCCGCTCCTACTGCGGCTGCCTCTCACTGTCCCAGGTGTGAGGGCCTGAAGGGGACTCTGCCTCATCAAAACCGCCCATGGCACGGCAGACCCTGTGATCCACGCTGCTCTTCCAACTCAGGAGGGTCCCTTCAGTGCCCACTTCTGCCACTTGGCACAAAAGCCCCAGAGGAGGGTAAGGAGAGAGAGAGAGAGAGAGCACATAATGGCAAAGTCTGTGCTTCCCGGAGGCGTCATGCAAGGGATGTGAGGCCGCTGTGCCCTGGCCTCATGACAGAGAGTGACCTTTCACTGACTTTGAGAGGAATGGTTCCCTGGAACGTGGCCATCCTGGCATTGAGGGTGTCAGAGTCCAGACGTACCCACACGTGTGAGGGAGGGGCCGTGTGCCTGGGCACCACAGGCGGCTCCGCTCAGTGTCTGCCAGGATCCAAGCTGACCTCTAGTCCAGTGGAAGATCATTTGAATGGCTCTCTGTTACTCACGCAAACGCAGGCGAAACGGGAGCAGGGCGCCTTGGAGAGCAGACGTGAAGGCTGTGCTGGTGCTGAGTGCATGGCTCCAGGTCCTGGGGAGGAGGTGGGAAGGAAACCAGGGCATTCCAGGAGGGAGGGTCCAGCTCCTCCATCTCTGTTCCCTAGGAATCGACTTCAAGACCCTGGAAAGATGGCCAGAGTAGCCCCCATTGAAGTTCAAGTGCTGGGAAGGGCAACAGAATGTCCAGAATAAACCACCCTCCTGGGCAAAGGGAGGTGGGACCATAGGTTCGCCCTGGTATTGGGGAGACTGCCAGCAGAGGGCGTGGGCTCCACTGGTCACCCTCACTGGAGCAAGTTTGCACTGTCCCTCTGGGGCTTGTATGCTTTAAGGGAAGTGACTCGCGCGTGGAATCAAAGAGGTTTAAGAGCAGGAAGATGTGGGACTAGGGCGTTGGAGGCGCCACGCCCTGTGTTCTGAGGATGCTCCCGCCAGCCCTGGGAGCATGGTCACCCCCTTTCTGAGCATCAAAACTTTTGACTGGATGTTAGTAACTGCCAATCTACCCTCCTGCTTTTGTCTGTTTAAATTTTGCCAACCCGAAAAGGGGGAAGGATCCTATTTAATTTGCTCTCCTTTGATTCCTACTGAAAGCAAGTACATGGCCACATGCTTTCTGACGGTTTCTACTTCTTTATCAACATTTATCTTCTTTATCAAATCCCATTTCTAGGACCCACATCTAAAGAAATTTTCAGAGCTTGCCTAGCATGCGCAAAGCCCCGGGATGAAAAAAGAAATTCTCAAGCAAAAATCACACACATAAATATTCAAGGATGTTCATGTGGTGTTGTTTGTAATAGGAACAAAATATTAGAAATAACCCAAATGCCCCAAATAGGTCACTGACAAATTATGGTCTGTCTAAACCATGGAAAATGATGCAGTTATTAAAAAGATTGAGACTATTCAACATGTCTAAACAAGGAAAGGTTTTAGAAATATGTATGAATGAATGAAAAAAAATATACAATACTTAACAAATATAGGTCCCCTTGTGTTTTTAAAATGTGTCCAGCAGGGCTAGGGATGTGGCTCACTGGTAGAGTGCTTGCCTAGTATGTGCAAGGCCCTGGGTTCAATCCCAGTTTCACAAAACAAAACAAAACAGAACAGAACAAAACAAATTAATATGTGTGTAGCATATGTGTATAGAAGTTCATAGAATAGAAACTAAAAGGAAGTAAAAGTATTGATCATGGTTGACTCTGATAAAAGAAGAGAATGCTTTGCAGATGTCTGAAGTGTTTGAGTCTTGGTAAAGAAAATGCATTCCAATATCACATGTGTAAAAAACAGAAAAAGCAGGTGGAGTTGCCTCTGCATATAAAGAAAGCTGGCTTCAACCTTTATTTTTACTAAGCTTTCTGTCCTCTGGGAAAACTACTCCCTTAAGAAAAAAAAAATTTTTTTTTTTCCAGTACTGGGATTGAACTAGGGGTGCTCTACTACTAAACTAGATTCCCAGATCTTTTGATTTTTTTTTTTTTTTTTTTTGAGACAGGGTCTTGCTAAATTGTGGAGGCTGGCCTTGAACTTCCATCTTTCTGCCTTGTCCTCATGAGTCACTTGGATTACAGGCATGTATCACTGCTTCCAGCCTCAGAAAAACTTTTTATTTTATTTAATTTAATTTTTTGTACTGGGGATTGAATTCAGAGGCACTGGACCACTGAACCTTATTTTGTATTTTATTTAGAGACAGGGTCTCACTGAGTTGCTTAGGGCGTCTTAATTTTTTGAGGCTAGCTTTGAACTCACAATCCTCCAGCCTCAGCCTCCTGAGCTCCTGGGATTATAGGCACGCCACACTGCACCCGGCAGAACACTTTTTTTTTTTAACATACAAAAATTTTGTGTATATTCAAGGAGCACAAAGTGCTATTTTGATATTTGTATACATTGTGAAATGATTATCGGAATCAAACTCATTACCATGTCCATCACTTACACAATTAGCTTCATGTTGTTGTTAGATGATGTAACACTTAACATCTACTCTCTGCAGATTTCAAGTATGCAATATATTATTAGTAACTATTGTCACCATGCTGTATGCGAATGCTCAGAAAACTTTTGAGTATCACTCTAAAATAACTATGAACATTTAGGAATTTGTTTTAAATCAGTACATTATAAATTTCACTATCAAACAAATCCTTTGGGGATCCTGTTGAAGTCAGTAGGTCTGGGATGGGCCCAGGAGTTTGCATCTCTCACAAGCTCCCAGGAGGTGCCCGTGCTGCTGATCCACAGAGGACACCCTGTGTAGCAAGATGTCAAGACAGCGGGGCTCTTGTGGTGTCTCTCCACAATCTAAGACATTCCTTTCCCTCCCTGTCCTGGCAATTGAGTGCATTTACCATTACAGGGGGCATTATATCCCTGGAGAGTCAGAATACCTGTCGTGGAACACTGAGTTGCATCGAAATACATGGGTGTGGCCGCCGACGCGCTGCCTTATCTGTAGTTGAACTTCAGTCCCGCATGCACGCGTATGCCTGCACGTGGGGCTCAGGTAAACACATTGGTTTCCATGAAAACTGACTGGGTGGGAAACAAAAGTAGGATTGCAGTGAAAACACATTGCATTTCGAATTTTGCATAATTCCCACCATCAGATGCTAGGAAATAATGTGTCGATTCCACTGGCAGTTCACTGAGCTCACCAGCCTGCCGTTTCATTTGCTGAATATGTATGAGCTTTGATGGAAACGCGTTCTTGCAAGAAATCAGTCGGGTTCTTCCTATACAGTCCAGCTGTAATGTCCTTAATTTCATACAGTCATACCATCCTTGCTCTTGTTTATGAACACATTATTTTTAAGTTCCATTTTGCTTATTGTGGCAATAAATGTAATACTTTCTTTGTTCCTTGAGTTTCTAATGTAGTGGATCTATACATTGAACATTAGGAACCTAACTGTGGCCAAAATCTGTTACAGTAACTAGAAGATGGTTTTAAATTTATCTCAAGATATTTTTTCTGTATTGATGTCTTTTCTTTCTTTCTTTTTACAGTGCCGGGGATCACACCCAGGGCCTCATGCCCATGAGGCACACTCTTCGTCACTGAAAAACATCTCTAGTTCCTGCAATAAATTTTATACAGAAGGACACATTCTAAAAGCATTGGACTAACTATAGAACCAATTTTGAAATCATATTATTGTGCCCGAAATAGATGAAAACATGGGTAATATTTGATCAGATAGATGGTAATTGCCGAAAAGTTGCAATAGAAAATAATTTACTTAAATGGGGACAGAATTATAATTTGTAACAAATTAATGCCATCAAATGAACCAGTCACAGTGGCACAAGCCTATAATCCTAGCAGTTCAGGAGGCTGAGACTGGAGGATGGTGAGTTCAAAACCAATCTCAGCAATTTTGTGAGACCCTAAGAAACTCAGTGAGACACTGTCTCTAAATAAAATACAAAAAAGGGCTGGGGATGTCTCAGTGGTTAAGTGCCTCTAAGTTCAATCCTTGGTACCAAAAAAAAAAAAAAAAAAAATGAACCTATATAAAAATAGAATTGATATATTACTAATCCCTAGGGATAACAATGCATAATGATGGAGGGAGGAATGGGAGTAAGGAAAGTTTCTTTAGATCATGGCAATACCTGTTGTCTGGTGTGCAAAATTTGCTATTTGGGTATTTCTGTATCATTTTTTTCACTTTTCGGTTGTTTGAGCTTATATTTATTTACTTTTTTTTTTTTTTTTTTTTTTTTTTGTGGTGCTGGGGATTGAACCCAGGGCCTCGAGCATGCCAGGCAAACACTCTACCAACTGAGCTATATCCCCAGCTCTGAGCCTATATTTTTTAAAAATTAGGAGGAAAATACATGACCTTGATTATGAGAACAGAGAAGAAAGAACTGAACCCATCTTGTGTCCCGATGTCATAAAAAGGCCTGACACATGATTAATACTAATAAATATAAAAATCAGTTAAAATGAAAATAAGTTTGAGACTTCTGGGGAAAGAATCTTGCTTGGATTTCTGAGTCACCCTAGCCCATTCTCCAGGGGTACATAAACCTCTCACCCTAGGAAAGGATGCCACCTTCTCCCCCCATGCAGAATTCTACCCTATTATTAGAGAAAAAAGGATAAACAAATTGAAAAAAAAAGTAAGAAAGAAAAAACTCTAAGTGCCCAAGATGTTGACCAATTAAAGAGCTTAAACTGCTTGGCTAAGTCCTTATGTGTTATGGTTTGTATGTGAGGTGTCCCCCAAAATCTCACGTGCGAGACTATGCAAGCAGGTTCAGAGGAGAAATGAGTGGGTTGTGAGAACCTTAACCCAATCAGTAGATTAATCCCTGATGGGATTAACTGAGTGGTAATTGGAGGCAGGTTGGGCGTGGCTGCAGGAGGTGAGAACTGGGGGCGTGGCTTTGGGGCATATATATTTGTATCAGGCGAGTGGATTCTCTCTCTGCTTCCTGATCACCAGGATGTGAGCTGCTTCCCTCCACCATCCTCTCTGCCCATGATGTTCAACCTCACCTCAAGCCCTGAGGAATGGAACTGGCCTTCTAAGACCTCTGAAACCGTGAGCCCTCAAATAAACTCTTCTTCCTCTATAGTTATGCTGCTTGGGTCACTTAGTCACAGCAGTGAAATAACTGACAAAAACATGTCACTTAGGTAGAAACTTATAAATGATAATAGGCTTCAAGTTTTTTGCAGAGATTTATTTGGGGGAAAAATAATACCTGTTCACTCCATCCTTGGAGAACACTGCACAATTTTTCTTCTAGATGCTTCCTCAGTGCTAATTCAAAGACTGTAGTCATGATACTAAGATAGCCGGGGCCCTAGTCCTATTCTCCCATGGACTATTGTGGCAGAGACAGAGAGTGGATCTACAGATGAGAGGCCCAGGAAGTAGAACAATTTCAACAAAAAGGCTTTTGTAAGTCTTTTAAAGCCTTTTATAAGCTCACAAGCAAGACTGGAGGTTAGAGGTCATCCTCACATCTCATGAGACAGTTTACTTGAAGGGTGGACACAAGAATGCCTTAGTAAGGTGAAAGGAAAATAAATAATGATAACAATAAAGCTTGTCATTATCGTATTCTGTTTTCAGAGCAAGAAGTCAGTCCCGTCACTGGATCCGTTGGCCTCTGGCCCACGCTTCCCCAGGTTATAATGACTCCCAGCCCTCTCCCCACGCCTTGACCAATGTTAAGGGGCTCCACTCTAGTTTGGGTCAGGCTGTGCTTCAAGGACTCTGGCTCTTCCAACTTCCCATAGTTTTGAGTGTCTGAGCCAGTTGGCTCTCAGACCTGCTTGTGTATCAGTGCTTAACCACAATCCTAATCCCAGAGATTCTGATTCCATTGGTTGGGTCAAGGACTCAGCTTTTAATACCATGTAAACCTCTCCTGATGCTGTTAATGTGCAGTCAGGGTTTAGAAAACCACTGGGTAGGCAGATTTCCTATGCCCTGGCTTCATGGAAAGAAGAGTGAATTTTAGATGGATGTATTGGCCCCCTCCATTTTTAAGACCTCAGGACCACCTGAGTCCCAAGCAAATTCCAGATTGATGGCTTTCCTAGCAGGGCCCAGTTTCAGTCTTCCTTCCCTGAGCTCTGTGTATTTTGAGGGGTCCTTGAAACAGAATGCACCAGTTCTTAGCAGAATCATTATAACCATGTTCAAAAAAATGCATCCGGAAGCCTGGCTTTATATCATGCTTTCTCAGAACAGAAGTTATCATTTGGGACTGGGGATATAACTCAGTTGGTAGAGCCTGCCCTGCAAGCACAAGGCCCTGGGTTCAATCCCCAGCACCGCAGAAAAGAAAAAAAAAAAAAGGAACCTGCAAGGAATATTCTCTATCAGGGCTAAGCAAACTTCTGTTAAAATGCAGTAAAGATCACCCCAGAAAGTTCTAGAGGCCCCCTTTTATAATTGATTCTTGCTCCCACCCTCCCATCTCTAGAGACAACCATTGTTCTCCCCACACCACAGATTAGTTTTTTTTTTGTTCTAGAATTACACACACACACAGAGTCATCATCCCTCAGTATCCTTGGGGGAATTGGTTCCCAGACTTCTCCCACACAAAATTCCCAGATGCTTAAGTCCCTTCTATAGGATAGTGCAGTGTTTGCATGTAGTCTATGCACATCCTCCCATATAATCTAAATCACCTCTAGATCACTTATAATACCTAAGATGCTATCAATGCTAAGTCAGTAGTTGCTATGCTGTATTGTTTAGGGAATAATGACTAGAAAAAAGGTCTTTGCATGTTCAGTGCAGATAAAAAAATTTTTTTCCTGTTCATTTTCAGTTCTCGGATGCAGAACCTACAGATGTGGAGGTTTCACTGATCCAAAAACAAACAAACAACAGAAACCAGTCCTCTTCTCTGTAATGCTTCTTTCACTGAGCACAGTGTGTTTCTAATTGATTGCTGAATATATCAATAGTTTGACTCTTATTGCTTTTGTTCATTGTATGAACTTACCACAGTTGCTCTGTTCATTCTCCTATTGACTGTTTTCAGTTGTTGGATATCATGAATAAATGTTAAAACGTTTCCCCACAATCCTCTCTGAAGATCTATGCTTTCAACTCGGCTGAATAAATAACCTAGAAGTGGAATTGCTGGGTTGTGATGTAGGTATGTTCAGTTTTGTGAGGAACTGCTGGATCCTCTGCAAGATTCATTTTTAAATCAATACAACACTAAATTAGTATATATTGAGATGAAGAAAAACATTAATGTATAGTTTTATCAATGCTAAATGTCCCAACATACCCCACTTTGGGGGTGAATATTTTCTTACCTAAAGTAGTGAAGAGAAAAAATTAAGGAGGCCAATGGCAGCTCCCTGGGCCTCTGTTCACTGCAAATGGTGCCTTCATTACTAACCCTGCATCCTTTTAAAACTCTAACCTTAAAGCTTAACGACAGTGGCTGTATCTCTGGGACTGGAATGCAGCTCTCTGAGAACTCTCTCTTCTGCTAAGCCTATTGCCTCTTGGCTCTGAATCATAGAAGTTCTCCTTAAAAGTGTTTTTCTTTTCTCTTCTTCTTTTTTTTTTTTTTTTTTTTTTGGTACTGGGGATTGAATCCAGGGGCACTCTACCCCTGAGCTACATCCCCAGCCTATCAGCTTCTTTTAAATTTTAACTTAATTTTGAGAGGCAGTCTCACTGGGTTGTCCAGAATGACCCTGAATATGTGATCCTCCTCCCTCAGCCTCCCAACTATCTGAGATTATAGGTGAGGACCACCGAGCCTGGCCAAGAGAGTGTCCTTTAATCTCAGGGTCTTCAGTTACCAGTGGTTCCCCATCAGTCTGGAGGTTCCCCCTCCTCTGTGAGAACATTCTAGAAGGCACCTCCCAGGCTCCACACTCTTCCGTTTCCAGTGGGAACAGCAAGTGCTGAAAGGCTCCTCATGAGCCTGTGGGCATTCTATCGCTTGCCATTACGGCCTGGCTTGCATATGCCTTGCTAGAGATTTTAAGGTTTATTTCTAAATTGTAGAATGAGAAGATATTTTTCTCATGTTAAAGGCACGTTAGGCATCAGCAACAGATAGGTGTCACTGACCCAGTCCCGTGGGCTGCAAAACTCACAAGTGCCACCTCTCACAAGGCCTGAATTGAGACACCTGGCACATAGCTCAACCTCCAGTCTTCCTCTTGGAGAAAAAAAAAGTTAAGCATTCAAATATGTTCGCTGGATTTGAGCATCTTGTCCAGGATATTTAATGCCAATGTTCAAATGTGTATTTTTTATTTGTACATTTATTGGCATAAGTGGCAGAGTGCAGGCATATAATAAAGTTAGTGACTCTGAAGAACAAATATTTTATTTATCCCAAGTTTTTAATTTGCCTCCATTTCTTCCAAGCTTTTCTCAAATCTCATCTGTGTTAGTCAGCTTTCTGTTACAATACAAATACCCGAGACAATCAAGTTACAAAGGTAGAAGCTTAATTTTGGCTCACAATGTTGGAGGCTTCAGTTCACCATCAGTTAGCTGAGGTGATTTGGGGCCTATCACATCATGGGTGGAAGTGTGTGTGAGGGGGAAGCAAGTCATTCATTTCATGACTGGGAAGTGAAAGAGAAAGAGGAAGGAGCTAGGTCCCATCACCCTCTGCAAGGACACACTCCCCATGACAGGAAAACCTCCTGCCAGCCCCCATCTTTAAAGGCTCCACCACTTTCCTGAAGCACCACCTTGGGCATGATGCCTTAGCACACAGTCCTTTGGGGGATGTTTAAGGAGCATGTGCTCCAGCCACACAATCTTGTCAAGGGCGTGTGACGGCGCATGAATCTCGTCTGTCCAGTGATCATGATGAAAACACAGCTCACAGACTGGGGATGGGGCTCAGTGGTAGAGCACTTACCCAGCCTGCACAGGGCCCTGGGTCCAATCTCCAGCACTGCAAAAAGACGAAAAGCAAGCCTACAGCTCACGTTTCCCGATGTCTTTTCTTCTATTAGAGGGATTTCACTTCTCTCGTCTAATTTCTTCCCTCTAGAAACTTTTAGCTAAAGAGAGTAGATCATAAATACTCCCACTATGCCCAGGTACCCAAAAATGGAAACTGAAAGATGATGGACATGATAATTACTTTGGTTGTGGTCATCATTTCACAATGTATATGTACATCAAAATATCACATTTTATTCTTTGAGTTTATGCAATTTTATACGCCAGTTATACCTCAATGAAGCTGGAGGTGGGAAGAACGTTTAGCTAAAAAGTAGATCCAAGTATGAAAATGGCAAAGTCCAATGTTAGCTTTTGCATCCTAATTTTTTTCTATAGGAAACACACGGCCATAGTATTAGATTTCAAACCACAGAAGGTAAGTTGCAAAAGTGATCTGTTCTTCCCCTTCCCCCAGTTGTCTGGATTTTCTTTCCAAAGACATGTACCATTACTAGATAGTTATTATTTCTAGTATGTCAACTTTTTCCAAATACATAATACATCGTATATGTATTTTTTATTCCCCTGTCACATAAAGGTTAACATATCACGGTATATATTACAAGTTGCTTGTCCCAAAATCCATTACCCCACTTTTTCTGTATCAACACTCCAGATTTTTGGGGGGTTTCTTATTTAGCTGTCCAGCTAAACACAACCCTGCATTTTGCAGCCTTTCTTTCATAGTGGTGGCTATGTAACCAAGTTCCAGACACTAGAATAGAAGCCCGAGTGCATGTTACATTTCTCACCAAGTCTAACCCGGAAAAGTCTTTTGCTAGCTCGAATGTGGACTTGATAATTGGAGCTGTTGGACCACGAAATAGCCACTTGATGGCAGAGGATAAGATAAAGGAAGCTGGGTTCAATGCTCAGCATCTCAAAAAAAAAAAAAAAAAAAAAAAAAAGAAGCAACTACAAAGGGCAAAATTATTTTCAAATAAGCAAGACTAACAAGTAACATTTCAGTAGCAACAAGGAATTCTAGAAAACAGAAGATACTGTCCATGCATTGAGAAAAAAATAGTCCAAAATTTTTATGCTCAACAGAGATATCTTTCCACAATAATATAAAAATTGAAATGTTTTCAAACAAACAAAAAAGGTAAAGGAAACTGGGTCCATACTTCATAGAATTCATTTACAAACCAAGGCCTGTTGTGGGGCACAACTTAAGAACCAACCGATCCCCACTGAGAAGTCCAAATTTGAGAGTCTTTATTAGCTGGCTGGCTGACTGTCACACGATGCTATTGGGAGAACAGGCCCAAGCACAGGGTTGCAGGGGTTTTTATACCATAAGTAAAGCATGTCAGTACATCAATCATAAGTGGCTGTTTATGATTCAAAACTACAAACTAACATCATGAGATCTAAAAATCATAAGCAGAAGAGGAAGTGCGTTAAAACAACCTTAGTTCGGTACAAGTTAAAGAATGTTTACTAACATCTAGACAATCATTCTCTGACAGGGTATACTGTCCAAGAAAAATAGGAACCAAAAAGAGAACAATATTACATTATATAAGAATTGCCATTTTGTGCTGCCAAATATGCTATGCTAAGCAACTGTTGATGGGTACAGAGGGGGGATGTTCCCACAGGAGAAGCATTTCCTACGTGTCATGGAGTCTCAGGGTAAAATGGAGTTTGTTGGGTCATTGTCCACATAGCCTGGCCCATAACAGGCCAGGGTATATCTGGATTTTTTAAATGAGTAAGAGAAACAGCTTTAAATACTGCAATAAGGTTTCTGTTGTTTGCAGCAAAATATAATCCCCCTCCCCTACGCTTTTTTCCCCCCAGTAGTGCTGGGGATGGAATCCAGGACCTCACACACACTGTGACACTGAGTTCCACCCCAGCCCAAACACGTGTGCATGCTTATGTAGTTTGATTTCACACAGAGGCTGTATCATCTTCATTCTACCCAGCAAAGTAAGAAATGCCTATTTTTTTCTCTTCACAACTAATGTGACTTCCACATTAGGAAGTCAGCTGTATTTCTCTCAGGCAGAGGGTCCTCCCCATCATCACGCGGCCTGCTAAATCAACCTCCAGTGTCAGAACTTGGCCCTCACAATCAGCAGGTGAACATGTGTTAGTTTAAGGTCTGAAGATTTCATATTCCACAACCAGGCTTCTGAGTGTAATCCCCTTTGTTCATGGATTGTGTGAGCCAGCAGACCAAACATTTTATGCTGGATGAAAAAAATAAATAAAAAGAAAGAAAGAACTCCAATGAAGCTTTAAGTTGTTTCCGGAGGCAGAGGTTTTTGTTTTTGTTTTTGTTTCGCCCCCATCCATTACTCCCTGTCTACAACTTACATTTGTCAAATTTAGAATTAATTCACCAAATTGGAAAACCTAACCTGTCATGTTAGAAGCTTTGAGTATTTTTTTGGAATACTTATCGAGGGATTAAACTGAAAACAAGACCATCTAATTTTACACTTACTTCAAAGAGAAAAATAATCCCAGCAGCTGCAGCTAAACTCCAGGTACTGACAAAGGAGCAAGTCCCACAAGCGAACTTTGAACAAGGTTCCAGTAGGTGGCAGTATTGGCCAACTTTTTTCTTAGGTGCCAGTTAGCTTTTTGTTAAGTTAAATACATATCTTTAAATTTCTCAATGAGGTTCTGCGTTTTAGTATATTTTATGCTCTAAATTATAAAATTAATAAAACACTGAATAAACCATAATGGATTAATTGAGGGACGAATTAAGTTTTGAGCACTAACAAGTGCTAGGGGCTTTGTAAGGGACTGAATCATGTCTTTTCTCCAAATTCATAGACTGAAAGACTAGCTCTCCAAAATGACTGTACACAGAGATAGGGCCTCTAGGGAAGTAGAATTAAATGGGGTCAAGAGTGGGTCCTAATTAATGGGTCTAGTGTGGAGGTTGGTTCGTTTGCAGTGCTGGGGATGGAACCCACTGAGCTACATCCCAGCCTGGGGTCAGTGTTCTTATAACAACAGGGAAAAGACTGGGGTGCAACTCTGTGGTGCAACCTTTGCCAAGCAAGACAAAGTCCTGGGTTCCATCTCTAATACTGGAAAAGAAAAAAAGAAGAAGGAGGAAGAAGAGGAGAGGAAGAAAGAAAAGGAACCCCACAAACATTTCTCATTCTCTCTCTCTCCCCCTCAGTACCCATGTTTGGGCACAGCAAGAGAAGCCTCACAGAAACCAGCCCTCTTGCTGGCATCTTGATCTTGAATTTCCAGCCTCCAGAACGGTGAGAAATAAATACCTGTGGTTGAAACCATGCATTCTGTCTGAGGGCCACCCCAGTAGAATGGGGGAGGCTTGGCCAACATGGTCTCTTTAAGACTGGACCGTCCTGTGTGGGATGATGGTTCCCGTCTTACCTGCCCCGGTCGAAGGATCAGCGATCGGCTCCAGTACCCGGGAATTATGTGGTGAGTTTGGCTACGACTGCTGGGCTCTGGTTCCAGTCTCTGCTGGTTTTCTGTCTTCCGCATCCACTGATATCTGTGTGGCCAAAACCAAAGTGTTCTTTCTGTCTTCCTCCAGCTCCGGCTCACAGGGGTGGCTGACACTGCTGCTCATTCCTTGCTGGAACTTCAGCCCGCGCTCTGTGGCTTCCCTCCACCGCCTGGTCTGTTCCTCTCAGCACGCTTTGGAGCCGCCCTTCGCCTCCCTGACTGCCAACAGCAAAGAACCAAGGCTGGTTCTTGAGCTTCCTCCCCGGTCACCTGCGGGCATGCTCTTAGTGACCTCCACCAGCTCCTGCCTCCCACTCCAGCCCCCCAGCGCTTTCCTGTTTCCTTGCTTGTCCCCCTGCAGTGATGCAGCAGCCAAGGAGACCCTTCCAATATGAGCCAGATCATGTCACTCCTTGGCTCAAAGGCCCCCAAAGGCTCCTAACTCAAGAGCAGAAGTTAAAGTCTATTTTTTTTTTTTTTTTTTTTGGTACCAGGGATTGAACCCAGGGGCCCTTAACCACAGAGCCACATCCCCAGTCCCTTTTTATTTTTTATATTTTATTTTGACACAGGGTCTCATTAAGTTGTAGAGGCTGGCTTTGAACTTGCGATCCTCCTGCCTCGTCCTCCTGAGCCGCTGGGATGACAGGTGTGCACCACCACACCTAGCAAGCCAAAGTCTTTATAACAGCTCGCAAGGCTCTACACTGTGAGCACCTGCATCCCCCAGCCCCTCGCCTGTCACAATTTCTCCTGGCCTGTGCTGTCACTACTCTTGCCTTGGCTCACTCACTCCTATTACCCAAGTCAGTCATGTTTCTGCCTCAGGGCCTTTGCACGTTCTAGCCTCTCTGCTTGGAATACTTCTCTGATGATATCCTTGGGGGAATCCCTTTCTAAATTGCAAACCACCCACTGACTCAGTGCCTCAAAGCTCTTCCTTTTCTTCATTTCTGTCTTCTTTTGGCCCATGCTGTTTCCTAACATACTATCTATTCTTTTCTTTTGTGGTACTGGGGATTAAATCCAGGGGTGCTCTGCATCCTCAATCCCTTTTATTTTATTATTTCTTAATTATTATTTTAAGTAGGTTTGGTCTTGCTAAGTTGCCCTGGCTGACCTTGGACATGCCATCTTCCTGCCTCAGCTTCCTGAGTGGCTGGGATTACAGGTGTGTGCTACCGCCTCTGGCACATATCACATATGTTACTTGTTTATTTTCTTTATGGTTTGCTTTCACTTCCCAGAATACAAAGTCCAACAGGGCAGATTTTTGATTTTGTTTTCACTGTTCTGAACTCAAAAGCTGGAACAGTTCATGGCACTCTTATGAAAATACGAATATTTTCTGAATAATTGAATGACTAATTGAAAGAACTACATCACGTTGCCTCACTTGGAGATAATGACTAAGAACGAGAAGTCACTGTGCAAAGAACAGTTTCCAACAGCTGTCTACATCTCACACAGACAGAACAAAAAAATTAGATATAAATTCATGCAATAAGATTAAATGAAACTTTCAAAATCAGACATTGAGGATTCTTAAGTACTGCAATAAGCTATAAAGAAAAACAACCAAATCTTTAGAGACATTGGAAAATAGGATAGATTAAAATTTGCCAATTGTCTATCATCACTCTGAGTGAATGACAAAAGAAGAATTGGCCAACTTCTCCTGATTTTCCAGGTCCAGGTGTCTGTGGCTAAAATAAATGTATTTTTTTATCTGACTTTTGTATATTTAAATATGCAAATGTAGCATAATTATGTGCTTAGAGAGTGAATAACTTTGTAATGCTAATCCTGTTTTTAAAAACCAGCAAAGTTGGTTATAAAGATTATTATACAAAATTCATTGTATGACTCAATTCCCTTAAGGAAATGGTGTAATTTTTATGATATTCCTGAATATTATTGGCATGTATTCACATAGCTCTCTTTAAGGAAGCCAATAGTATAATGAAATGTCATATTATCTGCATGCCAGACAGAAGTTATTTGGATTTTATAAGATAGGGTTTGGAGTGAGACACGCATCAGTGAAAATGTTTTGCCTAATGAATAGTGATGGCTCTAAAACAGGATTGCTTGTAAATGCACTGAACTGTTTACCCGAGTTCCATCAGAAGGTGATGAACTGGACACATTTGGTGATGTCGTCCATCTTGAACGGTTTCCTTAGTTATATGTATCATTGTTAGAGTTCTTGTCTCCAGGCTGTTACTGCAGGCACTCAGCAGATAGATGCGTGGATCTGACTTAAACGGCCCCTTAGATCTGGGAAGGGCCTCAGGAATCATTACCATGGACGCTCTTGTATTCCAGGTCAAGATATGTGATTCAGGGACAAGAAGGAACTAGCCTGAGGACCTGCAGCCAACTCGTGGCTAGCTGACATTAGAATCTGGTTCTTCCATTTCCAGGCCTATGCTACTCAGAGAACCCGTCGACATTCCCAAATGCCCATGGTGGCATTTCTCCACCCATGCCAGCAGCAGTCTGTAAGAAGCATATAAATTATATTGAAGCTGATCAGGCCGCTTTGGGCAAGAATGGGCAAAATATGGGAATGGGAACTGACGTTTGGGAATCATTGCATTGATGTTTGGGACCATGGGAAAGGAGAACAGACTGCACATAGTTCCTGGTGCTTTGCTCTTCTATCAGATTGAGCAGTGGCTCTAAGGACAATGAGGTCATGCCTGTCACTCTGCAGCTGACTCGAAGGATGCACATCTATGTACTTCCTCTCTGTCAGATATTTCCAGCTAATGTTGGTAAAAATGCCCACTAAATGTCATAGGCTTCTGGGTACACAGAGAAAAGTCGCATAACAGGCCCCTTATTGAGATAAGGATACCTGAATATTTTCTGCACTCTAAATCTGTTTTCTATTCAGTTAAATATTAGGCCATCTGGTAATGGAGAAACTGGAAATTCATCCAGGCTAACCTGATGAATGGTGCATTTCCTGCCTTTGGGGCTTTGGATTTTTCAGTTTCGTGTCATAATAGATGGTGATCAGGATAAAAGTCAGAGCTGTCTTAGAAATGGGCCTTGTTTAACTCTGGGTACATGTGCATGTAATTCACGTAGTAAGACCCATGTTTTACTAGTGTGCCTGTATGCTCAGGAAACCCAAGAATGCCAAAGACCAGAGTCAGGTTGCCCCAAGCAACAAAGGATACAGCCACTTACCTTGCTGATTTTGTCAGTTATGGTGTGCGGCTCGGTGAACATTCAGCACTAACGTATGATACCCAAAGTTGGGTTCATAAACTGAGAGCTGGGCACATCAGACGCATATCTATTCCATTAACTTTTCACGTGTGCAGAGAATAAAACACATACTAAAAGAGTTCAAGGGTTTTATAAGTCATCAAGTGGCAATGAGTATATCAATGAGGAAAACAACAACAAAAGCTTAAAGTAAAGAAAAAAACCTTAAAGGCACTCCTTTAGAGCTGGGGGTGAAGCTCAGCATCAGAATACTTGCCTAGCATGCACAAGATTCCTGGTTCCATCCCCAGCACTGCAAAATAATTTTTAAAAAATAACAATAAGGAAATACATAACATAGAAGAACAATTCAACTGCAGGAGTTTTCAAACGTATCAGTCACGAAAGCTAAATGTTGAGAACAGGGTATCTGGATATGAGAGTAAAGTGCTAAGGCTTTACATATTCAAGGCAAATGGTAATCGAGTTCATATCACTAATAATCATAGGGAAAGTGATGTAAGTGAAATAAATAAGATTGAACTTATTGGCTGGGCTTGGTGGCACACACCTGTAATTCCAGTGACCCAGGAGGCTAAGATGGGAGGATCACAGATTGAGGCCAGCTTTAGCAATTTAGTGAGATCCTGCCTCAAAATAAAAAATAAAAAGGGCTGGGATATAGCTAAGTGGCAGATGCTGCTGGATTAGATCCTCAGTACTGAAAACAAACAAATAAATGAATTCATTTGATAATCCCTTTGGGCAAAGGAGAGACACAGCCTCTCCTTAGACACGTGGTGGTCTGATAACTGAACAAATCCTGGGTTCTGTTATCAAGAAAGTAGGGGGAGGTGGTACCTGTTATTGACACATATTATAAGCACAGAAGATGATTCTGATTTTGAAGTCACAAGTAGTGTACCGTGTAATTGTTGGACATTAAAGAGAATGAATTCCTTCTTGTTTTCTCAGGCTCAGAGCTACTCAGACATTGAGAAGCAAGTTTGTCAAGATGACAGAGAACCAAGGTCATGAATTCCAGTGATGAAACAAAATATTCATTCATGAGTTTTTGGCAGAGTTCCAAGTCGACGACTTAGCTAAAAATGGGATTTTCCTAGGTCTCTTTTGCTGTCCTCCATGAGAGTGGCCAAATATTAGAGAAAGAAGGGACCTTAGAGAAAATCTGGCTAACTTTCCCATCCCACCAGCGTACCACCCATTTCAAGCTTGAAGGGCTATGATGTTGAGAGGTTATGTAATTACTGGGAATGAGCCCAGAAGTCTGTGACAAAAGTCAGGCACTCCCTCTCCTCTCTGTGTGTGTTTCTGGTGCTCTTTCTACGTCTTTAGAGTGTTTCTCTGATTGCATTTGTTGCTATCTAAATCCAAATACATGCTAAATGAGCATGAATTATTTTTGACACTCAATTTCCTAAAGGGACACATGGGGGCAGCAAATGTCTAGGAAAAAAATTCCAGTTCTAATTTGCACCAGTTACATCTACGCAGAATATTTGTGAAATGTTCGGGGAAGGGGCATTAGAGGTTTGTTTGTTGTTTGTCTTTAGTTTACTTATTTGATGGTACTGAGATTGCTTATGATCCATATGTTTCATCATGGAATTAGGAATTTCGGAGAAAATATTAGTCACCATGATTCCATTTTGCTTCCAAATGCACCTTTGCAAAGAGATTGTGAAAACTTCTTATAAATAGGAAGTGTACCTCTTTCTGAATGTTCAAGTCACATCTTCCTTTATAGAAATTAATGAGATGTGGTGTCATAGGAATAAGTAAAGTCAAATTTATTGGAGATTTCTTTTAATTATCTGTTATCACAATCCATTTTTATACTATAGGGTGTGTGTGTATGTGTGTGTGTGTGTGTGTGTGTGTGTGTGTGTGTTGCCAACCTAGGGCATTGCACATCTAGGCAAACTCTACCACTGAGCTGCTTCTTCATCCCTATGTAACGATTATTGATGAACAAAATATTCTCTTTGGGTAGATACTTCTACTTAAAAAAAAAAAAATTCCCAGCTCATTAAATGTTGTTCTTGTTTTTGCCAAGTTTCTTATCACCCCCTAATACCTCCCAATTAAATAGTAATTTCTACAGAATTATTTCTGCCTTTCCATCAGCTATCAATTGGAAAAGGGAGAATTTGCTCTAAGAAACTTCACAAATGTACTAATAGATGAAAATGTAATGCTACAAAACTAAGAACTAAAATACAGAAAGTGGAGTCCTGGTACTTTAAATTTACTGTCACAAAATATTAGTTGTGTGACCAAACTGTTCAAGACACAGATAAGTGTAGGCATATTCAAACTAGGATTTGATGTTTTCTTGTGTGTATGTGTCTGTGTGTGTGTGTGTGTGTGTGTGTGTGTGTGTGTGTGTTACTGGACTTTAGACCCAGGGACATTTTACTGAACTACATCTCCAGTCTTTTTATTATAATTTTTTGTAGAATTTTTTTGGTACCCAAGATTGAACACAGGGGCACTTACCCACTGAGCCACATCTCCAGCTCCTTTTTAATATTTTATTTAGAGACCACCTTTTTTAGTGTTTGAGACAGGTTTTTGCTAAGTTGCTGGGGATCTTGCTAGTTTCCCAGGCCAACTTCAAACTTGCAATCCTGTCTTGGCCTCCCAAGGAGTTGGGATTACAGGTATAGACCACTGTGCCTGAGTTTTCAGCTTTTCTTGTAACTTTCAGAGGAAATTGAACTCATTCTTGGGAAATGGTCACCAAGGAAATGTGGACATGAGACTGAGGAGTGATTTCTCTAGCTTTGTTCAGAGTCAAGGCCGTGGAGATGATTTTTATCAACCTTGCACTTTCCCTGCCTGCAATTAACAATACACGCATAGTATCTGTATTTAATTCCAACTTCTTTAAACCAGATTGGATGCTTAAGTTCACTAGCATTCTTTAGTCCAAATCCTTTATTTTTATTTATTTATTTATTTATTTGCAGTACTGGGGATCGAACTCAGGGCCTTGTGCTTGTGAGGCAAGCACTCTACCAGCTGAGCTATCTCCCCAGCCCAAATCCTTTATTTTTATTAATGTAGGATGCAATGGATTAGCTCAGTAATAGGTGTGGTCAGGGGAAGGTCACCTGCCTGGCCACTGTTATGATTTGGGTCTGAAATGTCCCCAAAGGACTGTGTGCTAAAGGGTTGGACCCAGCCTGTGGTGCTATTGGGAGGTGATGGAAGCTTTAGAATGCGTGCAAAGTGAGATCATTCAGAGCATCCCCTAGAAGGGAATATTGGGGCTCTGGTCCCCTCCTCTGTATTTTGCTTCCCAGACACCATGAGGTGAGTGGTTTTCTTCCCTACATACTCCCAACATGATGCACTGCCTCGTCACAGGCCCAAAGGAACTGAACAAGTAACCAGAGACTAAATCCTCTGCAACTGTAAGTCAAAACAAATCTTTCCTTCTTATATGTTGATAATCTCATTACTTTGTCACAGTGATGGAAAGCCAACTAACAGCCACCAACAAGCTAAGTGACTGTGGATTCAGGTAATGTACTTGCACTAGGCTGGGTATATGCTCCTGAACTCGGCTCAGTATACACACACCTGTAATGAGGGGCATTATGAACACTCTTAAGGTCCTAAACATTGTGTTATTCTGGCAGTTTCTTCCACAGGATAAAACCATGGAAAACATACTGAATTTCTCTTTCAGAGGTTTGAGCCAGGTGCTGTTTAATTTCAAACATCACAAGTCAGATTCTTCCTATCTAGTGTTGGAGGTACACACCAGAACTTGCCAAGGTCAAAGAAATTTTGTTGTTTGAAGAGGTTTTGCATTGTTAGATTCTCTTTCTAATAGTAGAAATAAAAGAAAAAAGACATTAAAAATCATGTAAATATCCTTTTTGGTACAAATATTTGAGCACCATAAGAATACATAAATAGGATATGTATTATTTACATGTGGTACTTAACCTGAATTTTATATAATAGTTGCTTGAGTGCTCTAATAATAAAATGAGAAAACATCTATTTCAACAATTTTAAGTATTTATTCTTTATTCAGTACACCTGAGAGTTTCATTCAAACCATAGTTTTAAAGTTTTTAGATAGAGATTAAAAGTAGTCAAATGCTATTGTCTGAGTCCTTGTTCAACTATGCATCTTAGACAACTTTTCCTTTAAAAGTTCCTGAAGCAAATGAAAATCGGTTTTTCAGAATTAGAAATCAAATATTTAGGCTGAAGACCACAGTAAACTCAATATCCTATAACTTTGGTATTTTAAATAGTAATTCTCAAAGGGACAAGTCGAGTGGGAAAGGGGACTGTGTGTATAAATTGTCAGGTTTTGGTGTTTGTTTTCAATCATTACCAGAGAGAAAACTTCCTTTTTATTCTTCTGAGCACCACACTTCAAAGGAAAATTGTATAATTCTTATATGCACAACATCGTGGCTGAAATTATCTAATTAGAAAGGTTATACAATTTACATTGTAAGTTGCAGAAAGAGCACATTTTGAGCTGGGAAACAGTGAAGTGATATGTGCTCTGTCAGTTCTTTCAAAACTTCATATACTTGATCTGGTCTTGTTAAATTGTCAACTTAAATTTTGAATGCAATTTGCCATGTTGAAATAAACACAGGGCCACTTGAACAATGCTCCTCCCCAGGGTTCCAGAGACATGTTAGATAATGTTTTATTTTGCAAAGAAGAAGGAGGGAGGAAGAGAAGGGGGAGGAGAGAAAAGAAAAAGAAAAAAGAAAGGAAAAAGAAAAGGCAATGATCTAAAGAAAAATAAATACAGATCTGGGGAGCAAAGATAACATATCTTTGAATTTTGAATCTGAGGTTGGAAATTCAAAGGTAACTGGTTTGTCCTTTCGTGATGTTTGATAAATAATCCGTACAGGCTCAAAATACCTACAGGCATCGCACTTTTACTATAGATCTAGCCTTTCAGCAACACGTGCAAAAGGAGTAAGACTCCATTGTTAAGAAAGTACCAGAGATTAAAACTAAAGTCTGAAAGGTTTGAATGGCAACAAAGGTTTGCTCTTTTGAAGTCTGTGGTCTCCTGAGAAAGCAGTGGAATCTGGAGTCTGCGGGTCCCCATGAGCACATCCTCAGGATGTGCTTAAAAAGGAGAAGGCCCTATCTCCTATCTTTAGATTAAGTGGTAAATACTTGAGAAAATCCCAGACCACGCATTACGGCCTGTTCCGCCATTAGTCAGTGCAGACAAACTGAAAGTAAACGAAGCCTTGACGGGAATCTAGGATCCTGAATCCTGCCGGCAGGGGAGTACTGGGCGAACGTTCCAGGGCCTGCACAAAAGCAACCAGGACCGACCCCTGGCGACAGCCCGGGCTTTGCATGGTAGAAAGTTTTGAGGCTTCCTTCCCAGACTTTCAGGAGACTTGCTTCAATTTAGGAGACTCTCTGTCTCCACAAGTCTCTAAATTCTGAATGGGAAGGAGCCAAATCAGCTCCCCGCCTCCTGGCCAGCAGGGATTTGGCGCCAGAGCGCGCAGCAGGGACGGTCAATCCCGAGGGTTAGCCTCAGCGCCCCGCGCGGCTGCCCCCTACTCGTGCCGCAGGCAGCCCTAGGACTGGCCTCAGAGCCACCGCCTGGCCACCTGAGAGTTGGCGGGATGGGTAAAGCAAAGTGGCGTTTTAAATTTTAGGGGTCTAAGCGCCGGTTGCCAGAAGCCCCTGCGCGTCCCCTCTGCGTAACTGGGAAGTGACGCCCACCTGTTTGCATAAATACTGTCATTCCAGGCAAAGACCCCTGTACCCCGAATGGTGAGCGGGGCCCTCCCGAAGCGTAGCTCAGCCAGCCGCAGCTTCCTGAGGATTTCTTGGCGGGTGGGGAAATGGCCCCTACCCGGAGCTGCTTGCGAAACCAGAGGATTTGGTGCGCTCACCTTGCGGTTGGTGCGTAAAGCTGAGACTGCAGCCCGTGCCTGGCCGCCTGCCTAGGAAAAGTCATCCAAGCCGCTCCAACAACCCAACTCCGGGGGGCCTTAAGTACAAATATAGAAAACTTGCCCATGCAGGGGGAGAGAGTCCTAGAGGGCTCTGCGACTGAACGCTCGCCTGGTCAGTAGACTTATCCCAGCAAGTTTGGAGAGACAATGGAGCAGAGAGCCGAAATCTCTCTCCCCCTAATTTAGCAGGAAGAGGTCGGGTACTGGAGAATTCACTGTTTGGGGGTTTCACATTCAGAGAACAGGTGCCAAACTCATGGACGGAGCCAGTGAGATGGAGACGCCAAGTGTGTGAGAAGTTGGGACTGAAGGGAGAAGAGGGAGACTGGAAGAAAAAGAAGCCAAATGGGGGAATAAAAGTGACATCTGATCCCAAATAAACTTTATTGTCACCCAAAGACTGCTTCTGTTCTTAGACGTGGACACACTATGTTGTGTTTCTAAACCTTTAACCCGGGAAAAGCACCCCTGCCACCAGGAGATGTCACGAATGGCTGAGTTTAGCAGCGATGTTGGACTTGTTAAATTGGCTAATATGAATGCAGAGCAATTTTATTTGAGAGATTTGCACTTTGCCATATTTAGGATGGAGATGTGCCCTGTTTCCCAAAAGAGGAAATATAAATCTGGGGTCTTCAGTTTTTATAAGGTCAAAGATGAAAAGTAACTGTGAGTTTTAAAAGGCAACCCCAAAAGTTTGACTCAGATAGAGGCACACATTTCCCTCAATGGTTCCCAAATTTGATAGACACCAGCATGACTGGGAGGGGAGGTTAAAATATTAATTGCTAGGGTCCCACCCCCAGAAATTTCAGTGGCCACCTGAGAATCTGCATATCTAAAAGTTGCCAGGTGATACCAATCTTGCTGATTCCAGGACCAAACTTTGAGCGGTACTGACCTAAGCCATTGGTTTTGAAATTGAGCTGCACATTGGCATCACTTAGGATGCTCTTAAAAATGTTTTTGCCTGAATCCTATCCCCAGAAATTTTGATCTATTTGGTTCCAGGAGATGCTTGGGCATTCAGATTTTAAAACTCTTCAGATGATGCTAATATATAGTAAAGTTTGAAAGCAACTGCTTAGGTTATCAACTGCCCAGACGACTTTTATTTTATTTATTTATTTTATTTTATTTATTTATTTATTTATTTATTTTGAGAAGGGTCAGAGATCCTCTCCCATTGTGCTTTTGGAAATCCTGCCTTCTAATTCAATTCCTCAGTCTTTGGAAAGTACTATTCCACACCTTACAGATTATTTTGCCCAATGATACAAGCATAACATGGACTCTCTGTTTTCACGGGGAATTAAACAGGATGGAACAACCTTTCCCAGGCCTTCAATAGGCGTAAATGATAATTTGACATTGAGCAGCATGCCCACATGTCTTCCCCACACTGCTCTTTCACTCACGATGGGCTTAGAGGCCCATCAGGAGCCCAAGTGATCTCTCAAGGCTAGTGATGAGACACTTTTCAGGCTGAAGTTATGGGGAGCAAGAGTTCCAAATCAAAGTTGATCACATGCACTAGAGTCCCAACTCCCAACTCAGCAACTGCTGGCCACCAGACCTGGGGAGGGGGTGGAATGTCCAGAATCGCAAAGGTATAAACTCAAAATCTGGTTATATTAAGATATGAACTGCTGATACCAAGGACACTTCACAGGGACATCTGAAGGGAGGGGACCCTTCTCTTGATCCTGGGAAAGGCAAACAAGGAGGACACATCAGGCACTCCACTAGTGTGGGTTTGGATACCTGCAGGGTTTCCTCACCTCCCTCTAGATGAGGCAGGACCAGGAAGGAGGGGAGGCAACCAGAGGCTTCTGAAGCTGGACAGGAATAGCTTATCAGTTCCCAGGGCTTCTGCCTCTCCCCCATTTCCACACCATTCACGGGTACTACTTGGGCTACCTTAACCCCTCTAGGAACAAGCACAGGAGTGGGAGGAGGACAAGTGGATTGGAGGAGGGATTAAAATCTTCTCCCACCTCTCAGGAATTACCTACGCCCTAAACACACACCAAAAGGGTCTCCAAGAACTCAGTTGGGTTTTGTTTTGTTTTGTTTTCCTCTCACTTTCCGTTGATCTATTTAGAAGGATCTTTAGAACTTATTTGAAGACTAGGAAAGTAAACATCCACCCAAGGGGGCTGCAGGTGGACCAATTCCAAAAAGCCAAGGGTCCCAGGCCCAGAGTGGGCACTCCACTCACACCTGTTTCAAGAATCCAGGGCACCCTCCTCTGTCTTTCCCAGCCTGTCGGGACACGACTGGACCTGGCGATTTATTCTGAAGGCGGGTTGGGGAGTCCCCCATTCCTCTGCCCCCTCTCCCCAAACCCCATCCCCACACTCTGCGCGGTCTTCTGTTAGGGTTTCCCTCCGGGGCAGATTACTTTATGACAGAGTGTGATAAGTGGTGATTTTGTTCCTCTTTTGATGGCAGGATTGCTTTGTAAACAGAAGCGCAAACTCGTTCTGATAGTGGTTCCGCACCAGTGCGCAGCGGCTGCCCTGGCACAGCGGGCGGCGGAGACAGCCGCTGCACCTGTTGCGCAGGGCCGAGAGCGCTCGGAGGCCGCAAGTGGACCGGGCGCACCGAGCGGTGACACGCTTCTCCAGCCTGTGGGAGTTCTTGGTCTCTGGGCCTTCCCCTTTGCTGCGCGCCTTAGACCTTCCATATCCAATGATTCTGAGGTGAAACCGCGCAGTCCGGAGCGCCAGGGTGGAACATCCCGGATGCGTACCGGGTGGCTGGTCCTCCCTTCCCCACCTTCTCCCTGGGTACCTTCGCTAAGATGTTTAGTTACTTTCTCCAGTGGTTACTGGTAATCCTGTTCCTTTGCCTTAATCCCACTGGGGAGTCCAGAGGACTTTGGGGCCCTCTTCGCTCCCTGTGAAGGAGCCAGGTCCAGAGTGGCAAAACGCTCAGTCTGCCTCACCTTTTCATTTGAGGAGTCTCGCGTTCTTCCGTCCTGGCTGTGGCCCTGAGGGTCAGTTGATTACCCCGAGTGGCACAAGAAAGAACAAAAGTTGAGTTGAACTTGCCCTGGCCCAAGGGCGGAAAGGAGGAGCCACTTCAGGGGGAAGAAGCGGTGCAGAGAACCATCACTCAACCTGCCCAGTGATCCCGGGCTCCCCAAAAGGGAAAGCGATCCCCAGGCCATCACACAAGTGGCTGGGTCCAGATTTCCAAGTACCTTTCAGGACCCTCTGGCAGGAGCTGTTGGGAGCACACCCATTGTTGAATAAATAAGTGAGGAAGAGTCTGGAGCTTCCAGGGTGGGATAAAAATAAGATTGAAGTAGAGATTAAATTTAAGGAAGAGATTTATCCTGCTTCATTTGGGGGACCAAGGGTGCTGGGAGGAGGGTTAAGCCAGAGAAGGGTTTCCACTGGCTTATCTCACACCACAGGCCTCAGAGAGAAGGAGCTCTGTGCTACCTGAAGTTGGGAGTGCTGAGCAATCTGTCACCAGGTCTTCCCACCCCTTCCCATGGCTCATACCTCCCACAACAAATGGCACACAGAAAAGCTGGTGATCAGGTGGGGAATTCCAGGGCCCATGGGCTGCAGAACCTGCTTGATGGTGGCATCGCAGGGAGTGGGGGAGAATGTTCACTGCTCTCCTCCTAAACCAGCAGAAAAACAAGATAATTTAAAAATGCACAAGTTTCTCACTCAAAGGAGCTCCCAGGCCACACTTCCAGGGGTTGCTTGGATGCTAAGAAGGGGTGCCAAAGGCAGTTAGTGGCCTTAGGCCTGCCCAGATGCTGGGCAGGGGTCTGGGCCTCTAAGACTGACTGGAAGGTAGGTGTAGAATGAACTGGGGAGGTGCCAACTTCCCACCTATCACGCCTTGCTCTGGGAGGTGGCTGAGTTCCCCAGGGTTGCGGGGAAGGAATTCCAGGTGGGAAAAGGTTCTGAGGAGTAAAGTCAGTGTTCTGGTAGCAAGGGTAGGATGCAAAGCTGGCAGGACCAGGGCTTGAGAAAGGAGTCCCAGAAGGGGCAAATTGTCCCAGTGGAGATGTGTATGAGGAAGGGACAATCATTAGTTGACATCTTGACTTGATCCCATCTTGGGTGCTACAAGTTTCCATGGAGGGTCTTGTCATCCTTGACAAGACTCAGTGGTGTAGACCATCCTTGACAAGGCTCACCAGCCTCTGGAGCTCACGTAATGGACATTGTCTTAAGCAATTTGCTCACCTTCTCCTGTTGAATTCCCACCCATTACACACTTAACAATCGAGGAAACTGAGGTTCAGACAAATTCAGTAACTTGCCTAAGATCACACAACCAGTGAATGTAGAAGACAACTGAAAGCAGACTCCAACTGGTTTCACTCCAAAGCTCAAATCCAGCCCGGGGCTGCTCCCTAATTCCTCCTCCTCCAACCTCTCCCTTCCCCAGCACGAACGACACCTAGGGCTCTCCTTCCCAAGGGCGGACGCCCCATCCCATCCTCCCTCAACCCTGCCCAGCGGCTGGACTTCGCACTTAACCCCGCCCGCAGCTTTGCTTCCCTCTTCCCGCACGTGTCATCTGTCTCTCAAAAGAAGTATCCAGGGTGGAGACGACACTCTTCGCGCCCCACCCAGGCCCCGACACACGCCCGATGCCTCTTCCTGGGTTGGGCCTGGCCCACCCAGCCGAATCCCAAGGTTGATCCTTTCACTATCGGGAGAGGCGGGGCTGTCTAGACCTGAAACCAGGGCTCACTTAGAGCGCAGCGCCCCCCGCCGGAATTCTAGAGAGCTACAGGCAATCCTTCACTTGGGTCTGGGACTCAAAAATTAGGCTTCACCACTCGTTTCTAGAGTCTGGAAAATGTTAGGGAAGTTGCAGAATAAAGACTTATGAGCTAAAAACACCATTTAATTATTATTTTAAATTCTTGCCAAGACAAACCAAACAAAAATACCGGTAAACAAACCCCAAACTCCTTGACCACGGTTCTAAGACAGATCCAAGAAAGCTTCCAATCAACTAGGGAAGCAGCACTGAAATGATAATGCCGCAGATTAGGGACGAGTAAAATAGTGAAGCGACAAGGGGGACTCCACGGACACCCCCTCCCTGGGAAACCCAGGAGGGTGCAGAACGGTCTAGGCAGGTTCCCCAAGGTTTGAAGCTCAAACACAGGGTTGGAAAGGGGAGCCTTTGGAACTGAGGACCTGTTTGCTCCATTCTGCGGTGAGGAACTGACCTTTTACACATATTTGCCTGACATGTCTGAGAAGACGATTTGAAACCGGTTCTTTGTTCGTCTTGAAGTCCCCGTGATGGTAGCCTGGGAGAGTAATCGGGCCCTAGACCCAAACTCAGGACAAACCGATCTCATACTGCGGGAATGGACTGGCACGGCTGTTGGGGGGCCGTGGCCCGAGGCGAATCTTCTCACCCCGGCGTCCCTCCTGGCCAGGTGTGGTTCCTGACCCGACGGAGGTGTGCTCCTTGGGAGCCCCAAATCCTGTGGCTTCTTTTAAAGCTCCCCTCTAATTAGAAGCAGCCGTGAAATCACTCGAGTGATTTTTATCTGTCATGGGAAAGTAAACCCCAACCAAAAATCCCAGTTGTGCATCCCAAAGCCACCAGCGCTCCCATTCTCCCTTTTCCAAGTTTTTAATGGAAAAGATAAAGAGCTGGGAAGCCTTAGAAGCGGGGCATTTTGAAAATGGCACGGGGTGGGCCTCATATGGAAGTGTCAAATGTATGAGTGTGTGTATGTGTGTGTGTGTGTGTGTGTGTGTGTGTGTGTGCAGGGTTTTTCTCTCTGCTGCGGGCGGAGACTAAATCTAGAAGGCAGAGATGAAACAGAATCAAGAACGTGTTCACCTATTAAGCAACACTTGATCTAGAATCCAACGCCGAGGCGGCCCTGAGGGTGGCCGACTCAGATCCGTTAAGGCGGGCAGTGCCGGGACCCTCGTGGGCGGGCGAAGAGCGGGGGAGGGACTTGGACCCACAGCGAGCGTCCAGGTGCACCACCGAATCTCTCAGCGTCAGGCTGTTTCTTCGGGTCTTGCCCATCCCCCACCTCTCACCCAGGGTGGAGAATCCCTTAACCCCCAAAAAGTTCCCAGGGCAGAGGAGCCCTGGGATGAGCACGTAGATGCCCCCACTACTCGGGTGCGAAAGCACAGACTCATACTCGCGTCGCGCCCAGCAAACCTCAGCAGTCAGTCCGCTTCGGTTCCCTGGCCAGGGACTGACCGGGAAAGCGGGTTGGGGCTGTTGGGAAAAGCTGGAGCTGATGGCGAGATTGCTGCGGCTATAAATCCATCACTTCCCAGGTCAGCTCCGCGAGGTGCTGGGACTGGGGCTGGCGGAGTAAATTCCTGGGCCAGCGCGCATGCGTCGGCAGGTAGCAACCCAGCTCTTTATGACCAGGTGAGATGTTGGTGAGCAGGTAAAAAGGAGGATTTGCCTAAGCGATTCCAGGGAGCGGGCCCGGCCGAGCCCTCCAGCCCATGCCCGGCGGGGACCCATCGCCAGGAGCGCGGAGCCGCGATGTCCATACTTGCCAAAATGGGGGACTGGCAGGTACGCGGGTTTGCCTTGGCCGGGCTGAGGTGGGCGGGGGTGGAGCGGGGGATGGGGGCCGGGAGGGGGGAGGCGGAGAGGAAGCGCCGTGACCCAGGGCAGGGGAGTCGTAGGTGAGGCACGCCTGGCAGCGCCCAGGAGGGAGTGCTCCCAGGAGGGAGAAGACAGGAAAAACGAGCGCAGGCGGCGGCCGCGGCGCTGGGGGCAAAGCGCGCCGCCCTCGGGGCCTGGCGCCGCGAAAAGTCCGCCGCACGCTCCACAGGTGGCCCCCGGGGTCACTTGTGGTTTGTGTTACAGCTTTTTCTCCCACCCTCCCACCCCCATCCCCAATAGAAACTCGGGTGGATGACTAATTCAGACGGGCGGAGGACTGGGCTGGCGTTGCGGTGCGCGGTGGTGAAGGTTCCCGGCTCGCTGTGCCTCGGCCTCGCCCTAGACCCCGGGCTGCGCGTCGGGGTGGGATCCCGGTGCACCTGTCTCTCTTGGTGTCCTCGGATTTCGGGGACCTAGTGAGTGAGCAGAATGGAAAGGGTTCCGCCGCGCTGGCTTTCAGCGGGGAGCACTCTCCCTTGAGAAATACTTAAGTTTGTCCAAACTTTAGCTACTCACTCAGTCTGCTTCCCGAAGTGAGCTTCTGCCGCCCGGACTAAGGCTTGTGGATAAATGACGGGTGATGAGGCAGGGGGTCGGGAATTTTCGGAGGGCTGCGCCTGCCAAACTTGACCCTGCTAGGCCGCAGGCGCCACAAGGCTGGCTAGGCTCCACGTCCTGCACTTCCTGAGCCCCAGACCCGATCCTGGCCACTGAGCACTTGTCCAGCGCTCTCCTTTTAACTTCCAGGCATTTTCCCTACGGGAAACAAGGGCGGCTCTGGTCAGGCTGGCGAAGTAGCGCCTCTCCCCTGTCGCGGATTTCATAATCGGAACCGCGGGGCCCTGTTTTCGCCCCGGCCAAGTGAGGCCTGGTTAGGGTGAGATCCGGTGTGCCTCAAGCCTGAGGGACAATTTGAACCGAACGCCTCGACCTTCCTAAAGGAAAAATCAAGACCCTGCTCCTCCTGGGGCAATTTTTGGTTTTGTTTCTTGTTTAGGACGTTAAAAGTAAATTTTAGAGAAGTCTCCATCTTCACTAGATTCCCTGGAGTTGGAGAAAGGAAGGCGCTTTGTATTTTCATCTTTTACTTTGATACTTTTGTTAAGAGTATTTTTATATTCTTTCCTAAGTAAACCACACTCAGTGCAATTTCATCCCCTAAATCAGACTAAATTTGTGGTTTAATGATGCACATCCCACACCAAACACAAATCCTGGGAATCCACATCGATTTCTGTCCAACCCTGTGAGCTCAAAAGGCCCTTCCTAATACTCTTCTCTGGGGCTGAAGGTTGAGGGAGTTCTTCATTAAAAGTCTTTTGGATTTTCTCCTTAAATTTGGACAAACGAGGCTGTAAAATTCTCAGATAGTGAGAGGGCACCTGCAGTCCAGGATTGGCCTGGGGCTGGGTCTCCAGTGAGTCTAAGATTTGAAAACAGAGAGATTGCTGCTGAAAGGGAGAAGGAGGGAGCTGAGGGCCTGCTCCTGGGCACTCACAGTTTGGGAAGTGTCAGGAGGCCTGAATCTGTTGTGGTTTGGGGGCCCAGAGTGTCTGATGCACCAGCCTAGGGCTTTTGACACCCATCTCTCATTAGGTAGCGATAACCAGAAAAAACCAAGGTCACTCTGGTTCCCTGTCTCTTTGTTTCTCTTGGCCTCATAGAGATACTAGATTCCCCAGATCGGGCCTGAATCCCTGAGCCATAACCTCAGATCTGGCACTGCTGACCCAGGACCCTGGGTCTCAGTACTGCTGGGACATTGACATGCAACGAAGTGACTGGTGGTAATGCAGCTCACACAAATGTAGCTTGGCTGGCTCCAGGGGCTACCCGGCCACTCTCCCAGGCCTTTCATCAGCACCCACGCTGCGGGAGGTGGCACAGAGCTGGCAGGCCTCAATCTGCACGTCAATAGCACCCTCGGCGGGGATACAACAACAGTTTAGCAGGCCGGCCGGTTTGGAGCCAGAGATCTGCGGGGCACTGGGCGGCGATGACAGGGCAGGAGGGTGGAGGTGGAGCTGGAAAGGATGAAAGGCCTTAAATGCCTTCTCCAACCCGCAAACCGAAGGAAAAGAAAGCGAAACTCTGAGTTCCCTTAAGCATAATGTGGAGAGTCTACTGGGCATACAAATCTTGCTCTCAGGACTAGGATTTGGCCTACAGGTCACAAAGCACTGTGGCTGTGGCTATCACTGGGTCAGTACTCTGGCTCCTCACATCAACCACTGCATTGGGTGACAGGCCCACAGAATCTGGCCCTAGATGTTGATCATTTTCCAGGCAGAGTGGAGTCCAGGCCTCCAACCCGTTTGACTAAGAAACTGCTCTCAATCCATAGGTTGAAATCCAGTTCAAGGCATGTCCAGAGCTTCTGGAGGTCATTCCTCCAGCACTGAATTCTCTGGCCTACACTAGCCCTGTCCCTAGTTTTTAGGGGGCCTCTGGCTTTGCTTAAGTTTTCTGGTGGGAGCATTGCCCCTCTGTGGGTTCCTCCCTCCTTCTGCCTCCCTTCCACCTGTTAGAAAATGCTTGGATTTCCACAGCTTCCACTCACGTGCAGGATGCACTGTGGAACCTGGGAGGCCTGGATATTTTGAAAAACAGACTCAGATGAATCAGAGGTCTCTGAGGGGAGACTGACTATTGTTGAAGAGTTTGCAGTATTTAAACTGGAGAAAGACAGAAACTTTTTTGGAGGCTGCATAGGAAAGCTCAGCCAGAGGAATTACTCTGTATTTGAAATTATCACACTAGGTCTTTCTCTTTTCCTTTCTCATTTTAAAAAGTATTTGACTAAAACAGAAGTGAGGCCCGGAAGCTCCAATGGAGCATGCAGGCCCCTGTATGGAGCCAGAGACACTGAACTGGCCAACTTGGACAGGGGTGGCTTCCCAGCCTCCAGGTTCCTTGTCAGCCCAGTCGGGCACTGTGCTGCCAGTGAGCCCCGCATTAGTAACATCAAATCATAAAGGAACTCTTCCTTCTTTAATTAAAAAGGGGGAACTTGGGAAAACTGGAGCAGATTAGCACAGAAAAGAGTTGGTTCCCAATGATTTATTTTGATGCACATATGACAAGGTACCTAGATTTGCAGGCACACTCGAGTCTGTATTTGGGCTCAATTCCAGAAACCGCTGAGTGTCTCCATAGAAAAGAAGTTCTGTATTCTTGTGTAGTCGCACCTAAGAAACCTTAACCCGAACAACAAGTTGAATTGTCAGTTAGTCTCAGCTTTATACAAACGGGAGGAAAGTCATTTAACCCCCGGAGCGGTCGAGTAACCTCTTCAGGGTACAACTTTTATTTTACACGCGGCAATTAAGAGATCGCAAACCCCAGCCCAGCGACTGTAGCTGTTTGGCAGAATCTCCAACCTGGGGGAAAGCATAAAGCCAATAAAACTCCCAAGGCGCTGCGGCCCGAGGGGGTAGCTGCCTTGAGTCCAGGCAATCTCTCGTTGGGCAAAAATCCTGGAGTGACTTCGTTGGTCTTGGTTTGGTGGTTATTTTAATTGCGAAAGGGTAATGATTTCTAATAAAATTGGATGGTGCTGAAAGGGCAGCGCGGGTCGTGGTGTTGACCGGGGTGGGGGTGGGGGGTACTACAAGCTGGTCCCCAGTCGCAGCCACTCGGACCCTGCCTAGTACGGAGCTTTGTGGAAAGTGTCTTTGGCTAGGAGAAAGCCAAGAGAGAGCAAGGGAAATGGGATAGACTTGGTCTGGGGTAGCGGCCTCTGGGGCAGGGGACCGAGGTGGAGTCGGGCAAGATTTTCTCGGCTAGCAGGCAGCGTGCGCTCTAAGAGCAAGTTCGCAGCTTGCAGAGGCCTTTATACCTGGGTCGGAGCGGCCGGCGGCAGATTGTGGTACTGGCGAGCAATTGGACTATTGTTGATATGCTAATGAGGCGATTAGGCTGTTGGTAAAGAGCTGGAAAAGGGAAAAGTTTCTACCATTAGAGGGAGATCTCCGAGCGCACACGGGAGCTCTTTCCCTTCTCTCCTCCTCCTCCTCCTCCTCCTCCTCCTCGCCCTTCTCCTTCTGGCCCTCCTCCTCCTCCTCGCCCTCCTCCTCCTCCTCCTTACCCTCCTCCTCCTCCTCGCCCTCCTCCTCCTCCTGTGCTCACCGCCGGCAGCCGGCAGCCGGCACTTTGCGCTTACCCAGAGAGTAGCTCCACTTGGGTGCGAGGCGGAGAGGGGCAAATCCATTCACAGCGATCCATGAAAATGCTTTGGAAACTGACGGATAATATCAAGTACGAGGACTGCGAGGTAAGCGCGGTGCCGGCTCAGACATCCCAGCGGCCATCGACTCGGAACTCGACCCTGCCTCTCCTCCTCCTTTCCTTGCAGCCAGCTGCGAAATGCGGGTGGGACAAACTTTCACCAGCGCCGCGCCGGCCCTCCGATTCTCCCGAAGAACGCGGAGAATCTGGGGAAGGAGAATGTAGATGCTCCCTTCTTTCATTCCCCCATTGGAAGCCGTTGTCCCACTTTTCCCCTCCTCTGACCACTTTGAGCTGGTGCCTAAAGAGAGGGGCTAGAAGACGAGCATTTTTTTTTTTAAGACAATCGCTGGCAATTGGGCACGTGCTGTGCATTCCGCGTGTCTCTTCAGAGATTCTGGGGGCCCAGATCACCAGGAAGAGAAAGGAAAAAGAAAACCCTTTCCTCTTTCAAATTCCTCTCTGATCTTTAGTATTTCTTCTTTTATTTGTACATTCAGTTTCTTCTTTCTTCCTTTCTTTTTCTCTCTTTCTGAGGTTCTCTTCTTGGACTTGGAGAAGGGACCTCACACTTCCTTCTGAGATGAGTTGCACCTCTCTGTAAGTGGGTTCAGCCTGGGAGATGTTGGGCTTACTTTCTATTCTCCTCTGTTTCAAAAAGTTCTAAGCAGCTTCTCCCATTGAGCTACTGGGTGGATACACCCCGTGGTGGTGGCGGTGGTGGGGATGCGCTGCATGGAGCCCTTTGGCCTCTGGGTCCGGGAGCACCGGCCCCAGCAGCCGCTGGCGTTCAGCTGAGCGACCGTGGGAATCCTGGCGCGTCTGTGGGCCGCCCCTGGTGCTGCGAGCCCGCCAGCCCACAGAGCGCGCCCTTTGGAACGCATTTTAAAACCTAGGGTTCCAGAGCTTCTCTGAAGCAGCCAGGGAGGCCAGAGAGCGAATGATCCATCCGAGGGAGGCTCTGGGAACCAGCCTTACCCTCCCTTCCCAAACCCCATTAAATGAACCGATGAGTCCAGGGGAGAGAGTGGACGTTCGAGGCTCGAGATCGTCTGAATAAATACCTAGCAGCCACGACTTTTGCTATTTCTTTCTCTTTTTTCGTTTGCCTTTTGGCATTTGGAGCTGGGAGTGTCAGGCAGTGATGTCTGTGTACCCGCACAGAGGCGGGAGTCTTGCCGTCACTTGAAATAAAAAACTGAGTATGCGAACGATGTGTTACCCACTCCCTCCTCCTTTTCTTTCTGAATGCTATTTTACATCTTTCTTCTTTCAGGCTCCCCCTTTTCGCCCTGCCCCCAATCCGGGTGGATAGGGCATAGGGTGACATCCCACGGTACCGGCGCTTCTCTAGGGACTTCTATCGCTTATGGGGAGGGACGCAGGAACCCCACGTCACACAAGTTGCTTTGTTTTCGGGCCTGGGGGAGGGGGCTTTGCGGACGGGCTGGGATGAAACGGAACCCCATATCTTCTGCTAGGACAATCATTTTGTACCGGTCTCAGTTCTGGCCCGAGGCTGGGGCATTTTACTTTCGTGGAGGCCGAAACCCTGTTCTAGGTGGGGGCGCCCTTGGCAGGCCGGTTCCGAACCTTTGCGCAGCTCCGTGCACAGAAGGGACCAGGACAAGGAAGGCGGGAGATGAACTTGCACCTCCAGAGGGACTCCGTAGGGGTGTGTGTGAATGAGGCCAAAAGGATGAGAAACGAGAGGGAGAGAAAACCAGAGAAACTCAAGGCTGTTTCTACAACTTTGGCCACTGTGGGCTAGCGCTGGAGCGGGGATTTCGTGTTTCCGAGTCGGCTAGGGGCTGTCTGATTATGCCAGGGCTCTGCAGGGACACGCAGAAGGCAAGGTGCCGCTTGTTCTGACAACCCGGCGGGCAGACAGGCAGCGCGGGGAGAGCCGTGTCATGAGGGGGGGGGGGTCGGGCGGGAGTGGCCCAGCCAGTCGGACGGGTTTGTGCCGGGAGCCCGGAACCCGTGCCAGCGGCGCCCGGGCTGGGCCGCCTCGTGTCTGTGCGCGCCCCGGGCCGCGTCCCGGCTCCCCCTCCCCGAGCCGAGGCCCGGGAGAGTAAAGCGAGGAGCGACAGCGGCCGCGAGCGCACGGTCTGGTCCCTGTGTCCGAGGGAAGCTCGAGAGGAGGCCGAGGAGAGGGCCCATGAAGCGGACTGGCCGGTCTCAGTCCGGGCACTGGGCCGTGGAGGAGCCGCGCGGGAGCGGGCAGTCGAGTCCGGAGTCCCAGACTCCGCTGCGGAGCAGAGGAGCCCGTGGCCGGAGAGGACCGGGCAGCGCCTCCGGAGCGGAGAGCCCGATGAACGCTCGGACGCGGTCCCCGGCAGCTCCTGCCCGCTACGCGCGACCCCCGCTACAACCCGAGGTCTGCCCCAGTCTTTTAGGTCTGATTGTCCTCGCTGGCTTCCTCTCCCCTCCCCCTCCCCCCGACCTCCCCCTCCGCGGGCTCCGGCTCGGCCCCCTCCTCCTCCTCCCTCCCCCTTCCCCTCCCTTCCTCCTCTCGGGCTCTCCCTCCTTCCCTCCCTCCCCTCTCCCCACTCCCAGCTCCTCTCGGTCGCCCACACTTTCTTTCTCACACACGCACGCAGACACATTCTCCCTCTCTGCGCTCCGTCCCTCGGTCTCCCTCGCTCCCTCTTTCTCTTTCACTTTTGCATGCCCTGCAACCTTTTAAAATGTTGCCCCTTCCCTGTGATTCGCCAGACGCCGCGCCGCGGCCCCCCGCGCGCTCGCCCGCTCCCTCTCTCGCCCGCTTTTTGTCTCTCGCGCTCCCTCTCCCCACCTCCGATTTGCTACACTGAGGCTCCCGTCAATGGACTGCATTGAGAGCCGGCTCCGGCGCGAGTTGCCTCTCCGCTTCACGCTCGATTTCCAGGCATTCTTCCCTTATTAAGTATTCGTGTAATATTAATAGTCATGAATATCTGCTATTAGGAGGCTCCAGGAACGCTGCCCAGCGCGGTTATTAGAAGCTCAAGTGAAGCCGCCGCTAAGAAAAGAGGGGAGACACGGATTAAGGGACACACACACACACACACACACACACGCGCACACTCATACACACTTTTTCCTTTTTTGGGGTTCTTCATTTTTTAAAGAACTTTGTATCGTAACCGATCACGGCAGGATAGAGACCGTGGGTTCGACCAGCTGAAGGAGCCGCGCGAATCGGTGGTTCAAGTTCGCATGGATCCGAGCGGGGCTCCGGCGCTCGGTGGAGCGTCCGCGCCGTGACTGGAGTCTTTGGGTGGCGCGGGGCTCTCGGCGCCTTTTGTGTGGGGCGCGCTCGGGCGGCTGGGCAGCCGGGTGCTCCGGGCTTGCTTTTTTTTTTTTTTTCCACCCTGACTCGTTACCCCAGAATCTTCGCAGATGTTAGTTCACAGTTTTTCAGCTATGGTGAGTCCCACCCCCACCCCCATCCCTGTTTCCTTAGGAATTTTATTCTGGAAACCTGGTGCCGCGAAGCTGCCCGAGACCTCGGGTTTCATGCCCAGGCTTCTTTTGAGATACCTTCTTCCATTTGCATCTCTTCCCTTTCCTTCTTTCTCTAGCCCTTTTCCATCCCTAAATCGAATGCATTGCCACCCACCCCGCCCCCGCTCGACCTCTTCGCGCACTCAGACCTACCCCGCAGCTGCTTCCCAAGGCGTGTTTCTCGCCATGTTCATCTTTATTTCCTTGCGCCTTCATTTGTTCCCGAGGTGTTCTCAACATTTGATGCTTAATCTGTCTGCAGGAAAAAAGCAGCCCGGTGTGCCCCCTACCCTCAGGGTCTGCGGCTGAACCTCCGAGGGTTTGCATTCCCTGGAACCAACTCTGCTTGTTTTGCAAGCGAATTGCAATAGAGGAACATTAAGTCAGGCGTTTCTTCTGCCCTTTGGGGCTGGGGTGCAAGGGGCGGGGGCCTCCGCCCCGGGGTGCACCTCTCGCTTTTAAACCAAATAAGGCTGAATCTTCCTATTTTAAACCTGACTTGATGTCCCCCTCTCCCCATTTCTACCATAAATCGACCTTGTCGAGAAAAAGCTCCTAACTGAGGAAGCGGAAAAGACAGATCCCTGATCCTGCACTTAAAAGCTTCTTTAAGCTGGTAATTTAAACGTGTGCTTTCGTTACAGCTCCTGTACGAAACATGTTTCTATTTAAATAGTCATGAAATGGTAATAGTCTTTGAAGGTTTATGATTTTTTTTCCCTCCAAATAAATGGAAGAGAGTAAACAATAACTCAGTGGCAGGCAGGTTCAAATCCGGGGAACTAGAAAAGGCCGCTTCTGCTGTTTAATATTTAGTAGGAATTTTAATTTTGCTTAAGGGAGGTTTCTCGCTGCAATTGAAGGGACTGTATTCCAAGAGACCCTTTTCTATCTTCTCCCCCTTTGAAAGAAACGCCTGAGGAGAGTCTCTTGTGCCCTGTAGGTACACGGTCTAATTCCTTTGCTGTGTGTGTGTGTGTGTGTGTGTGTGTATGTGTATATATATATATATATATATATATATATATATATATATAATTTTTTTTTGGAAAGGCCTGCCTGTTTCACTTTCTGGGGTATTTTCCGAAATGAACAGCGTTGAGCTGATTTTTTTCCCCGGCGGTTTGTGGAGGGGAACTGGAGATCTCCCACCTAGACTTGAGTGCATTTAGTGGAGACAGTTGTAACTCGACGCCTGATTTCTTCTTCTTTCCTTTCCCTCTTTCTTCTAGGACCGTCACGACGGCACCAGCAACGGGACGGCGCGGTTGCCCCAGCTGGGCACTGTAGGTCAATCTCCCTACACGAGCGCCCCGCCGCTGTCCCACACCCCCAATGCCGACTTCCAGCCCCCTTACTTCCCCCCGCCCTACCAGCCTATCTACCCCCAGTCGCAAGATCCTTACTCCCACGTCAACGACCCCTACAGCCTGAACCCCCTGCACGCCCAGCCGCAGCCGCAGCACCCGGGCTGGCCCGGCCAGAGGCAGAGCCAGGAGTCTGGGCTCCTGCACACGCACCGGGGGCTGCCCCACCAGCTGTCGGGCCTGGATCCTCGCAGGGACTACCGGCGGCACGAGGACCTCCTGCACGGCCCGCACGGGCTTGGCTCGGGACTTGGAGACCTCCCGATCCACTCCTTACCTCACGCCATCGAGGACGTCCCGGTAAGAGGCCGCGCGGGAGGGAACGCATCCCCCTAATCAACTACCCGCAAGAGAAGATTCTGGGAACGTAGGGTTTTCCTCGATGACATTTCCTTTATAAAATATTTGTTTGGGTGGGGGTGCTTCGAGAACCGACGTAAACAGCCGAATTAAAAAATTAAAAAGCAATTGCGACTGCCCCCAGAACAATGGTTCCTGGAGCTCCCTCAAACAATGCCTCCATTACCATGTCCACCAACACAGAAATAAATCAGAGGAATGTCACCATTAACAATATCTTCCCCTCTCGACCACAGTAAACTGTTTCGATTGTGAGAAGATCTAATTCCACCGCTGAGTGTGGCATGGGGATTTCTCACTGTCCTGGGAAAGCTGTTAAATTTAACCAAAAGAACCTATCAAAGGCCCTCACAATGTAAAAGAAAAATGTGGAAGACATACTATGAAGATCAGTTTAGCCGGATTTTATAAGCTCTAGCGAGACCCAAAAGTTACACGTACCCTATTCTGATTAAAGAAAAGTAAGTAGCAAATCCAAGTAGAGAGACATTAAAATGCAGGCTTCTCTTCCTAGGGGTGCTAAGTGGTGACCTCATAAATCATTAGCTAGGTTCCCAACGCCTATCAGAACTTGCTACACCCCATATTAAATTAAATGTTTTGAGACTATTGGGTAATACGTTATTTGAGTTCTAATTCAGTTATCAATAAATGTAGTTTAAAATGATTCCTAAATAAGCATGGCATTATCACATTTACTATTTACAATGCAAACCAGTCTATTGATAATTTGAAAATACTTTTTGAAATTAAATTTAAACCAGCGTCTCTGCTTCAACTCTATATATTTATGGTTTCCTCACATCCTTCCCGAAATGGAATTAGAGTAGGTCAATAATTTTATTAAAGCTGTAAAGGGTTCTGTTAAAGCTGCTTTTCTTTGGAGAGGAAATGTATCTGGATGTGATTTTTGCTAAAATGCTATTTCAAATTACTGCATCAAATACAGCAGCAGTATGTCCGTTGACAGTTTAATGATTACTGCATTAGATTGTAAGGAAAATGGTCATATGAACTTACCTGCTTGCTTGGGAGATTTAAAACATTATTTAAGTTGTATAGGAAAACAGAAAATTTATTACAACTCTCATTTGGCCCAGTTAATCACAAATTTGTTGGTTATGTTTAGTAGCTTTGCTTGGAAAACAAGAAAGCGGGCACTTGATTCAGTGTAAGCGTTAATGAGCATTGTGTGTGCGTTCAGATTTACATGTTTTTAGAAACAAATACTTAACGTGCATTTTTGGGGAAGTAAAATAAAAGGGACAATGACTTATGAAGGAGCAATTTTAAAAAGAATTGGCAGTTGTGATCCTTTTAGTTCCTTTTCTCAGTCTCTGACTCCTTTTCCTTGCCTGCTCTTTGGAAATATTTAAATCACCAAAAAAATGCTGTAAGCTTTTGAAGCTACTGTGAATTAGAATTGCTCTACTTTGCAAAGATTTCAGGTGGCTGGTGGGATTTCTTAATACCTGTATGATCACTCTTTGTGGTGAAATTGATCTGTAGGAGAAATTAACCAAAAGATCAAATAAAAGCAAGGAAACCCAATTGTAGCTCTTCCCTCTCCCTCCCCCACCTTTTAAGAAAAAAATTCTTTCAAAGGAATTTGGGTCAGGAAAAGGGTTGTTTTCAATTTTCCCATTGCTGCAACAGTTAACCTTTAATAAGAATGACTGCTAAATATTTAAGAAAATCCAATCGATGGTGAAAATTATTTAATCATTAATATCTCAGTGGGGTTTTAAACTTAACAGTCTTCCCTGTATGGACAAGGTCTAGAAATAACACAAATAAAAGTATTATGCCACACTACATTTACTTTATGGGTTTAGGGTGCATGCATAAAGGGATCATATTTCCCCATATAGTTAAAACACAAGAACTGCAGCAGTAGTCATTTCTGAACATTTCTCAATTTAATTATACTTAAATCCAGAAGCACTTTAGGCAAGTTACAAATGAGAGCATTGAGTATAATAAAACCTGTAATAAAGCAACTTAGTACCATCCACCCGGAATCATTGCGATCAGGCACAATTAACAGGAGCATAAATCCAAGACAGAATGGAAAATGTTCGAATCAGTATTATTGTTGGACAAAGACTAGAGAAGGAAGTAATAGTTTTTTAAATGGTAATGCCTGTGTTTGGTAACGATTGCGAAATCTTCTATCTCAGCAGCCCTGGTGCTAATTTGTAAACACAGCCAGACATTATATTGCCTGTCAGTTTCTGCATTAGGAAACATGATTTCATTTTACTTTCTAATCACGTTTTGACTGGAGCACACACACATATACCCATCCATCTGTAAAAAAGAAAAAAAAGGGAAAAAAATCTGCATTGACAAGTCTGCTGCTGGACATCAGGAAAGCAAGCTCAAAGATTTTTTATTTTTGATAATTTTCATATTCCTGTCACATCCAGTGCAGACAGTAGTCCTTAAATTTTTTTTAATTTCTAGTTTTCCATAAGTGAAGGTGTACTGTGTTTGTTCTTTATTACATTACCTAAATGGTTTCCAACACCCTCCTGTTCTATTGTGTTTCTCTGGATTTTGCTACCTGCGAACTGGCATCACTGAAGTCCGAAGCCGCTGAGGCGCCAAACTAAAGCTAGGTGCATTTCTAAAGGTTGAACTAACTGTGAGAAAGATTAGACACTCCAAAACTTGACTTAATTTCTAAAGAAAGTTTTATTCCCAACCCCACCCCCCTCAAACATGGATTATTTGCTGGAGGAGGAGAAATTGGCTGTGGGTGTGCAGTGAAACCTCTTGAGTTGCAAAGCCCCAAATTCCAATAAGCCAAGATGAGATGTTTATATATAAATGTCATTATATGGGAGGGAGAATTTCTATTCTACACCTTCCCCTCCCCCTATCTTGCAGGGAATATTCATTTCCTTTTGTTTTGATTATACACTTACATCCATGTGTATCCTTTTGTTGCAGCATGTAGAAGACCCGGGTATTAACATCCCAGATCAAACTGTAATTAAGAAAGGTAAGCCATTTCCTTCTGCATTCCAAGCATGTCCTTACAGGCAGAGTGCTATTTAAGAGAACTTGCAGAACTGTATTTATTTTTTTTCAAATAGGATTTCCTAAAGGCTCAGAATTAGCAAATAGTCATAGAACTGTGCTTAAATAATCAGCTTTCAGTATCTTGGTAATGGCAACAGGCTAGCTTTGTTCTGAGTCATGATTTGACCATTTAATTTAGTTTAATGATATTTGGACAAACACATGAAATGTGCAATAGTTGAACTGATTTGGAAGCAGCATTTCAATTTTGAAACCATTTAATAGTTTAGTTAATTCATTCTGTGGAGTTAAGGCCATGAGTTTTAAGAAGTAAGTGTACCATGCTAAAATAGTACAATTTCATGTAAATATAAGGACTGATGATAGAAGCACTCCTTACCAGAGCTTGGGGGGGGGTGGCTTTTATGTTCTTAGTTTCTTGTTTGTTGAGTTTAAGGGTCTTAAAACTTCTTGTAAATTAGGCTAACAAAAATTTAGCTTTTGCTTAAAATTAGCATTTTGAAGGTGTCAGGATTATTAGCATATTTGCTCAGAGCAAAGATTGTTAGTGTCAAGTGATTTGGATGGATCTGTAATTTGAACTGTGCTTAGTGAGTAGAAATAAAGTTTCCTCCATTAAATGCTATTCACTCTTGGTAGCACCTTTTTTTTTTTTGGTTATGGTGGCAATGTTACATTTCAGGATTCTAGGCACCACCAGAGGACGATGCTATATAAAACTGTTCTCATTTCTAACCCCAATCAGTATATTGTTAGCTAGTTTAAAGTTTCATTTTTGCATCTGTGAAGTCTTTGTCACGTCAAATTAGATGTGCAAGGGATAAATCTTAAGAGATGCTCTTTCCAAGTCGACATGATAATTGGCTCTTTTATTAGTAATCTCTCAAGAGTTCGTTTAACTCCTATTGTCTCTATTAGCCTCCCCAGAGCTATTAATGTCACAAGTGATCTATCCAAAACCTAGAGCCCCCCACCTCCCCATACGGCTAGAATATCCCCATTAAAGAACGCATGAGGAGCACTGTGGTGACAGTGTGTGCATACTGTATGTCTCCAGGTGGAAATTTAAAATACAAATGCACTGTACTTAAAATGGTTGTGAATGCATCTGAGTTATATTGATGTTGAGAAAGGTAACCCATTAGTATACTTTCTGCTGGTCTTGAATTTTTTTTTTTCCTAACAAAGCTAGGTGCAACCATGAAGACCCATGGTTTTAACTAGGTAGAATACTGTACTCTCCTCCCAGTGAAGTCGCTTAAGGCTTAAGCCGAGAGGGCCATTAAGTATTTGCTCAACAAAAGGACCCTTTGCTAGTATTCTACAGTGGGCCTGTTCTTTACCCCCATCCCCCCCCCCAACCAGTTCAAAACTGGGCTTGAAATGGATTTCCAAAACCTATCTTTTTCAAAATGGAATATAAGAAAGGAACTATTTATCAAAAGGACGGGATGAGCGGTGTGGGACAACAGATTGCACCACTTCCCAGCTTGGTGCTTATCTGAAATGCTCATTTACTGGCTGCTTTAGCCATCTAAACTGTAGGCTGGTTTTAATAATAGGTATCTTGAAGCAGTTTCTCCCCGACACTAAATCCCTCGCCCTGCAAAAACTCCAAAGGACACATAACTCACCCTGGGTTGGCAAATGTAACTTCGTCCCCTACCCCCTAAGCCCATTCTTCTGCACCTTGTCTTGGCCCACTCCGCTCGGATGCTCAGAGCCCAAGGGGGTCGCAATTTCACCACCCATCTCTAGCCAGCACCCCTTAGGCGAAGAGGAAAGGGTCAGGGCAGACTCGTAGGCCTGGCTGGAGCCTAGGAACAGAGGCTGGATTCGGAGGAGGGATTAGGACAGGGAATAGGAAGGGAGGTGAGAAAACGGGAAAAAAGAGCTCCGGAATTTCAGAGCTGGACGGGAAGAAAGCGGGGTTAGCGGCACAAGTCTGGGAGCCCGCCGCTGCCCGGGGCAAGACTTTAGGGGGGCTCCTCGACGCCCACACGCGGCCTCCCCATCTGTCTCCGCAGGCCCCGTGTCCCTGTCCAAGTCCAACAGCAACGCCGTCTCCGCCATCCCTATTAACAAGGACAACCTCTTCGGTGGCGTGGTGAACCCCAACGAAGTCTTCTGTTCAGTTCCGGGTCGCCTCTCGCTCCTCAGCTCCACCTCGAAGTACAAGGTCACGGTGGCGGAAGTGCAGCGGCGCCTCTCACCGCCCGAATGTCTAAACGCGTCGCTGCTGGGCGGAGTGCTCCGGAGGTGAGGCCCCGCGCGGCCCCGCCCGTCCCGCCCCGCGGCCCGGGAAGCAATGCGCCTGCGCCGGGGCGGCGGCGGTGGCGCAAACGCGCTTCGCACCACGGCCCGCCCTTCGCGGGAAAGGAAAGGGGCGGGGAGAAGAGCGTAGAGCCGAGTGGGTGGGACCTGGGGGCGGAGCGAAGCAGCGCGCGCCTGCGCTCTCCGACACCGTCCCGCGCTCGCGGGGCTTCTGGCGCGCGCCCCGTCCGCCGCCGCGCGCTCGCGGGGTCCTGCGTGCTCCTGTGCGCGCACGCGCAGCTCGTTCCGCCGCGGGCTCAGTCCCGGCCGCCGCAGCCGCGGGGCGCCGTGCAGCCACCGATTCCCTTTTCGCGCACACCTTGCAAGCCCAGGGAGGCTTCCTCAGGCTGCTCGCTTTGCTCTACCACTATGTAGAGACCTCGAGGGTACCTGGCCGTCCCTTGAATCGGGTTTCAGTAGGATGACTTTTAGCGGTGGAGAAGGAATGGTTTCAACTCGAGCGCGCACGCCACGCCCCCTGGTCGCTGTTACCTCCCATTAGACGGCGATCCCCGGTGCCAGAGGCATCTGACGGTTCTGACTTACTGCCATGTGTGCCAGGCAGCGAGCAGGCCCATTTACGTGCACTATGTGTAGTCCCTACCAAAGAATGCATGTGTTATACGTGGCCAGGGATTCTCATCTCGCCCCTGCGGGGTCGGAATGATTCACTTCGCAGATAAGATTTTGTAAGAGTCAGCGAGGTAAAGCACCTTCCCTCCAGCAGGTTTCTCGCCGCTGCTCACTTCCTCCTAGATTTCTACCCAGTGTTGTTGATTGTAGGTCCTGTGTTGAACTTACCTGCTTAGTATGTTTATTATTCTCCTCTCCCTTCTCCTACTTAAATAAGACCTAAAAACTTCATTATTTTGACCTTGTTCATTTATTTATCTATGTGTGGACTCAGAGTTCTACCCTGGTGGGTATATCCCCTCTAGATCCTCTAAGGGGGTTTGGGAAGGTTCTGAAAGCAGAGAATCTCATCTCTTCCACTTTCTCAATCACTTTGCTTTCCCTTTGTAATCTTTCACTGACACAATCTTCTCTCTGCCCTCTGCTTTTTCCTCCCCTTCCCCCATCTTCAATATTGGAGACTGTTTACCTAGGGGAGTATAATCTAATCCACACAATTAAAGAGCACTTGAGTAGGGAATAAAATCTGAAATTAATTAATTTGCTGTTTTATTTAAACAATTTATCTTAACCACTTTCTGATTATGGGAGTCTATTTAGACATCTATTTAGAACCGCCTCCATTTTCTCTGAAATAAGGGAAATATTTTAAGGCTGATATCAGCCTTTGACATTTCCAGTTAGGCTGGTGACATGGCATGTAAACAGTTGGTGAAATGAATTTCCCATTGGGGCTAAAGCCAGAGCATGAAACGTGAGAGTGATGATAACTTTGGTTACTCTGAACAACCTAACTGCAGATCTTGCAAAGACAATTTAAAGACCCCACTGGGATTTGTGTGATTGTAACAACAGGGAAAATATACAGTAATCAGTTGCTCTCAAGAATGCCTCCAACTCTAGAGATCAGAACGGTGTTTGTGGTTCTTCTTTAGAGAGTTGGGAAATCAAAACCTTCCAACCTACCACAGTAGTTGCAGTAACAACCAAACGCTGGGGGTGCTTTACAGTTTAACAAGCACTTATCTCCTCTAATCTTTCTGTACCACTCCTTCCTAGGTCCCCTTCCTTTAAATGTCTTGGGGCCATACTTCTGAATTTTTGAGGGCATATTTTAGGAAGCTTTCAAAATGACTTTAATGTGATGCAGAGCAACCTGATGTTTTCTAAATCCCTCTCTCTCATATATTTATGAAACAGGGCGAAGTCTAAAAATGGAGGAAGATCTTTAAGAGAAAAACTGGACAAAATAGGATTAAATCTGCCAGCAGGGAGACGTAAAGCTGCCAACGTTACCCTACTCACATCACTAGTGGAGGGTAAGCAAATCCAGTTGCTAACTAGAAGGGACTGCCTTCTCAGAAATGGATACTATTTAGTGACCAGATGTTTGGTGTATTTTGTGTCAATTGGGCAGTTTCATCTTTCCAAAGAATGTAGCTGGAAGTGAACGAAATTCTTGCATGCTGAAAAACTATTTGCATGTACTCCTATCCTCCTTCCTTCTTCCCATCTACCACAAAATTACACCTTCCCAGCCCATTTCTGACCTAAACAATGCACAGATTTAAGAACTGCACATTCTCCAAGTTCCTGTCTCCTTTAAAGTACTCAGCAGTAAATCACTTAAGTTATTCTGACATCTGCGTTTGAGAAATGCGTGACCATTACTTCCTGAATTAATTTGGGAATCTTTGACCTGCAGCCTGATTTAAGACCATCCTGAAAGCTCAGGGTTATATGCCCTTGTAGGTTTTTGTTTTCCAAACATATGCTCCCTTATCTCTTGTTTAATTGTACTTCTCTCCTGGAGGGGAAGAAAGTGAGTGATTTTAGACTTTGGATTGTTTGGATATAGAAAGAAAAAAGAATTACAAGACTGCAAGAAAGTTTTCTTATGGCAGTTTTTAACCCACATACACACGCACACCCCCCCCCCCCCACATACGCACCTTCTAAACTCCTCAAAACAAGAAACCAAGCCAGTCCTCACTCCCTGCTCTAGATAAACTGTCACTGGAGTCCATTCTCATTCCTGCCCCCTCTAGATTCCCATGTTTTTTGTGATACTAAATTGGCTTAAGTTTGGGTGTTGGAATGAATGTAAAGCTCTCTTTTGTCTTCCTATCTTGTGGTAAATGCTCATAAGGAAAAAAGAAAGCTGCTTAAATTATCAGGTAGATTTTAAAAGTAACATTCACATTTAAAGGAGGCATTTTATCTTATTTACATCTTGTATTTGAGGAGACAGTTTGCAATTGAATCCAAGCTATAGCTTTGTAAATTACTTTTTAAATGTTTAAAACTATGTATTTGAGGAGGACTGCTATGATTTCCATCTGTTAGGGGTGCCAAAATGATAATAATATAACTGTTTAAAAAACCAGCAATTGTTCAGAGCCTGAAACTCAACTACAGTAGCATTCTATGAAAATAATAGCAGTACATAGAGAATCCAGAGCCTTACCCCAAAGAATTACATGCCATGGAAATAGGGGTGGTGGCTCGGGGTGCAGTGTGAGAGTTGGTCTGGGTTTGGGGGGTGAGTGCTGTAGCAGGGAGGCAGTTTCTGGAGAACTGTTATTGTTTGTGATCCGCTCCATTTTATGGAAACAAGCTCTGCGGAGAGGGCTTTGATGCTCTAATTGGCGCATGCGTTCTTCCGGAGCTGGAGCTAATGGCAGGAAGCCCTGCAGTAAAAACCAACTGGTTCAGGAAATTAAAACCAAAGATTCGAAAATCAACAACACAGACAGACTCAGTGGAGTGACCCTCAAATCCTCCTGGTTAATCGGTTTGGATGAACAGATAATTATATGTGATCAAGTTAAAATGTAAACCCCCCAGTTGTTCCCTTGCAGAAAAGCTCGAGGAGTAATTATGAATATCATTTATGAATGTGTTGATAGGTGTGAGGTTGGAATACAAGCACCATTTTAAAAGTTGGGGAAGTGTGAGTCAAGAAGGAGAAAGGAACTGGAGATGGTGGATGGGATTCATATTTTCAAATCACGTTAGCTTTTTAGGATAGATGTTATGTTTACTGATAAACGCATCCACCAGATCCCATAGAGAAGGAAAAAAAGTAACTAAAATGAGAAAACAAGTAGTTTGCGTTTCCTTCAACTTTTGGGTTAAGAAAATAAGGGAGTAGAGGGAAAGTTTGGATCCCACTTCTTTTCATTCCCTTGCCCTAACCTCCCTCTTCTCCCCCCTTGCCAGGAGAAGCCGTCCACCTAGCCAGGGACTTTGGGTACGTGTGCGAAACTGAATTTCCTGCCAAAGCAGTAGCTGAATTTCTCAACCGACAACATTCCGATCCCAATGAGCAAGTGACAAGAAAAAACATGCTTCTGGCTACAAAGTAAGGCATTTTCCTCTGCAGGGTCTCTGTGTCTCATTGTTGAGAGAAAGAAAAATTGTTTTTGCGCTCCATTTTCTCCTCTTCCCTTTGGCATCCATCAGCTTTGCTGTTGTAAATACTGAAGTTATAATACAGTCTTAAAAACCCTGATCTATATGAAAGAAGAAACACAGGTGGGACCGTTAGTGTGGGTCCAGAGTTACCCTCTCTTCTCCCTTCTCATTTTAAAAAATTTAAATGATGATGTGAATGGGGTGAGATGTAGGAGGAATTTGAAGCTGAATGTGGATTTGGGACTGTGTGAGAAGGCTCAGGATCAAATCCTCAAAGGGGCTGTGGGCTTGTCTGTGTCAGTTTTTGTCTCCCATCAGTATGTTCTTCAAGGGCAAAGATGAAGCAGTGGCCTGCAAAATAGGGAAGTCAGAACTGTCCTGCTTTTACCCTAATCCTGTATTTCAGTTCTTACCTTCCTTTCTCTTCCCTCTTCAGAAGTCAGTGTCTGTCTGTCTGTCTCTCTTTCTCTCTCTCTCTCTCTCACACCACCCCCACATCCACACCCACACAAGTTTTAGCCTACAGGCAAGATGTCAAATAGGTTTCAAAATGGCCTAAGTTATATTCCCATTGGTGCCTGAGCTGAAAAGATTTCTCCAGGTGGTGTGTGAAAAGAAAATGACTGTTTTGATATGTTTTCTGGAAATTAAAAGGCTTGTTTGGAAGCCCTTAATTATCAAAAGTCGATGTCAGAGGAGGGCATGGAACCAGAAGGTTGAAGCTGAGCTTTGGGTGGGACAGGATTTTTGGCCTGGGGACATCAGCTGGCCTCAGTGAAGGGAGGCAGCCAATGCTCCTTGTTCCTCCTCCTTCCCACCCCTGCGGCCCCCAAGGCCAGGCTGCCCTGCCTCAGAAAGGCCCCTGCTAGCCCCTGCTTTCAGATTCAGGAGCAGAGCTTTCTGGGCACTGGCCTCCTCTGCCTGCATTTGTGACATTTGTGACTTTCTGAAATTTCAACTTTCTCTCTTCCTTGGCTTCCTAAGCACACCCACATTTACAATTTCCCTAAAGAATTTTACTTTAAGTTGTGTGTGTTTTTGGGGGGTATGGAGGAATGGGGAAAACAAAATGTCTGTTTCTTCTTCCTCTAAATCACCTTGAATTATCACCAAGTAACAGGGTTTTTTTGTGCCAACTTTTTTTTGAAAGTAAAATAATCCTGAGCAAAGTTTTGCCTCTCCATCCAAATTCAACCTGCTTTGATTTGAAGGTGAATAGTGGAAACTTCATTCCACAGACAGATGCTGAGTTCTCTCTAGAGGAGCAGGGAAGAGGGTCTATCAGTGTTTTGGAAAAGGAAGGCTGATACTTATATCAGCCCTGCAGTGTTGCTGACTTCCGGTCTAACTTTCTGTGAAATGGTTTCCCATGTCTAGGATGTTTGGTATGAGAAGGGTGGGGCTAGACGTTGGTTGGATCTCAGGGTTGTGTAGTGTGTTAGAGAGAGAGAGAGAGAGAGAGAGAGAGAGAGAGAGAGAGAGAGAGAGATGCAGGCATTTGCAAAGGTCGAATGGACATGCATTTAAGGAAGGAAAGATGGTTTAGTGGACACTAGGAGTGACGGGTCACCCAGCGTGTGGCCACAAGAAGTCTGTGTGGGTCCTGCCAGGTGTTGCTGGATGGGGGCAGGGGCCACTGCAGGGAGAGTGGTGTGCTGTGTGCTGCTGGCCCTGCCCTGGGGGAGCCTCACGCCTCTCTCTCCGCTCTACTTGTGCTGCAGACAGATATGCAAAGAGTTCACCGACCTGCTGGCTCAGGACCGATCTCCCCTGGGGAACTCGCGGCCCAACCCCATCCTGGAGCCCGGCATCCAGAGCTGCTTGACTCACTTCAACCTCATCTCCCATGGCTTCGGCAGCCCGGCGGTGTGCGCCGCGGTCACCGCCCTGCAGAACTATCTCACCGAGGCCCTCAAGGCCATGGACAAAATGTACCTCAGCAACAACCCCAACAGCCACACGGACAACAGCGCCAAAAGCAGTGACAAAGAGGAGAAGCACAGAAAGTGAGGCTCTCCTCCCGCCCGCCCCCCCGCCCGCCTGCCTCACCAGCCCGCGCGCGCCCACCCTCCCGGCCCCTCCCCCACCCGGCAGGTGACAGCTCCGGATCGGCGACCCTTACTGCTGCTGCTACTGCTGCTGCTGCTGCCGCTGCCGCCGCCGCCGCCCTCCGGCGCCCGGGGTCCTCGGGACTGCTCTCTCCGCTGCCAGTGGGGCAGCCGCTGTCGACCCGGCCCGGTGCCCCGACTCCCCACCGGTACCCACGCCCCTCGCCCTCATGTGGAGCCTAAGAGAACAGAACAGGCCGTGAAGCCAGCAAAGAAAAGTTCTGTCGAGTTTGTGAATTTTTTTTTTTTTAAACAACAGCAAATCCAACAACTCAAAATAAAGAAATAAATAAAAAAGGAAAAAAGAAAAAAAATTAAAAACTTTTTTTTCTAAAAAAAGAACATAAAAAAGTTTAAAAAAAATTATATGAGCTTCTGAATCACCACCTTCCCTTACATTCTTCAGTTCAGATTGTAGCCATACTTAAAAAAAAAAAAAGGCAAAGAAGATAATGACATTTTTATCAGTATTGTGAATAAACTTGAACACAAATACACGAAGTTCTATGTTATGTCTTCAGTTGTAGAAGTTTTCCCTCTTCAAGGTAAAGCGACCAACTTGAACTTTCTCCGGCAACACGATTCACAGTTATATAAGGGAATCAGTGTTCATGTCTCTGTATATATTTATTTATGTGTAATTTAATGGGATTTGTAAATATGGTGAGTCTGTTTTTCGCCTTTTTTTTTTTTTTTTATTTATCTGGTGATCTCGTTTACCTCTTGTTTAGTGGGTTTTGAATCTTCCCTATTAGTTCCTCATGTGGTTCATGGTACTTATTTAGAAATTCAAGGTTTGGGGGATTTCCCCCCCTCTGGGATTCATGAGTTTAGCCCTGTTGTAGCATGTTAAAGGCGACAATGAAACAGCTGAACAAATAAAAAAAAGTAAAATAAAAATTTATACATAATTAGTATTACATTTAGCTTATCACTGAACTGAAAGAAAAAAGTGATATTGGACCCTGGAAAAAATTTTAAACTTGAGTGGTTTGCTAACCTTTCTATGTATTGTGGGGAGAAAAAAAAAAAAGTTTATTTTGTTCCACTGTCCTCCCTTAAAATCATCGTTTGAGCAATAAATGAATATTGTCTTTAAACCAAGGGTTAGGGATTTTTCCTCTTTCTCTCGCTCTTTTTGTTCAAAGAACTCCAAACATTTGGGACCACCTGGTATTCTGTATTTTCACTGGCCATATTGGAAGCAGTTCTAGTTGTATTGTATTGAGTTGTGCTGGCAGTACTTTCCATGCCTGTCAATGTATCATAGTCCTTTGTTGCCCAGATAAATAAATATTTGATACGCTTTATGTCGATTTTTTTTTATTCAGTGGCTGTCTTTACCCAGGCGTATTTTTGTTCTTGGCAGTATTTTTTATTCAGTATGGTTACAGTAATTGAGTTTAACTCTCCCTTGGCAATTGCTCCTTGCAATAAGCAGCTGAACCCATTGTTTCCCTCAAGTATAATAAAAACTTACTTTCAACTTGGAGTTCAGAGCAGGGTATCATTTAGATATTCCACTGAGTCTGTATTCAGACAAATGACACAATAAAACCCAATGTATTCTTTTGGATAAAAGATTGTTTGTACTGCTAAAGGAATGACATACTATCTTTTCCTTACCAGAAACATTAATTTTATTATTAAAAATAAAGTTTTATTTATTTATGTTGATCCTTTAGGTTTTCATTTGCGTTTTGGAAACCCAAATATAAAACCTTCGGAACCAATCATTAAGGATGACAAGGATAATGGAGAACGGAAGAGAAGAAGATCCCTCCCCCCATGACTACTTTGGAATCTGTCTCTGAAGATAGCTGAAATTTAAATTATTAGTTCATTAGCAAGAAGGAAATACCCACTTCAACCTTCACTTGTTTGCTCTGGCTTCTCTGTGGCTAGGACGTGTCAATAACTTAAAAGTAGCTCTACTCTTCTGGGGGAAGAAAAGGAGCAGGGTAGAAATAGACATGGGAGGGACACAGAAAGAGAGGGCAACTTGTCTCCATCTATTTTAATATTTTACCTAGAGATGAATTTACTCCTGGGTTGTCCTTAAGTAGCTCTGGAGGTAGCAGAGGGGAGTGGGAAATTATGTTGATCCCTGGAATCTTTTCAGCTTACCCCCTAAATGCCGGCCCACTCCTTTCGATCACCACAGGGCTCCTCCTAGGACCTTTTAGAAATACAAAATGGTCTCTGAGGTGGGGTGCAGAGGGTGGGGGAGGGCTGTGGAGCCTGCCTGTCAGACCACTCCTATCTGTCTTCCACAATAACAGGACTGTGTGCTGAGCTCTGAGGGGAGGGAGGACTTCCTGTACATAAAGATGGCGAAGTCAGGGCTTTGTCAACTGATTTGGAAATTCTTTGCTTTGGAAGTGAGGAGGGTTTTTAACAAGAAAATGGAGGTTGGTTAAGTGGAAGGTTTATAGGAAGGTCATAGGAAAAGTGTCTAGGTAAATATACTGGGGGAGGGGGACTTAACATCTGTTCATGTGGTTTGACATTCTGAAGGACCAAGGAAGCAAAGCATTAGAGAGTGTCCATTTTTGCAGCCTTTTGCTTTCTAATCTCCTTATGGAAGGCAGGGTAAAATCAATCTCGACCAACGAACGAGTTGGTGGAGTCTAAATTCTATTTTCCAAAGCCAGAGAATTCATAACAATGGTGGGTTTAAAAAAAAAAATTCAAATGGAAAGTATTCTCAGAACGCAAGGCAGCAATTGTTTTTTAAAGCGGTTATTTATTATTTCCTAGAGAGACTGGTTAACTGTGACGTAGATGTAACAAAATAATGAGGCGAATGAACCCTAACTGTACATACTCTTGACAGAAATGAAATGCACTCAGCATCGTAGCAGGTGAAGTGAAGCATTGTCTATCAGGGCTGTTTTTCTTGGCTGCATCTCAGATTGTGTGGGGGATCCTAACCTCAGGCACAATAGCATTCATAAACAGCCATACATTGCTGCTCTTTCTCCAACGACACATAAATACTCATTTTAAAACGAAAACGATCTTATTAAATACCATTCATTCATATCTGGATTTACAGATGCTTGTTATGTTGGAAAGCCTGAACCCAATATAATCCTTGCATCCTGAGAAAGATAGAAAGGAAATAGTGGGTTAGAACATTACAAGGTCATAATAAACAATGGTTTCCAAATGCAGGGAATTAGTTATTTTTATTCTGTAGTTGGAAGATTTGAGGATCATAATATTGTCCCTCTTTTTTAATAAAAATTTAAAGAATATATATATATATATCTATCCCATATACACAATGGGATTAGGGAGGTTGTTACCAAAAATAGTAATTTTTATTGAACCAACCAAAGGCTATGTGGATTTTGACTTTCTCTGGTGACCACTGTGTACTTCCTAAAGCACTTGGTGATTACTTGACCAGCCAGGTGTTTATATATTAACAACAGTGATTCTCTTTGGATTAAATCAAATTAGGACACATAGTTGAATTATGAAGATACTCATTAGAACTATGCTAATCACCACACACACCCCATTATTTTTCTGGAAACACAATGCTCTTTTTGGCTTGATTATCATCATTGCCCCTTCTATTCTCCAACACTCTTTAAAAATCACAATCTGACCCTTCCTCCCCAAAATCGAATATTAATACAATTTGTGTTCTTGATGGAACTACCATCAGAACTGCAATGCCCCGCAGCTGAAATAATATTTAAAATAGAAGGGATTTGACATTTGAGAAGTCAGTGGCTTGAAATACCCAGTTGTACTTAGCTAATTCAGTCCTTAACCTCTGGTTTCAAATAAATCAATTACAGTCGATTCCACTTCAGTTCAGAAGTGCACAGGGTTTTAGTTAATTGAATACATTTTATTCACTTGCTAGGAATATTCATTTATCAAAATTCCAAATTTAATGTACATTTCTTTACAACACAGGTTATGTTAGACTGCACAATTAGATCCAATTTGCCCTGGTTTCTCCAAGTCCTGCTTAAAATCCAGATTTTACCACTGTACAAAACAATATCTCCCCATTCTTTTTTCAACCGAAAGTAAATTTGTAATAATTCTGTCAGGAAGGAGAGTTGATTTCCCCAACAAAGAAAGAAAAAAAAATCATATGTGGTCATCAGACTTGTGTTAAGTTTAAGTAGGTTAAGAACAAAGCTGGATTCATTAAGTTTTTAAAAAGTATAGACCTGAAATTTAAAAAAAAGAAAACGCATGGTTTTCATTAGAGCTTAACTTTGTTGCAACTGACAGGTATGACAACATTTTGTGGTCTTAAAGCTACAGGCCCCTTTTCTTAACCCTCTCTTCCTCTGTCTCCCACCCTTGGGCTCTTGGAGAAGTGCTTGAATAAATACTGAATTGTTAACTGAAAGCAGTACAGTTAAATGTGCCCAAATGAAGTTGTGCTTTAAACAGATATTGATGTATGCAGTGTTTTATATTTATTGTTTGTAGCATCCTGCTGGCAGCAGTTTACTGTTTGGAAAGGAAAGGGGTTAATTAGCGTCATTATCAATCACTAATGCTTGCCTAACGTGTCCAAAGAATAATCAAGTTAGAGGACGGCATGAAGCCAACAGCTGCTTCATCCCAGTTACAGATCTCCTAAGCCACTCAGTTATGGGGCGGAGGAGATGTGACGTGGGGGAAGAATCTTCATCGCTTGGGTAAAAGGGCTATAAAAATCAGGTCAACTCGCTGGAGATCAGAGAGGCAAAAAGTACAACATAAATAACCAGTATTTTTATTCTCTGAGTTACAGGTGCAGAGATGGCAGTGGTCCTGAGACAAGAGTACTGAAATTTGCTCTTTAATTTACTTGATTATTTAAATTGGAGATTTGAAGAAACACATCAATGTATCTGTTTCCCTGTTGCTTAGTGCCATGCAGGAAAGGAAATCTAAGGGGATAAGGAGTGTGTGTGTGTGTGTGTGTGTGTGTGTGTGAGAGAGAGAGAGAGAGAGAGAGAGAGAGAGAGAGAGAGAGAACACAACCCACACACACCAAAGACAAGCCCAATTCAACTCCTAACAGCAACCACCCCTTTCCAGAAAAATGAAGGCACAGAAAACAATAGGTAATACCAGTTCTCACACCTCTGCCTCCCCTCGTAGGATGCTTAAGGATATTTTTCCTTGTGAATTTCAATGAACAATTCTTTTCTATATTAAATTTGGTTTAATAACAAAGATGCACAAGTATGCCATCTCAACTTCCTATTATTATTACTGTTCTTAATGACTCTGTCCTCCCTGTAACCCAGCTCAGGACAGAAACTGCAAAAGCGTGACTCCCTCACAAGTTCCTTCTAGAAGATTGTCTTTAAAAACATTCTTTGCTAAGTTCACTGAGAGTTAGACCAAAGACCCCATTCATGATCAGGGATTAGTCAACTGTTTGTCTGAAGGTGTGAATGAATTAGTGTAAGATAGATCATTTAAAAACCTTGAGCAACTGTATGATGGAAAGAGACCTTGATTTCCATCTTACAAAAGCAGCAGCCCAAACTTATCTTGGCCTGTGTGGGCAGAGATGGGAAACATTCCATACACTTAAGTGTCACCTCCAAGGAAGTAAGTGATGTTTCCCATGGTAGACAGCAGGAATGCCATCAGAATGAGAAGACAGGAGGATGTTGGGATGGAAAACTGTATAATTGGTGGGTATGGGAAGTTCCTGTGTTAAAAAAAAATCTGCAGCTTATGATCATAACAGGGGTGGAGTGAGGTGGGGGAGAGAGTGATTCTAGACTGAATTTGGGCATTCAAATATGTAAGACTGTATTTCTGTTTCATCCTTGATGTCTGAAGAGGACAGCAGAACCAAATTACTTTCACAGAGAGGTTTATTTCTGAACAAAACTGTAATGCTTAGTGTATTGTTGGAGAATCTGTAGGGAAGGAAGCCCAGGAAGATTGTGTTTCCACAGAGGAGAATTTCAACTCTCTGACTAAAAGTGGGTTTGACCATCTTGAGGCAAGTTTTGTAGATTGACTTTGGATTTCCATAAGATATCTACTTAGATGGTGGGAATATTTTCAACATCAGGGCCGGATTTTTTTTTTTTTTTAAAGTGGCCCAACTCAGGTTGCAGGTAAATTTCTTATGAAAGTAAAGATCATGTCCTGGGGCTGGAGAAGTAACTCAGGGGGTAGACAGCTGGCCTAGCATGTGGTTCAACCCTCAGCACAGAAATAAATAAATAACCCCTCAATCCTTTGAATTCTAATAACAATCCTGAATGCAAGCCCTCCAAATGAAAATGATGCAGCCTCAGAGGGAATCCATTCTGGCCTGAAGTTATAAGATATCAGAACTCAAGTTTTACAACTCAAAAAATGTAGCTCCTATTTTTTCTGGGAACAAATTTCTTCCACTTTTCTCTTGCTCATCAGCCCTTTTAAAATCTGACCTCTCCTGGGAACATGGGATATATACACACGCGCGCGCACACATATGATAAAATACATATATGGCCAAACTAAATTTAGCTAGTATAGCTTAAAATAATCCCCCTCCCCCCCAGGCACTGAGTTAATGCGAGGACCAATTTTCCCTTTGCTTTGTCAGCTACCATATCCTATCTCAGGATGCCCCTTGTCTTTTTTGGAGCCCCCAAGTCTGAGCTGCGCCTTTGTCCACAGCATGGAACCAGTCCCCAGCGCCAGAGCCCGGCTCCAGGCGCCTGGACCACCGCCTGGGAGGAGGAGGTGCGGTGCGCACCGGGTGACCGGCTATTACCCCGCCCACCCGCGACCTGCCTGCCATCAGGGGTACCACCCTTGCTAAATCCTCCCCCCACCAAATTCCACCGCGCGCCCCTTCTATTAGGAGCAATCAACTTGATTTTGAGGGTCTGGTGGTGTGGGCGGAGTGGGTGGAACCGGGACCGGAGTCCCGCCTGGGATTAGGCCGATGGGGACCTGGGGGGACTGGGCTAGTCACCAAGGACAGTCAGAGGCGGGTGTGGGCGGCGGTCACCAGCACTCGCGTCCAGGTTAGATCCAATTAAACTCCAGGAAAAGTCTGAGAGAGAGGTTTGGGACTTGCTTGCGCCCCCACCCCTCTTCCACTGCTGTGGGTGCAGCGAGTGAGAGCCACGAGGCTTCGGGTCAGGGTTTTCAGGGCTTTTTTTTTTTTTTTTTTTTTTTTAATGGGAATGGCGCTTGAATTCGTGACTGGAGGCAGAAACTGAGAAACTTTCTGGCTGCACGACTCCCAGGACAGCGCGAAGTTTCAGCATCCCTGAACCAGATCTCTAAACAGAGGCTTGGGGATCCGACTTGTGGCCTGTGCGCCCTTTCTCTCCCACCGGCCTCTTGGAGATTTCCACCTTCAAATCATTTCACCAAATATCTGTCTGACACATCTCCAGGGGGCCTTCCTTCACCTACACCCGAGGCGCGGCTGGGGACCCACTAGCTCGCGCAGCGCCTTCTGCCCATTCTAGCGCCGACCATTGGCTATTAGAATCTTTACCAAGTCCTTTAGACCTTGTTCTAGTGCAACGATTCGGTTAACCTTCCAAAACCCATTCTAGCTAACAAACCATCTTAGCCGTGGGAGATTCCATGGGGAAGCTTTGATTTGCCCCCCTCTGGGTCTCCACACCGAGGCTAGGGTGTCCCATGAGGATGACCCTAGAGGGAAAAGTCTTGGGTGGTGCAATCCCAGGCCCGTTTGTACCTCTGAGCTCCCTCCTCCCCTTCCTCCCCTTCCCTCCCCAGCACCCCCGGTCCCTTGCTCTTTGTAAAAATGCACTCCGACTTTTCCGGGGCGGGTGCAGGGAGGCAGGCTGGGCTGGGCTGGGGAGGGGGGCTTCGCAGATAGTTGATATTCCGGGTCCAGCCGCTCTCCGCGCTCCCATTCTCTAAGCTCAGCCGGGGGGAAGTGTCGCCCCGGGCCAAACATATGCTTCTTTCCAGCGCGCTAATCCACCTTCAGCGTGGAGGCATAATTGCTCGAGTGTCCATGGATTCTCTGCGCTTTGTCCCTCGCTGGCTCCCATCAGCCCTGGCACACGCCATTTCAATCAAATCTTTTCAGAAAACTGTCTCCTTTTATCAAGTCCCAGCCCCTGCGAACGACGGGAGCATTTAACAAAACACCCTGCGTGTTCCGCCCGCCCGCCTCCCTTGGCCCTGACAGAGCAGGGAGCTGCGATTATTGCAACAACTTTTCATGGAGTTGAGGGGGGGGGGAGGGAGAAAGAGAGAGAGGGGGAAGAGAGGGAACCGACAACAAAAACGCAACATCAGCAGCCCAGACCCAAGCAGGTCTTCTGAGCCCCTGGTGTCAGGTGTATTGGAAAGAAAGGTCAAAGGTCACCCTCAAAGCGAAAACATGTTTCATCTCAGTTTTTTTTTTTTTTTTCGTTGAAACCTCAGAAATCGACTGCTTCTGCGGAGTGTTTGGGCAGCCCAGTGGGATAAAAAGACAGGCACAAACAAGCTCAGCAAAATACAGAGAAAGGCCCAGCCTGAAGGATAGTAATGATGGGCTCTGCCCTAGACAGCCATGACAAAATTTCCCCAGTGCAGGTTCCCAGATATACATGTACACACTCTTTTGTTACCAGGGACAGGTGTGAATAAAAGTCGAATCTGAAGATCTCTGCCTTCAGATCATACCCTCTTGGTAAAAGTGGAAATCCTGATTCAATAGTTTGGCTGGACTTTCAGCTTCAGGAGAAAATGTCTTTTATTGATTAGATGAAAAAGAGAAAGGGAACCATGAATGAAAAGATGAACTCTGGAAAAGACTTCAGAAGCAGATATAAAAAGTATTTTTGATGCTAGGGAAAAAAATTACGAAGCCAAATGAGAAAGAGGAAGCATGAGGTTTGATTTTGTGTAGCAATTATTATGCAAATACACACAAACGGAGGAGCTCTATTATGAGAACACAGCTTTCCACTTGTTTATAAAATGAGAACATCAGGGTAAAGAACAGTTTTCTCCAAATCCCAAATCACCCTATATTGAGACTGATTTCAGTGATTTAGGGAGTTTTCTTTCATGCAGAGGTTTATTTCATGATGCTAAGAGGAGGAAGGCAATGTCAATGGACCTGGTCCATTGGTTCTGCAGACTTAGAATACAGCAGATCCTTATGAGGTGACAGTCCATGGAGCTTTTTGGTGATTCCCTCCCAAAAGACAGGGAAGTGCTTGAAAGTAATGAGTTATTTCTACCTGCATGGATCTTCGATGCCATTCCCACTGGTCTTGGTTCATTTCGAGAGTCTGATGAAATCACTGAGGGTTCTTGCGGGATGAGTCAAATTCACTATTCACATTCATGTCCAGATGTTTATTTTAAGTCAATCCTTCAAGATCACAGTTTTAGTTTGTCAGTGGAAACATGTCCGCTAACATGTTTAGGCTGTGGGAAGAGGAGTGAGAGGACTTTGGGGAAAAGGTTGTCCTGACTTTTCTGGCAACTGGAAAGGGAGATAAGTTCTTAACTAAGTTGCTTCATGTCTTTGGCAACTAGAAATCACTTTGTTACAATTAGGAGAGCAAGGAATGAGTTATGAGAGTAAGGGATGAATAAAATCCATCAAAACCCCAACCATGAAAAGATGTTTGGGAGATGTGGGGGGGGGGAGTGATTTTTAAATTGTCATTTGTTTATGATACTTTCGTAGTTATAAAACAATAGAAAGACTCAATAACACCAACCCCCCCCCCATTCCTCTTTTTCTTTTCCCTGAAATTACATTTTGGTATGTGTATGTGTGTGTATGTGTGGGGGTGTAGATTTAGGAGACACAACAATCTTGTAGAGGGAAAGAAGTGAAATACTAACACAGGAATGACATAGGCCATGAGAACCTTCCAGGGGCCCATGGAGTGGATCAGGGTCAAGAAACATAGTTGCTGCTTATTCTATTTCCCACACTCTCCATAGCCAGTTCAATGCTATGATAACTGTTCCATGGGTTGCGGGTAGAGCTCAGTGGTAGAGTGCTTGCCTGGCATGTGTGAGGCCTTGGTTGTATCCCTAATGCCAAAAATTTTAATAATGATAATAATAATAGTTCCAAAGAGGGAAACCCTTTCTTTGCAATACCAAGGACTTGGAAGCAATGAATCCTAGAGCTGAAGATGTTTCTTCCAAGTCAAAATGACCTAGAGGATTCCCGTGAAGTTCAGAGGTTGGGATACTAAGTGAATATCTCTCTTTTTGCATCGTGGGACCTGATCCGGTCATTCCAGCTTCTCTGATGGACTGGAACAAGGTGGGCTTGGGAGAAGCCTACTATTAGGAAATGATGAGTTCCAGGGGATTTCTAACCAGCCTTGGGACTGTGCGTGTGAAAGTTCTCGGAACAAGAGAATAGAGGAAAGTTCTGATTAAGGAAGTTCAAAATGAAACCAGATCATTAATAATGTGCTCATTTTTAGAGGACTTTTTCTTCTTCAAACACTCAGAGAGATCAAAATACCAGCAAATTCCATGTGCTTCGATTCTGTTACAAGGCTGAGTAGCATCTTGCTGGTTTGATTCAGGAAAGTCAATGACAGGGTTGTCAAGGATGCGTGGAGTGGTACTGCCACAGAAGTCCCAAGAAAGCCTGTGTTCCTCAGTGACACAGTTTGGAAGAGGGAGAATCCACCTGCTAGTTTCTGTAGGAGCCTTTGGCTACCAACTCCATCAAGAGGTCTGAGAGGAAGGCCAGAGCTCACTGAGCAGAGAGGTACCTCAGGAAATCCTGAGTCTGGAAAAGTCCTTGGCTGTGTCCCTTTTAGTATAACTTCCAGCCTTCAGAAATTAGTGTCACATCCAGAAAATCAAATCATTGGTGAATAATTGTGAGAGGCTGGAGCTACATAGGAAAACCATGACAATAGGTGTTAATAAGTTTGAGAAAACTTTTCTAAGGAGAGAAATCTAGAAGGAAACAAGAATTGAGAGAACTCTCTTGAATTTCCCTTCCAACTCCTCATCTTCCCTTCTCCCCCCACTGAGTATTTTGGCTAAACTTAGTGTTTCTTTGTATTTCCCTCCTTTGCTGAGAAAACCTTAAGAACCTTCTACTAGGCTTAGATTTAACCACAACCTTTACTGAATCTGGCTTATGAAAACCAGACTTCTCTAAGAGACGGGTCTTCTGGCAGCAATTAGTCTGACTTTTCTTTAACAAAATCCTTTGTAATGCCATTCAGAAAACCAGTTGGTAGGAGTTTGTGGTAGTGTGTGTGTATGTGTGTGGGTGGGTGTGGGAGCGGGTGGTTGGGGTGGGGGATGGTGTTACAGAAGGCCAATTTGTATTATTTGATGGGAAAAAATTCCAATGTTAGTGCTTTAACTTTGGAGCTGTGAAATATTTAATTAGTCTGTTGGTTGGGATTCTGTGAAAATGAGCTTTACATTTTAAAATCCTGCTTGTGTTTTTCCTGCGTGCAGAGTACAGAACAGCATTGCCATCTCTCCTTGCCATTGAATGATTTCACACAGCTTACCAGATCAATTGATCTTTAGGAGCAGGACTGCCTGGAATGAATGAAAGAAGGTCCTATTTGTGGATATTTGAATGTGGAGGAATCTAGGGTAGCTAGGAGGAAAGGGAGAGGCAACCTGGGGGAGGAGGTGAACAATAGTCTGTCTTCAGTCCAGCAGTGACTTCTGGGTTTCTGACACATGGAGCAGCAACACAACCTCAGAGATACCCTACCCCCGTAGGTATTTAAAACCCTAACCCCACTACACACACACACACACACACACACACACAACAAACAAGAGAACTATTCATTGAGCCGAGTCTGCAAAGCCACCTTCTTCTAGTGGTTATGCAAATACTAAATTGAATCAACTGACTCTAACGTTCAGCTCATTGCTGAAATATGATAGAAAAAAAAGTTGAGTATTCCAAGGAAATTGATTCCAACAGTTCATTTTCAGCAGTGTGGATGTTGGTGCGTCTGAAGGTGGAGACACAAATACATCTTGTTGAAGTTGAGGCTGCCTTTCTGAAAAGCCTCCTACGGTTTTAGATCCCCCCTCTGCCCTTTTTCCTGGGGAGATAAGAATTGGAGCCATTTCAGATGCAATGCAGAAAACTCTGGGTAGCCTATCCCTGAGGCAGAGGACGCTGCTCTGAACTCCTTCCTCCTCCTGGCTTCCTTGCCCTTGACGGGACCCGAGGTCTGAAAGGGCCAATTTAATTGAGAGTCCACCCCAGGCGGGAAGGCAGCCAGCTCCTGCCTCCAATCTGCCCGGAGGAAGGAAGGGTTGTGGAGATGGGCTGGAGCCCGTTGGGAGCAAACACTCTCTCCCCTTCCTCCTTAGACCTGGGGCACAAGGACCTTCTTTAGGCTATAGAGAGAACTGAGTCTCGTTCTGAAAACCAGGGCTTTCTTTATCCTTACTAGGCCTCGGAATCTTTGCCTGCAATTCCTCAGTTTCCCTAATTGAGAGACCAAGGCGGGAAATTTCCCAGGCGGCCAGTGACACGCTTCGTTTCTCAGGAAATCAAAGCGAGGACCAACAGGAGGAGCTGATTTGGGTCTCTCTTCTCTACTCCAAGGCGATGTTCCCGGGCGTGGGATTCTGGGCAGAGTCCCAGGAACCCAATCCCAGCCCAGGATTGACAGGGCAAGTGGCAGCGCTCGCCGCTCTGCGCCACCATCTCCATCCTACTCATCGTGGAGAGAGAGGAAAAAAAAAAAATCCAATCTTTCTGCACACCCAATACATCATTTCAATAAGAATGACTTCACTTTAATAAAGATTTAATACGTTAAATCTGTCTTTGTCGCTGATTGATGCTCCTTTGTCTTGGAAGCGATTTGGGTTTTACTGATCAAGAATTCTGGGGGAGAGGCTGTAATTCAGAGTCGGGTTGTTATGATGGTTTGATAACACTTCCCGAAGAGGAAAACACCCCTGCGTGCGCGCTGACACGCACACGCGCTCACACGCTCAGAGGCCTGCTGGCTTTCTCTCTGGGCTCTGGGGCAGGGAAACCTGGAGAGCTTTCCTGAACTGGCCGGGCCGTGGGGGAAGGGAGCGCCGGCAGGGAGGGGGCGCGGCAGGGAGGATGGGACGCCGAGCGCCGCGTCTGTCGGAGCATCATTTGCCCTGAATCACAAATTTTCACGGCTTAGAAAGAAAAGGTAAAGCTAATGTCTGGCTCAATTAATAAACATGGTAATTTCACACCCGGAGAAGGACATAATTTCATCCGAGCGCTATCGGCGCCATCACAAAGGGTCAGGGCGCAGCTGCGACGAACCCGGGTCATTACGGAGCCGCGGAACGGCTCCCGCGCCCCGGCCCAGCGCGCGCCTCGAGGCAAAGGATGGCTGCGGGCGAGGCCGGGGCTTCCCCCGATAAAGGACTTACCCACCGTGCGGGAAATGGAGCCGCTTTCAGAGGAGGAGTAATCAGCTCGCAGACGTAGCGCCCGCCACGCTCCCCTCCTCCCCCTTCTCCTTTTACTTTTTGAAAATAAAAGATGAAACGGGCAAACACCCTTCCCCATCATCTCAGTCTCTCTCCTCTTATGTCTTTTTATCACCAAACCACGACCAACACGAGGTACACACGCACACACACCTATTTTTATTTTTAGAGGTGGCCTTTGATTCGCTGTCTGTGGAAACCTTCTGTATCTGTAAATTTCAGGACAGTTGTAGTTGATAAATTCCTGATGTCAAGATTTGGGGCCAGGAGCTGGGAGACAAGATATTAGCTTCAATCTCATAATCTCTTAATCACATTACACTTTAAGTGAGCATGTGTAATTTCACCCATCAATGATTTATTTAAGCATTTGGAGCACAATTACTTGTCTCACACACAAATACTGGCTGCAGCATTGTTTGCTAGAAAGAAACCCTGAGATTTAAGGAACAGAACATATCTTTTCGGTTCCATGACATGCCCCACCTCAGAATCAAAATTCATCTGTCATCGAGACCCCGCAGGGCCATCCCCTCAAAGGAAGGGCCCCAAAGGCAAATCCATCCGAACCACAAGGCGGGCGCCTCTCCCCCCTTTTCTGAGTTTAGATTTTAAAGCAGATCTTCAAAGCTAAAATAAATGCATTAAACAGTCGCATGCAAATAGCATGGAGTCGGGCAGCTAAACACACAAAGCCCATTCTTACATAAAACAAAAGCATGATTGATGGCGACCCGGATGCTCGTGTGTTTGGAAAAAAAAATTATACTTGTCCAGTCTCCCAGGTGTCTAAATTATTGAAGAGCGATGTGCATATTTCAACGCCAGAAGGTGGCCGAGGTTAGGGACCGGCAGTCGGCGCCGCGAACGCCACAGTATTATGGTATATTTGGGGTAGGAAAGACTCCAAGCGAAGGATTTAACACGTTCTTCTCTGGACGGGCGAGGAGGCAGTGCTAACCTGACCGCTCTGGGGCAAATGGTTAGAGAAAAAGGATCGCTTTCCGCGGCCGGCCGGGGACCTCGCTTTCCCGGTCCTAGGCGGCGGGTCTTTCTCCAAGGTTGACCCACACGTCCTGTTTCTTGCCCAGGCCGCAGAGGACGCGGGCAGGGCCCGGTAGTGCTGCGCCTTGGCGGGGCCTGCTGGGCGGTGGGTGCCATTCCTGGGTACCCAGCCCCACACTGCGACCTGGTTGGAGTACTCTAGGGCGGTGCCCAGTCAGCGGGGCCTACGGTTCTGCGTCTTAACCAGCTGCGCGTGCAGCGTCCATTCTTTGTTCTGGCATTTTCTGGGCCTCCGAAGGGAGCAATTATGGCGAGGTGCGGGGGTTGTCCCTTGGGGTGGGGAGGAAACCCGTGCAGGCCCGGCTCTGAGCAGGAGGTATGGTTGGGGGAACTAGTGTTGGAAGTGTGCAGTCGCTAGGGATTTACTAAAGCAGGGCGTGGTGGTGCACGTGGCAATAGATGGAGATGTCCAGTATCATGTTTGGGAAAGTGCTCTACCATTAAGCTACACCCCCGCCTCCGGCCACCCATTTTAAATCTAGGAAGAAAAGATTTGAAAATATGCAACAGTCTGTTTCTTTCTGTCTCTGTGTGTCTCTCTGAATTGAACTCAGGCCTGGCAAATGCTGGTCAAGTGCTATACTACTGAGCAAAGTGTGTGGTTCCTTCCTTCCTTCCTTCCTTCCTTCCTTCCTTCCTTCCTTTTTTCCTTCCTTCCTTCCCTCCCTTCCTTCTCATGTCTTCTAATGCGTGCACTTCTTACTCTCTCCAACTTCCCATTGTCTGTTTTCTCTATCCTCAATTCGCAAGTCCCTTTCTCTGCTTAGCTTCAATCCTTCTCACCCTCCTTCCTCTCACTTTCTCCCTCGCTTATATATATTCCAGAGAGAAAAAAACGAGCTACAGTCGTTCCTGCGCACAGCCACTCAGAGAGAGTGACTTTATGGCCTCTTGTCAGTGACAGAACCCCAGACGCCCGCTTTCTTTCTGAGCTGGGGAGTGCATGGGCCCCATTTTGTCCTCGGAGTGGGGAGAAGCCAGTGTTTCCCATGTGTCGAATCGCTACCCCAAACTTGAATCCATCTTGCTGCTGGAGTCAAGCTCAATGGATTCATCATAGCGACGACAAAAGAGTAATTACATATTAGAAAACAAAACAATAATTACACCAAGTTGACACACCAGTCAGCGAGGCACAGTCGCCTGGTTGGAAACAGCAAAGCCCGCGGCGCCCGCGGCTGACTCAGCAAATCGGAAAAGCCCCCAGACCCGGTCTACACCGGCCCCTTCGAACCACCTCTCCTGAGGCTGCGTCGCAGATGCGCTCCTGCCCTTGCCCCTGTCACCTGCTAACAGGCCTTAGAGGTCTTCCTTAATAAGATCTGGTTTGGGAGCTGAACAGAATGTACCAAGTACCAAACGACCGAGTTTGCCACCCACCCCTATACACGCAGGGTCGGGGATCGAACCCAGGGCTGCTGCGCGCATGCGTGGCTGAGCTACCTCTCCAACCCTAGATAACCGATTTCTGAGAAAGCTGAGTTTTGTTTTCTAACCAAACTGAACACACAGATTGGGTTTGAACTACTGTTTTATATTTTTACCTTTAGAATAGGGAACGCTGGTCTTCCCAAGCTTATTTTCCCCAGCACCTGCCACCTGGTTCTTTGGTTACTTTACCTACTTTACCGCGCCCTCAGGCCATGGTATCTTCGGGTTTCCGCTTCATTCCCCCACGTGTCAAGCCGAGGAGGCTGTTTTAAACTTCCTTCTGGGGTACCTGGAGGCCGGTGATTAGCTGAGCTTGCGACAGCGAGAAAGGACAGCGTCCCTAACCAGAACCCCTCCCGATCGCTGCCAGTTCCCTCGGGCTAGCAGTGGGGGAAACTCCTCTTTTGGACATCGACCCTCCTCACCCCCTTTGGGGGCTCCTGAGTGTGTCCTGGTTCATTCGGGGATCCGGGCATGGGAGATGGATGCGAGATTTGGAGACAGGTGGAGTATGGAGGCGAGGCCCGCATCCAGGGCGAGATCTGTCCCGGCTTCCTGAAGCCCGCTGCTCACTGTGGTGGGCCGGGTCTGCAGTCCCGGTGTGAAAACAAACACCGTGGGTTGGACCGGGATGCCGCACCAGACGGTGCAACTGCGCTCAAAACCGGGCTTCAGCCTGGAACGGACTGAGCCCGGCCTCTCCTGCACCCGGCGGCCGGCCTCCCCCGAAGTGGGAGCCTCCCTCACAGCCTGCGGGGCTGGCTGGACCTGTCAGTGAGCTTGGACCTAGGAAGGCCTGGAGTCTCGCTGGGGATTGTTCTCGAAGGCTGTGCACCCTGGGTCCGGGAATAAGCCCCGCACCCTGTTAGGTGCCAGGTGGGATGCAGCTCAGGGCCAGCTGCACTATGCCCTTAGGCCATACCATCCGCTGGCGATGAAGGAGTCAGATTTGGCCAAGGAGGGAATAGGTCGCAGGGAACCAGGGTGCGTCCCGGGTACTTGGGGAGTGTGACAAGACTGCGAGTACAACCCTGCGACAGCGAGCGGGAAGCGCGCTCCGGGTCTAGCGCCCTCTATAGGGCGCACGAGCCCCAGCTGTGTGTGGACGGCTCTCTTTTCATCCCTCAGGGCTCAGGGAAGGACAAAGGACCTATAAAAAAATCCAACAACAACAAAAAAATATCAGCTTGACCCCCAAAAGAACACTGTTTAATGAGGTGGAAAATTCTTCCACACAAATTGCTTTTTCTACTACTTTATGAGAGTTCATAAATGTTAATGAAATCCAGTTACCAAAAAGTAACATACATCATTGCAGCTGAAGGGAGGCCGAGGAAGGAAGGTGGTGGTTAACGTACAATCATAATTAAAATAACAGCAGCCGCAGCAACAATATTGCCTATGGCCGATGCGGTTGGAGGCCCAGTCCAGCGTCACGCCATCGTATCCCATCTGGGCTGGCCACTGGTGTTTTCTCTGGACAAGAACAACTGACGCCCAACAACAGTGGCTGCAACCACGCCACCCCAAATACAGAGGTGCAGAAGCCAGTGAGGCCGAGGGAACATACAATCCTGAAATACTCCTCTGTTTCTTTTGTAACAGAAAGCTTGTTCCAGACGCAAGTTTCTTCAAAATGCATATAGAGGAGAAAAGTCTAGGGGCAAGGCCAACGGCAGAGGAGGGGAGGTGGCAAGTTCATTGTCCTCCATCGTCCTACTCTATGATTTCCCTTCTTTCTGCAAATCAGATTATAATCTCCTAGAGAAAGTGGCCTTGTTTTGGCATTTCTTTCTCTCTTCCTTCCTCCTCCCTCCTTCCCCTTCTTCCTTTCTTCTCTTGGGGATTGAACCCAGGGCCTGGTGCTAAGCACTTGATTTGTCATGAGCCACAGCTCCAGTCCTTATTCTGGTTTTTCTATTCCCAGCACCCAGCCTGGTGTTTGCCACACGGTAATGCTTAGTAGGTATGTGTTGAATAAATAAATGAGTGATTGGACCAATGATAGAAAGTTAAATAACTCAAGGGACAATTTACCTGGAAACATTCAAAGAAGACACTGCGATGCTCAAACCCTCAATATTTTCCCTATTTAACAACTTTTTAGCTTTTTTTTTTTTATTATAAGGACACAGTAAGCAAGAAAACAGACACAAATCCCTCTCCACAGGAAGCTTGCATTTTGATTTGGCATATTTTGGTAGATGAATTAGTTTACACAGCTGATCAAATGGCTTCCTAACTTTGGTTAAAATACTTCGATCTTCACCTTCCCAATTACTCTTTATTAACTAGAGTTTAGGAAACATGAAGTCTGCTAGTGAAAGTCATTACCTAAAGAAGATATATTAAAGAAGATTTCATATTTCTTGATTGGGATCATTTTATCTGATGGCTTTATCACCGAGGGAGACAAAAAGATTTATTTACTTTTTGTAAATACTGAAGGCATTTTAAATATTTTCCTGTTCCCTTTAAGGGCTGCTCAAATAATTCATTTTGGCTTTGCACACTTTGTGTAATATTTCACTTATATCCAGGTATGGTGGTGCATGCCTGTAATGCCTGTAGCTCTGAAGACTTAGGCAGGAGGATCACAAAGTCAAAGCCACTCTCAGTAATTTAGTGAGACCCTAAGCAACTTGGTGAGACCCCGTATCTAAATAAAATATAAAAGGGACTGGGGATGTGGCTCAATGGTTAAGCACCCCTGGGTTCAATCCTTGGTACCAAGAAATTTTTAAAAATTTATTTATAATTTAAATACAAACTCTAATACCAATAACTATTTTTTTTTTTTTTGGAGCCTTACCTTTTGTTACTGTAATCAGTACCTCCTAGACTTTGCATCATTTAAATTGTTAACCAAACCTGGGGTGCTTTACCACTGAGCTACATGCCCAAATCTTTTTATTTTGTATTTTGAGACAGAATCTCACTAAGTTGCCAAGACTGGCCTTGAATTTGTGATCCTCCTGCCTTGGCTTCAAGTAGCTGGGATTATAGGCATGCACGTTGTATAGGGCCTCAACCATTCTTAAGGTAAGCACTACTGTTCACTTTATTTTTTCCCGGTGCTGGGTACGGAACCCAGAACCTCATGCCTGATAGGCAAACACTCTACCACTCAGCTATACCCTCAGTCCCAGGTCTTTATTTTTTTTAAATGAGGAAACCAAAACCAGAGAAGGTAAGTAATGTGCCTTAGGTCACCAATGGGTAATTGCGCCCCATCCGGAACTCAGGACTCTGTGACGCCAGCATGTGACCCCAGCAAGCCACCTTTCCTAAGCTTTCCTTTCTATAAAACGTGGCTAATACCTGTCCAGTCTGTATTGTTCACAGTGAGGTGAAGATAAAATTCACTTTATTTATGAAAACACTTTGGAAATGTCCAAGTGCTCCAAGAATACATGGCAGTTTTTAAAAAAATTATTATCATATGCTCTTTGAATCCCTAATTGCCAATACCTGCCATAATCTACTCTGCAGCAGCATTCACTGAAGTGGAGTGAACATTGGTTGAGTATGGTTTTGAGAGAAGGATGGTAATGGACTTGATGAGAATGAGGTGAAGAAACTGCTGGTTTCATGGAGAAAATACAGACTGAAAAGACTAGTTCTTCCTATGAGGCTTCCTGCATCCTGTGGGGTCTCCAGGTCTGGCAGGAGTGGGTGAGCCCCCCGCCCACCTCCACACAGTGTTCTTGCGGATATCCCCCCTCGTAATTGCAGGGTGCTCTGTTCTGCCTTGCCAGGGGCATTAGCCGTGCTAATGGCTACACTCTTAGCAGCCAGTCCAGGCACAACAGTGAGAAAGGTTAAGTGCTCATTTTTGTGAGTAAATTTGCAGTGCTGCTTTGAGACAACATAATTACTACTTCCCACACCTTATTGTGTCTGGTAGAGAAAGGGTCACAAAGACATCAAACAAAGATTGAGTCTCTGTAACCCCCTCTTGTACCTGTCATCCTGCAAAAACTGGGCAGGACCTGGTGGGTTTTGGAAGCTTCGTTCCTTTGCATACTACTCGCTTGTCTGGGGCAACACCTGGAGACACTGAATGTTCAAAACCTGCCTCAGTTGGTCCAAGAATAGAGGCAGAGCTATTGAGGGTACACTGACTTCTTTAGTGTTACAATAATCCCTCTTTACTTCATGTGTTCATCTGTTCTTGCTTTTATTCAACATTTTAAAGTCTCATTGCCAGGAATTCAAAATCCTGTTGAGAAGTTTCCAGAATGGTGGGGAGGAAAATAAGTAGAAATATAATTGCAGAACAGTGAGGTGAGTTCCCATGAATATTTACATATAGAACAGGGCTCCATGAGTCTTTCTGATATATGGAATAAGGGTAGGGTTTGATAGCACCTTCAAAGGGACTCTAAAACTTGGTTCTTGGAGAGCAAAAAAGTCTTAGATATTACAATGGTTTGTGGTCCTTCAAGTTCAACCCTACCTGACAAAATTTTATTCCTTTGTACTTTATTTCTTCTGTTAGGCTTCAAATTCAATTTATTTTTCTCCTTAAAAGAGGTGATAATGAAAAAAAAAAGATTGATAAATGGTGGAATGAGACAGACATCACTACCGTATGTACCTGTATGATTACAAGAATGGTATGAATCTACATCGTGCACAACCATAGAGACGAAAAGATGTACCCCATTTGTGTACAATGAATCAAAATGCAGTCTGCAAAAATAAAAAAAAAAATTTAAAAAAAGAGGAAATGAGCTCACTAACTCAGGATGAGTCTGTTTAAGACTAGCAGGCTTGAACTGCAGGCATGGCTCAGTGGCAGAGCACTTGCCTAGCAAGTGAGAACCCCAAGTTTCATCCCCAGCAGCACCAAAAAAAAAAAAAAAAAAAAAAAATCAATCCAAAAATTTGTCAATATTTGACTAAGAAAAAATACTCCTGGACTGGGGATATAGCTCAGTTGGTAGAGTGCTTGCCTTGCAAGCACAAGGCCCTGGGTTCGATCCCTAGCACCGCAAAAAAAAAAAAAAAAAAAAAAAAAAAAAAAAAAAATACTCCTGACTGGTAGTTCACTGGTAGAGTGTGTGCTTTGCACAGGCTTAGCTATGCAATGCCTTGGTTCATTTTCCCAGTAACCCCCTCCAAATACCCCTAATTCATGGCTTTCATGGCTTAATGTGGAAAGATCCCTCATTCCTCATAAAATAGGTAAACCGAATTTTCAAATATCCCACTAGCTTCCTCAGAAACTAGTTAACTCTGGTGAATCATGGAAAACCAGCTTTTGGCCTCAGTTTCCCTGATGCAAAACAAAGCTGTTAGATAAAACACTGAGAGTCATAGAAGGTTTGGGGCAGATGCATTTCCATGCTATTACTTAGAAACTGATGATTGTTGAATTGGCAAACATGTTTCCCTTCCATTGATGCAGAGGTTAAGAGATCAAATTTTAATACACAGAAAAAGCAATAAAACCTCTTCACAAGGTTGTTCGAAATTTATTCTTTTGGCTTACAGTTTTCACCCTTTGGGCTAACTATAATTACCTCTTCTACACCTTGCCCAAAGCTTAACCTAAGAAATTGCTAAGCCCAAGATCTGGAATTTTGGAGACAGCTTTGAAAGGAATTTTTCACTATATGAAGACGTTTAACTGGTAGAACATAAAACAAGTTTGGAAAATGTACTAACAGACCCTAACAATCAAGAAAGCAGACATAATGATAATTACAGAGTAACAAGAGTGAAAGGGGAGATGGAGAGGAAAATGGTCACAAAAATGAAATGACCTCATTTACAAAGAAGAAAAGAAACTCCTATTTCCCTTTTCACCTAAGTGTATCAAATAAAAAGACTTCCCACCCACAGAGATGTCCTGGGTAGTCCCATGGAATCAGCTGATGGACAGGTCAGAGCGTGTGGGGGGTGGGGTGGGCGGGAATCCTAGCTTGGGACTCTCTGCTAACAAAGGACGAAACCATGTTGGCTGGAGTTAGTGACTTCCCAACCAGGGTGGAAGGGGGAAAAATACCAAACCACAGTGCTTCTCAAGTAGCATTGCAATCCATCTGGGTCAGAAGGTTCCAGTCTGGGCTATGGGTAGACATAAACCTTTATATAGAAACCCTTCTTGTGTGAAGTAACTGCCTGTCCAGTTACACACCACAGTCACAGAGACAGGGACACAAAAGCCATTTGTTAATGCTGCAGACAAGACATAGGGGAGGCATGAGATTGGTGACCTGCATTCCTAAGCTAATGTAACAAACAATTCTTCTCATTCACACCATATTAGTATTGACTGTTTTATTGTAGTCTTGTTATTGTGGCTGTTACTCATTTAATGACACCATTTCAAAAGTTTAAAAGTTGGCTGCCAACATTTGCTTCACTCTAAATCTTGGTGCTAACGTTTGTGTGTGTGTGTGTGTGTGTGTGTGTGTGTGTGTGCATGTGCATGTGTCAATTTTGCTTAAAGGAATCTAGGATTTTATTTTATTTTTGGTACTGGGGATTGAACCCAGGGGTGCTTTACCATTGAGCTACTTCCCCAGACCTTTTCTTTTGTTTGTTTATTTTTTATATTTTGAGAGACATGCTTGCTGAATTGCTGAGGCTGGCCTTGAACTTGCAATCCTCCTGCTTCGGCCTCCTGAGTTGCTAGGATTACAAGTGTAAACTGCTATACTTAGCTAAAGGAAATTAGTTTTTAGATCCAACTACCTCAATCTTTTTATCTATGACCTGAGGTATCATTAAGTAATTGGCTCCTAATATGAAATAAAGATGGACATGTTCAGTGTTAGCCAAGGTTTAGTGGAAAGACAAGTGGATTTGGAATCTGAAGAATTGGCAGTTTTCAGCTGTTGATGAGATACTTATCTGTGGATGCCCTTCAACTTTCTCATTTGTAAAATGAACACACACACACACACACACACACACACATACACATACATATACACACATACACAATGTGCCTCATAGGGATGCTGAGACAAGATAAAGGATATTGTGAAACTCAGGTATGGCCTAAAAATGGAGGGTGGTTAAATAATTAGTTTGGGAATGAGTTAAAATGAAGACTTCCCCTCTGAGAGCCTCGGACCCAGTGTTTCTTCATCCCTGCCCTCAGTGGGCTCATGGGGAGTATTTTGTGGCACCTACAGTCACATTCCTAAACATAGGTCCAGTTATGTCCATTGCCTTCCCGCGACACTCCAGCGGTTCCTTTACATTCCAGACTTCTTAGCCTGGTAGGTAAGGTCTTCCTTGACTCCACCTAAAACTTCATTTCTACTTTTGTTCCACAAAACATCTCCAAACACCCCATAGCATGGCTGCTCTTTTTCTCCCTGCCTTGCCTTGAATGTAGCAGGAATTTACAGGACTAGAATACCATTCCTCCCACCAAAGAAAATGAAAAGCAACTTCTTATCCTTTAAATTCCAACTTACAAATAATCTATCTCATAAAGCATCTTTCTCTCTCTTTCTGTCTCTCTGTCTCTTTCTCTCATTTGTTTGTTTTGCAGTGCCAGGGATGGAATCCGGGCCCTCAGACACGCTAAACAAGGGCTTTCCCACTGGGCTGCATTCCGGTCCTCATAATGCATCTTTAATCTCCCCAGTTGTAAGCAATTGTCCTTCTTCTGACTTTTTATGGCATATGTCTTGTAACTTTATTTAACCCCACTTTAATTCTATTTAAAATCTCCTGCTGTGAACCTAGAATCATCACCATTATTTATTGAACATCCTTTATCTTTATGATAAATTTTTTAAAAATGTAATGCTATGCATGCTCTAGGTACCATGAAGCCCTATCTAATTAGCATAAGGAATATTATCATTTTGGTTTGCGTTTATGTCTGTTTCCTTTACCATATAAGTTTACTGAGGGCAGGGCCCATGCTTAATCAATAATTCTGCTCTCCTTAGTGTTTGGCAGAGGACCTTGTATATAATCTATATTTCTGTTCTCCTTAGTGATTGACAGAGGACTTTGTATGTAATAGTGGCAATAAAAAATAATTAGGTGAATCAAATACACTTTTTTTTTTTTTAGTGCCCTGAGATCAAACTCAGAGCCTGGTTCATGCCAGGCTACTGAGCTACATCCCCACAATCAGATACATTTTGTGAAGGTTTAGATACTTTATGGAGAAAAACATTAAAAAAATAAACTAGATTTGGAAATGAGTGCATTTAGAGAGAAGACATGCTTTTGGAAAGAAGGGACAAAATATGATTTCTTTGTATGTGATGGTTATCTCTGACCTTTTGGTTCAGTAAGAGATCTTTTTTTAAAAATCAGTAATCCATGTGAAAAATTTTGTATTGGTGCATTATAATTACACTTGATAGCAGGATTCATTATGCCATATTCGTACATGTATATAACATAACTGATCAATCTTACTCCCCAGTACCTTCCCTTCCCTCTCCTGCTCGCACTTGCTCAACTCTACTGGAAAATTCCTTCTATTATTCTGATTTAATTAGTGAACTATGTATGCATCTATTTCATCTTTTTTAAAAAACCCGCATGTTGAATTCTTTTGTTCATAAGGACTTTGTGCTAAGTTTCCATGTTGGGTTTTCTGTGAGCAGAGAGTACTTACAGTCAGCCTTTCCTGAAACCCCTACAACTCTGAATTTTTGCCAGTAAACAATTTAACTGCCATTTCATTTTGACAAACAGACTCCTCCAGGACACTGCAGTAGAACTATCAGCTGCTGAGTGGATGAGAGCCCTTTTGCTGGTGAAATTTTCCAGGGCTTCCTAGGTGAGTAGGTGTCATCTGAATTAATGATGGAGCCATTAGGGTTTATTGGGTAATTAATAAATGCTGGAGAAGGTGATACATATTTATTCCCCCCTCCCCCTAAATGATATTTATCCCCCTAAATGAAGGATGCTCTTTTTCGGAGGCCAGTTGAATTATAGAGACTCTGGGGTTCCCCTATGACTCTATCAAAGTAATGAAAAGTTCTCGGGCTATTGAGGGCTTGTGTAAACATGCATACACTTCCTTTGCATGTATTTTTTTTTAAAAAACTTTTAATATGCTGGGAAACAAGCAATCCAAAAACCCCCCACCAAAACCAATGCTAAAGCAAGTACACACAAGCACAGGCAGAATTCACAAGCAGTGAGGTTTCAGAATACAGCCTGAATGGAGGACATCCCTTTTCCAACCATGCACTGATTCACTTGTGATGGGAGTCTTTTCCAATTTTAAATGTTGTGCATTTCTTTGTTTTTTAATGTAGTATAAAAAATTGTATGAAAGGAAACACTAAAAATTTCTCCCCATCCGATTTATTCTAGGTTCTATGGTGTCCCCCCAAAAAATTCTGGAGAAGAGCTCAGCATGCAACCCTATTTGGAAATAGAGTTGTTGAAGATGTGATTATTTAGGATTGAGATCCTATGGGAGTGGGGTAAGCCCACCACCACTGGAAGTCAGGAGAAGGCCGGAGGGGAGCCTGCCTAGAGTTTTAGAGGGAGCCTAGCCCTGCCAATACCTTGATTTTGAGTTTCTAGGCTTCAGAACTGTATGAGGATAAATATCTGTTCTTTTAAGCTATCCCATTTGTGGACCTTAATTACAACATCCCTGGGAATCAAAAACACTGTCTCTCTGCCTTGAGGTGTTTCTATCCAGAGGCCATTCATGTCAACATTTTTGATGTTAATATTTTATTTTAAATTAAAAATCAATGCATTTTATTTTTATTTTTTTAAATTTTAGGTGTTGATAGGCCTTTATTTTGTTCACTTATTTATATGTGGTGCTGAGAATCAAACCCAGGGCCTCATGCATGCTAGGCAAGTGCTCTACCACTGAGCCCCAGCCCCAGCCCCTGCATTTGATTTTTAAATAGAGAACACATTCACCTGGCTCAAAGGTAAAAACTCCACAAAATGTTAGTGAAAAGTCTCTCTTTTGGTCCATCCTTCATTGGCCCGTTTCCTACCTTAGCTGGCCTTATCTCGCCACTGGTCATTATTAATTAAATTAGGCACATACCTATTATAGATTTTATCCACTTACCCATAGGAAGAATTTATTGTTCACATTGTTCTTCACCTTGTCTTCTTCTCTGATAAGGAGAGAATTTTCCAATCATAAGTTCTCCAGAGTAGAAACTGATGAACATTGGTTTTTGCTTTATGGTTAAGGAGAGAGGAAAGGAGGGGTCTCTTGAAGGTCACCTTCTATCCTGGGGTTATAATTGGGCTTACTTTCTAGTTTCTGCACTTATGGGATCATAAATTGTAGAAGGAAAATGTCAGTCAAGTCTGGGGAGGCCTAGAGCTCTGCTGCTCACCTTGGAAGTCATGGATTCATGGGGTAGCCTGAGACCCAGGCTTCCAATCCCCCAGCATCCTCTTGGAGCTGCTGGCAGTGAAGCGGGTGAGTGTGAGCGGCCTTCTGTGTCCCCACCACCTCCCAGAGTTTGGTGGCCAGATGGCATGCTCAGATGACCAGGCACCCAGGTCTCTGAGAGCTGTTGGATTCTGTTGTGCTTCAGGTGTTCTGATTACTTGTGGGGCAATGTTTTAAAAGAACATGGGGATTAACTAAAAGCCTTGACTTTGGAATCCGAGTCTTGGGTTTGACTTTCTGTTACTAACTGGGTGACGTGGCCTTAGTTACAACCTTTCTGTATTCAGACTCATCATCTGCATATTGAGGATTGTCACGAGGAGTCAAAGTGACTATTTGCTTGAGTGTTAGGCTCTGCTTTGGCCCTTCAATGTTAAGATGGTGGCTGAGGGGACTGGGGGGTGTGGCTCAGGGGTAGGCCCTTGCTTAGCACACGCGAGGCTTTGTGTTCTATCCCCAGCACGGGGTGTGAGGCGGGGAGAGGAAAAAGATGGTGGAGAGATGAAGGCGAGACCAGAGATGTTGGATCAAGACACTTAGCAATACTATTGGGTGAAAACTTAAGAGAGTCCCTGACTTATGTTGGGTTAAGGAGATTTTTGTTCTGTTCTGTTTCAGTCCTGCGGATTCAACCCAGAGCCTTCAGAATACTAAGCACATGCTCTGCACAAAGCTACACTCCCATCTCCTAATTTCCCTCTCTGAGTGATCTCTTCAGCAGAAGCTGGGGGAACCAGGGGTGCTTAAGATGAAAATACACAGGCCAAAGGGAATTCATGTTCATTTTGACCTCAATTAAATTATAAAACATATAAGAAATTATATGCAAATAAGTACCAATTATTTTCTGTCAGGATCTTGTGTTGCTTGTAATCCTGACATCTGCATTTTGCTGGGTCACTTGATCTTTGATGTCCTATTCGGAACTATCACCCTTAATCTATTTTGTACCCACCAATCTGTACTGACAGCATTGCTGATTACAGAGAGGCTGTCTTCTTGTTTATTCTTTGTTCAGCTCTTGACTGCCCTTGAAAACTTCCTCATTGCCTAGAATTGGTAACATGGCACTCCATAAATTAATAACTGTGTTGTCTTTTAACAACACGCAGGCAAAATGAACAGGGACCTGTTGAATTCACAATGTGCACTCTTAGCAATTTTTAAAGCGTCTCTTAGGGTTTCAATGTACGATCCCTAGGAAAGCTGCATGCTATTGGAGTTCAACTTTTCAAAACTCTTTATTTAGAAGTGGTCCTGGGATCTCTTTCAGAGAAAGGGCACTTTTTTTTTTTTCTTTTTTTGTGGTGCTGGGGATTGAACCTAGGGCCTTATGCAGGCTGGGCAAGCACCCTACCAACTGAGCTATGTCCCGGGGCCCAAGAAAGAGGACTCTTAATTCAGATATTTGGAAAAATCAACTTGGGTTGAGAACAAGCAACATACCAACGTGTCTGTTCATTCAATAACTGTTCAACAGAGTCCCTGGTGTGTCCAGGCTTTCCAAGAATGATAGAGCTGAATGATGGAAAAGCTACTGGCAACTGATAAATACAGTGCAGTCAAGTAGTGCACTGTTAACGTGAGCATCCTCTGATGTTGACCAGCTATTCCCATCACCAGTGTAGTGTACTTCTGTCACATTACAGGGTCATAGTTACCAGCGCCTTTGCTTCTAAGGCTTAGGGTAATGGAGGTATTTTTATGTCAAATTTGTTTGGTGGAGTGAAGATCATCTCTGTAGGGTGTAGCAGAGACACCAGGGACAAGAGGAGCCAAGAAGCCTCCTTTTCAATAAGAATGTTGAACCTCCTTTTAGAGAGTAATGTTGAGTCAAAAAGTAATCTGGGCTGGGCAGCAGCTGCCAGTCACTTGGTGGATGCTAAGGGAGCCTAGTCCACATCCAAGGACCACATAGCCATAGGAAGTATATTCTTGGGTAGGCTGTGTGATCAAGTCTGACTAACTATATTATCATCTAGCTTATATTTCTGCATCAACCTCACGAGGATAAAATAGATTTTATCAAAAACGTTTAAAAAGCCAGCCATGGTGATGCACACCTGTAATCCCAGTGACTCAGGAGACTGAGGCAGGAGGATTGCAAGTTGGAGGCCAGCCCCAGTAATTTAGCAAGGATCTAAGCAAATTAGCGAGACCCTGTCTCAAAATAAAATAAAAAATAAAAAGGGCTGGGGATGTGGCTTGGTAATTAAATACTTCTGGGTTCAATTCTAGTACCTCCCCGCCAAAAAAAAAAGTCAAGATATTAATGTTGAAAACCTTCTTTGTGCTGGTAATCTTATGTGAAAAGGAAATGAACTTAGTTCTCTCTTAAATGTTCCTAGTGAATCATTGCTTGTGTCTTATCTTCTTTTCCCATGCTACCAATTTTTTTCTTCCTATGTTTGTTCTTTTGGAATTTTGACCTTGAATGATGTCAAATTCATTGATCTAAATTTTGCAGGCCATAGTGATAGTTAGCTTTCTGTTGCTATAACAAATACCTGAGATGATACACTTATAAAGAGAAAAGTTTATTTTGGTTCACAGTGTTGGAGGGTTTAGTCCATGATTTATTGACCCTGTTGCTTTGGGTCTGTTGGCACATCGTCACAGAAGTGTGTGGTGAACAAGACTCTTAACCTCAAGGCCAAGAAGAAAAAGAAGAAGATGAGAGGACTGGATTCTCACTATCTCCATCAAGGACATGCTCCCAATGACCTACAGACCTCCCACTAGGCGTTACCTCTTGTGGGTATCACCTCCTAATAGCACCTCACTGGGGACCAGAGCTCTAACACATGGGCCTTTGGGGAACACTTAAGTTCCAAATTATGACAGTCATCTTTTGGAAAAACCCCAAACTACATTTTAATCTGATCTTCCAGAATGTTCCCTGATTCCCAACACTTTTCAAAGGTTACTAGCCCACCTTCTCATGGAAATGGGTTGTTTTATTTTTTCATTCTTGCAGTTAACTTTCTTTTGTCTATACCACAAACAGATCTCATCATTTCCTTATAAGAATGCTTTTGAGCTGGATGTGGTGGCACATACCTGTAATCCCAGCTACTCGGGAGACTGAGACAGGAAGATCACAAATTTGAGGCCAGCCTCAGTAAATTAATGAGACCCTGGGCAATTTAGCAAGACCCTGTCTCAAAATAAAAAACACAAAGGGCTGAGTATGTGGTTCAGTGGTAAAGTGCCCTGGGTCCAGTCCCAAGTACTTAAAAAAATAAAATAAGAATACTTTTAATCATGACTCTCACTGTTTAGGGCATGACAGCAAAACCATCAGGTAAGGAGATTTTGAGATCTACCCATATATCATAAATTCAGGGTCAATAGCCTTGATGTAAAAATCACCATGAACATGGGATCAAGGAACCAGTAAAATGAATCAGATTCACGTAGTCTGAACATGAACTTCTGAAGCATCAGAAACTTTCTGGCCTTGTCCTCTTATGTTCTAAAGCACATCGTCTTTAGCGTGCAGAAGAGTGCAGTAAAACACCACAACGCCAAATACAAGCCTCCGCTCCCTGCCTGAAGCCATGGATCACCGTCATCCACAAAAACTTCATTCTGCACTTGAGCTTCGCTGGTGGAGTGTGGCATTCTTCTCTGGGCTTGAGAGAAGAAAGCTTTTCAAGTGTGTTGTTAGGGAGCTAAATCCCATGGAAGAAATGGAGGCGATAGACATCATCCCCAGGTGAATCAGAAATGGTGTGAATCACACGCCCCAAGACCTGTTGGAGGAGTTTAGGATCTTGACGGATGAACTACTCAGCCTTGGGAAACATAGGTAGACGATGAGCCCGATTTCCCCGCCTTGGGCAGAAGGGGAGCGGGTTGTTTCAACCTGTGCCAGCCGTGGGGAAAAGCCACCCCTCCTCAGCCCTTCCCCTGCCCAGGACTCAGGTTGAACCCACAAGACCTCTAGTTACCCTATAACTCGGGGCCTGACTGAAGCAAAGGGTTCCTACCTTTGGATTTTCCCCTTTTCTCTCTGCTTGTGCAAACTGAGCTTATTTTTAAAGATTTCTCCATCCCATGATCTTCCATGAAGAAACAGTGACTATTGGTCTCCCTCGAGGACTAATTCTCAGGGTACCCTTCACCTGGGCTCTCTTCCTCAGCTGGTTTACAGATTCTGATGGCGGGGACTCCATTTGGATTTAATTTTTCTTCTTATTTTTTTTTCCTCTCAGTGCCTTTCACATAGTCTGGGTGAATTCATGAATTAATATATGCTAGGTATTTCTAAATGTCACCCTTGGATATTCTTGATTTATTTTATTTTGGTGGTGATGGGATTGAACCCAGGGCCCTGTGCATACTAGGTAAACACTCTACCACTGAGAATCACCCCCAGAAATTGTAATTCTTGATCATATGAGATAGTAATCTCTACTTTCTCTCATGAATGCTTCTTAGCACAGACACTCAGTTTTTTGGGGGGGCAGGGGGAGGGGCGATACCGGGGATTGAACCCAGAGGTGCTTAACCACTGAGCAACATCCCCAGTCCTTTTTAAATTTTTAATATTTTTTTAGTTGTATATGGACACAATGCCTTTACTTTATTTATGTTTATGTAGTGCTGAGGATAGAACCCAGTGCCTCACACATGCTAGGTAAGTGCTCTACTACGGAGCCCCAGCCCCTCCAGCCCTTTCTAAAAAATATATTGATTTGAGACAGGGTGTTGATAAGTTGCTTAGAGCCTCAAAAAGTTGCTGAGGCTGGCTTTGAACTTGCAATCCCCCTGCCTCAGCCTCCTGAGATGCTGGGATTACAGGTGGGTGCCATCATGCCCAGTTCAGAGTCTGTTTTCGATTCAGGAAACAGGATTATGTTGTCTCATTCTAGTAACTTCTCCATATACCATTTTTATCAAGGAGTTGATCACCGGACAATTTCCAAGTGAGTTAAAGTAGCCAATAGCCCCACTCTCCCAGAGAGGCAAACACAGTGGTCCACACTGGCCACTGCACTCCTAGGCAGCAAATTGTGTTCTCATTATCATCTGTCAAGGCAAGTTTGAAGCAAGACAAACTTGAGATCTCCTCCCTTAAAAGAATGAAACTGCTGGGTGGGGTGGTGCACACCTGTAATCCCAGTAACCTTGGAGGCCAAGGCAGGAGGATTGCAAATTTGAGGCCAGCATCAGCAATTTTAGCAAGGATCTAAGCAACTTCATGAAACCCTGTCTAAAAAAAAAAAAGTCTGGACATGCACAGCCTTGGGTTCAATCCCCAGTACAAAAAAACTGGTACTGCACTGGTTTCTATGATGCTCTGTCAGCAGGACAAATATTTTCAATTGTTTCCAGGAATGTCGTTGGTTCTTTTGCTGATTTGGTTTTAGTTATGATCAGTAGCTTCTGAATGTCAAAGGTGTCAGAGTCCGGGGTCTGGAGAAACTAAATGAGAAACTAAGGGAGGGCCTTTTGCCCCAGCTGAAACTGACCTAGTTTGTCCATGCTCCTGTACAAAGCAGAGGCTGCTGCCGGGGAACAAGACAAAGCAGGAAGAGGCCTGGAAAGCACTTCTTCCTGGTTCATGAAACTCAAATTCACCTGGCTGTGAAGGTAGACAGGTGCACAAAGTTTTACATAATGGGTTTTAATTTTGTATAAACCAGAATCCTTTTGAGAATGAAAAAAGATACTAAAAACAATTTTTAAAAATTAATTGAACTACAATGGGAGCAAGCTGGGGCTGTTCCAGGAAGTATGCCATTTGAAAGCTCTAAACGGTCTCTAAACAAAAGCTTGTGGTTGCATTTGCTTGCAAAATTGTGCATATAAGATTTGGAAGTTTCATCTAGACTGCCTGAAGCCAATCCAAGAACCCAATTGAATTGGAGAGAGGGACTTAAGGCTAAAAATCCCTGATTTTTAAAGAAGTCTGTAATTTGCTTTGTGCCATAAATCCTGCCACTTGTAAAGCTTATATTCATTTTTGCCATGACTCAGTGCATAAGTCAAATTTTCATTACTGTGACAAAATACCAGAGAGAATCAACTTATAAAGAGGAAAGGTTTATTTTGGCTCATGGTTTTGAAGGGTTCAGTTCATGGTTGATTGGCTCATTTGCTTTTGGGCCTGTGATGAGATAGCACATCATGGTGAGAGTGTGTGGTAGAGGAAGCCACTGACCTTATGGTACGTAGGAACTGAAAGAGAGACAGGAAAGGGTCAGAGTCCCAAATCCCCTTCAAGGGCACTCTTCCAGTGACCTAATTTCCTTCTACCTCTTAAAGGTTTCACCACCTCCCAAAAGCTTCAAACTGGGGGCCAAATTTTGACCCATGGCCTTTTGGGGGACATTTCATATCTGAATTATAGCACACCACATACATTTATTGATCACCTGCTACTTCAAGCATTTTGCTGGATCATGGAAAGACAAGAATCATTAGAGGCTTTTCCTATGAGGGATGCTTCTGGTTTGGGAGGCAGATAATTGCAAAGCTCCAACAGAAGTGTTAGTAAAGTTCAGCTGTGGCTTCCTTAATCCAATTTCTCGACTCCTTTTGAACCCATCTTATTGCTGGGGCTAGAAGAGAAGGAGGTGACGTCTGATTTGGGACGTGAACGTTTCGATGCAGTTTGCCAGTGAGAGAAGACCGTTAAGATTCTGGCCAGTGGGAAGCTACCCCTCCTCTGCATCTGTTCCCTGTGCAGAGAGGACAGTACCTTCTGCCAGCTTGTGGAGCCACGTGATTACAAAGTCCCGCAGCACAGGGCTTAAGAGGCAGTTTACTAACTGATGAGCCAGTGTGATGCTTAGGTTTCTTTCACTATCAACCCTGATTTGGGAATGTATAATTATAATGCACTAAAAAATAAAAAAAGAAAAAACAAAACAAAACAAAAATACCCTTTGAGTAATGAATATATCACCTTTGGCAACTTTTGAAATTAATGTTCTTTTTTGTTGTTGTTTGGTACCAGGGGTTGAACCCAGGGGCACTTAACCACTGAGCCACATCCCCAGCCTTATTTTGTATTTTATTTAGAGACAGGGTCTCACTAAGTTGCTCAGAGTCTTGCCAAGTTGCCGAAGCTGACTTTGAACTCACCATCCTCCTGCCTCAGCCTCCTGAGCTGCTGGGATTATAGGTGGGTGCCACCATGCTCAGCAAATGTTATGGTTTTAGAGTTCTGTTCCTTTGAGAAAAGCAACAGGTGAATGATTAGAAAATTTGGAAACATATATCTACATATCATATATAAAGGATAAACTCTAGATTATGGTTTTAATGCATTGGTGTCCATTGCATTGAAATATTTGCAGATTTTAAAACTTGGGACTTAATAGATAAGTGAACTTATTTTCTGATTCTTTCACTTTTAAATTAATTATTATTTAATTGTATATATTTATGGTATACAGTGTAATATTTCAATATACATGTATAATATCAATATCAAATTAGTCTATTTAGCATTTTCATCTCCTTAGATTTAAATTTTATTTTTTTGTGTGTGTGTATAGTGCTGATAATTGAACCCAGAGCCTCATGCGTGCCAGGCAAGTGCTCTACCACTGAGTTACACCCACGGGGCTTCACCCCAATATTCTATCATCACATAACATTTATGCATATTTATGAGGTACCCTATACTATTTCAATATATGATATTAGTTTTAGGTGTCACCTTGGCTAGACCATTGTCCCCAGTTATACAAGAGAATACAAATCTAGGTGTTTACTGAAGGTGTTCTATAGATGTGTTTAACATTTATAATCCATAAACTGTAAGTAGAGATTGCCCTTGATAAAGTGGGTAGACTTTATCCAATCATTTGAAGGCTTTAATGAGCAAAAACTGAGGTTTTTGGGTGAAGAAGAAATTCTGTTTCAGGACTATAATATTTCTGCCTGGGTTTCCAGGTTGCAGATTTCAGACTTGTCAGCCCCCATAATAGCAATGATTCAGTTCCTTAAAAAGAAACTATTTGTATATATCTTAGAATAGCCATTTCCTATTGGTTCTGTTTTGTGAAGAACCCTGGCTGATACACCAGGGTTGAGTTGCATGTTTGAATCTTGACTGTCAATTCTGATCCTTAGACTTTGCACCTGCCTGACTTGGGATAAATTATTTGATTTGCCAAAATATCAATCTCTTCACCTGTGAAATGAGATAATAATCATAAATCCCTCCCAGGGTTGCTGAGAGGATGAACTGAATGAATGCATTGAAAGCACTCAGTGAATTGCTTAGCATGGGTTAAGGAGAAATGACAGGCCTCATTCCATTTTCAGCTAAGTGTTTTGTGCCTCGACTTAATTTATTTGAGGAAGGGAAGTGATATGAAATTGTGCATCTCGCGAGCCTGAGTTTTCCTGGGGAGTAAAGAATGATGTTTTTCTTTAGAGTGCTTTAGATCCAGCATTTTCCAGCACCCTATGAACAGCCACAGGATTGTTCTGCAGCTGCTATTAAACTAGCAAAGGGGGTCACCCCCAAGTAGGGGAATGATTCAGAGAACATTCTGGACACAAGGAGAATCAGCTGTGGATGGTCTGCCGTGGCGACTCAGGGTTCAGGGTGCACATTGGGGTTCTGTTTGAAGCAGAGCACTGTGCGTGTAACTCAGGAGGTGAGGGTGGTGATGTACTGGCGTGGGGCTCAGAACACTTGAAGGTTCTTTTCCATCCGTACTCCCTGGGAGAAAGTGAACTGCTTCCCAGAGGTGTCCATCCAAATGCTGTGTTGAGCCATTCAGTATTTGCAGTTGATAATCTTGCTGCATTTGTTTGTGTATGTGCCTGGAGTGTACAGAAGGGTCTGTATGGCATAAATTAGCTGAATGAAAAAGCCCAGTGTCCAACCTGTAATATCCAATGCTGTGCCATTCCTGAGGGGGGCCATTGGGGAGATCCACAGCCCTCAGGGCAAATAGAAGGGCAGCTCCGAGGCGTACATTTGTGCAGAGTAAGTGATTTGGTTGGAGTGGAGCCTTCCTTGGAGAAGACATCTAAGAAGGTGACCACCCCAAGTATGTGCTGGAGGATTAGCATAACCCTGGAGGGTTGTGGATTGTTTTTGATGGTGGTGATATTTGTTGAAGGTAGCTTAAATATAGATCAGCGAGACCACTGGTATTTGGGAAAGGAACCTGTGAATCCACAGTTGGAGAAGGATGGTTTTACATGATAGGCAGAAAAATGAAGCAGAGACAAAAATCACTGGCTGTGTTCCCCAAAAATGTCTTCAAAAGCCAAGCAAATAAAAAATTGAACAACGATCAGTATGAAATCCTTTTCTTGGTGGGAAAAGTCGAGATAGGGTGATTAGGTATTTGCTTCATATTCCAGCTGCCCATCTTTCTCTGGCCTCCAGCCTGGCTGGATACTGCAGAGCCATCTGTGACTGAATGGAGTCAGTCCAGTCTGTACAGGCCTGAGGCTTCACAGTATCCTGGATCAGATCACACGAGTTTAGGATCAGTTTTAGGGCAAGAGCAGTCACAGATTTGTGCATCAAGCATCTCCAGCTCTCCACCTTTTGGGTACATAGTAGATGATATGGTTTGGATGTGGTGTGTCCCCCAAAGGTTCACATGCTGGAAGCCTGGTCCCCAGTATAAATATTCTGAGAAGTGATGGGACTTTTAAGAGTTAGGGTGTAGTGGAAAGTGAGTACTCTCTGGGAGCAGACCCTCATCATTGAGTCAATGTCTTTTTTAGGAGACCAGGTTCATTTTCTGAGACTGCATTTGGTCTCACAGGAGTGAGTTAGGTCTTGAAAGATGGATTAGTTGTCATGAGAGTGGGTTGTTATAAAAGTGACTCGGCTTCCCCACTGTCTCTGTTCTACGGATGTACCTCTTTTTATATGCACTGGCTTCTCCTCCCTTCTCTGCCATCTTGTGATATAGCACAAGTTCCTCACCAGGAGCTGGGCAAATGCTGACATCATGTTCTTAAACTTCCTTACCTCCAGAAAAGTGAGTTAAAAGCCTATTTTCTTTATAAAGCATCCAACCTAATGTGTTTTGTTAGAGTAAAAGAAGGTGGGTTACAATAGTACCGTTGAATCTCTTGCTCCACTTGTAGTTGATAAGGACTTGTGACCAACATTGACCAATGAGATGGAGTGAAAATAACCTGAGTCACTTCTGAGCTGGACCTTTTAATTACCTATATAAACTCCCTAGTGTTCCCTTTTCCTTTGGAATAGCCACTGGCAATGTTTGAGAAGGTTACTTATCCATTGGCCTGAGTGATTTCTATCAGAACAGTCTTCTTAATGACCAGAAATAGACATATAGCATGATCAAGGAATAAATTCTGTTTTTGAGTCATCCATGGAGATTTGTTTATTACACTTTGTAACCCAATCTGTCCTGACCGATAGAGGCAGCAGATCATTGATTCAAAGCATGTTATCTCTGCAAGCTAGTCTCGTATTCCCCTACAATCAGCCTCTATCTGGATCTTACTCGGGATAGAACCGATGCAGAGTCCTAAACAATAGCAGACTTCTTCATCTTGTTCTAGAAGTCAGTGTCTGAAGATTTGTCGGAAATTTGGTCAGGATCTAATAGTAGGTAGGTAGAATAATTTTAAAGAAGGAAATGGAAGCTCATAGAAATGAGGAGAGTGATTAGATCAACTAGCAAGTTAGTAGTAGAGGCAGGACTAGAATTCAGGATCTTTTGTTATTTATGCATTTTCCTTTGTAAACCTAAGACTGTATGTGAAGGTAAAAAAGGAGTCAACTGGACTCGAAGTCAGTTCTGGCCATCAAAAAAATAATGCAAGTTACAAATGTACCATTTTTCAGTAGCTACATAAAAAGTAAAAAGAAACGGATGGAATTAAATTGAATAATGTATTTTTATTTAAACTAATATGTCAAAAATAATACTACACTTGGACATGTAATCAATGTAAAGATTATTGAGACTTTAACTTTTTCATACTGTCTTTGAAACTTGTCCTGTAGTTTACACTTAGAGCTTGTCTCCTCTGGATCAGCCACATTCCAAGTACTCCAACATGGTTGCCATCTTGAACGACACAGCTCTCCATTCTGGGAGCGTGGAGGATTTCAACTCAGTTCCCTAGTTAAATACCTCATTTTGTGTCGCACTGAATGATGTTTCTCAAGTTCTCAGACACCATAAGACTTGGCCCCTACTTACTTCATAGGGATGTGAAGGCCATTCATGAGATAACGTCTCCGTTCAGCAGAAGGTCCTATCTGACTAAGTTCAAGGTGCTATTCTCTTTTATGTCTGTGGGGAAGTCCCATTAGCACCCATGGGAATTATGCATGCTACAGTAATGAAAAAACAAACATTTCTCATCAGGCAAAGAATAATACCAGGTTACTGACAAGGGTGCACTCTTCCGTGTGGGTGGGGACTTTCTTCTGAGAACTGAAGAGTTATGAAGTCTTGTGCTACCTCTTGGCAGGCTGCTGAGTAGGGCAGGTGGGAAAGGTAAACCCAGAGAATTAAAGGCTCTTGTTTTCGGAGCTTACCTGTGACCACCATCCCCTCTAGTGGCAGGGCACTAAAGGAAGGACAGGCAGATTGCTGCTCTTTCAGTGTTCAAACTTGCTTTTTATTAACTGAGCTGTGGGGAAGAATTTCCAGGGACAGTAGGTTGTCTTTCCCCTCAATTTCCTCTCCAAATTGCCAAAAGTACAGGACTCATGTCTATTGACTTTTTTGCTCAAATTGTCTAGAGACCCAATACTTTGAAATCCTTTAAAACAGCGCTCTAAACCAGTGCTCTAAGCTTTTTCAAGTCAGACTATATCTTTTTCTTTTTTTTTTCTTTTTTTTTTTTTTGTGGTGCTGGGGATTTGAACCCAGGGCCTTGTGCTTGTGAGACAAGCACTCTACCAACTGAGCTATATCCCCAATCCCCTCAGACTATATCTTTATAAGAATGAATCGAACACCTCCTTGTCATCCAACCACCCCAACCAGCTTTCACAGTGCAACACACGCATTCTTTTTAGCCTGAGAGGACAAGTGAAGAAATTGGTTGTGGCAGCCTGGGGAAGAGAGATTTAGGAAAGTCTGCCTATGTATGGTTCCCTGCTCCTAATAGCTATTTTTAATTTAACGTCTACTCTGTGAAAGGTGCTTGGTAGGTACTATTATTTCTTCTCCACACAGCTGCATTTAGTGGTAGATATTATTGTTTCTATTTTACAGATGACGAAAGCGAGGTGCAGAGAATTTCAATAACTTGTTTAAGGAGGTAAGAAAAAACAATCTTAAATATGGAGATATGCAATCTTTTCAATACCTTTGGAAGCACTAACAGGTTCTCCTACTTCCAAGGATTATTTAAATATCTAGGGAGTATCCCTCTCTCTCTAGTTAGGGAGTAATAATTTTTCTTTTTGGTGCTGGGGAACCAATCCAGGACCGTGAGCATGCTCAGCACTTTCTCTACCAGTACTCTAAACCTCCAGCTCCCTAGGAAGTATCTTTGATTGTGTCTTATGATTAGCACCCAGATTTTATGAAATTCAATTATTAATTTTCAGATTGCTAAATTCTAAATTATTTTGTCCAGTAGACATGCAAATTTCTTCTTTCATTATGAAAGATAATCCCAAAGGTTATAATTTTATTGGCCTATAAGACATTACCCAGTTTTATATCTCATTTAACAAGCTCATTTCAGCATTTCTTTCCTGATAGGTTAAATAAAAGCCTATTTTCAAATATCCCTAAAACCTCCTTTGTAATCTTATTGGTTCCCTCATCAAATACATTTTTGATAGGTATTCATTATGTGTTTATATAAGAGTCTTTGTTAAGGGGTAAGGTTGGACCCTACTTGCAAGCTAGCAGATGAGCCAGCCCTAGTTTTATGGATGCTGGCAGAAGACATGAGACTCTTGGGTCAGAGACAAAGGACTTCATGTTGAATGGTACATCCAGTAACATGAACATTGGTGTATTAATAGTAGTTCCCCTGGTCCCTCATGTCCAGTGGAGTGATGTGACTAGACCTAGGTAGATTCCTATACATTCAGTGGACTGCAGTCTACTGAACAGAGGGAACCTGAATATTCCACAATCCTGCCATCCCTTCTCTCCAGAGTGAGATACTTGACTCCATCTTCTAAGGCTGTTCATTATTTATTTGTAAAGACAGCCCAGAACAAAGAGCAGTTAGTGCCTTGCTTGAAAGATACACATAACTCAAGAGATCCATGGAAAATTGCCTCTCAATGATCAAACTTTTAAATTCTAAGAAATGTTCATTGACTAAGGTTTCACAGTCAGTAAGTGGGCAAGCCTGAGTTCTTTCTCACTGCCAAGCCTGGGCCATTTCCACTATGCTCAGAAAACCTCAGTCCCACTGCGTTTGGCCAACAGAACTCCTCACTACTATGAGCTCTTTGTATGTTTTCTGTCCTAGAGAGGAAGCAGCTTTGATTTGGAAAAGAGGCACCAAAACACAGAAGAGATGGAGATTGCTTTTATTACCAAACTCTTCCATGTCTTAACATGCTTAAAACATTTATTGCCTAGAATTTTAATAGAACACCAAAACCAAAAAAACTTAAGGCAATTAAAACTTGTCGGGGAGAAATGTAAGCTCAGGGGACACATTTTATTTATTTTTATCCTGAGAACCTAGCATGGTGGATGTCCAGTACTTAGTAGGTGCTCACCAAAATTTCTGTTGAACCAATGAATATGTGACTTATAGGAAGAAGGAGAAATAACTCTGTTTGCTCCTTCTTCAGTTTCTCTTCGGTCTTTTCCTTCAGCAAGGCAGGCAGATATCTGTTGAACTCATTTGTGCCCTTTGCTTTAACTGTTTGTTCCGATAATTTATTCCATATGTTTATTTCCTTTAGCGTGAAAGATTTGGCTTAAGTTTTCTTTTTTATTTATAGTTTCCTGAGTTTTCAGTCCTGTCTCTGCTTGCTTGCTTACACACACACACACACACACACACACACACCCAGAAGGGTGAAGCAGCAGTATTGATGGCTGCAACCTCGATACACAGGTTCTCCAAAAGGTGGTTATTATTTCTAGACAGTCATCCCTGTCGGCTGTCCCCAGGCTAGCAAAGCCTGCTGCTTAGCTTACAGCCAGGACCTTCACTCCAGAGGCACTCTGCCACTGTCCCCTGGGACCAAATGCCCTCTCCTTCCTCAGGCGAGTGCAGACCACACCGTGGGAGGGTAAACTGGGAACAGACCCACTGAGCTCCCACAAGGGACCTGAAGGTAATTGACAGGAGGTCGGGTTTGGAAGGACAGGGTGAGTCAATGGACTAGCCCAGAGGAAAACCAGAGATGAGAGATCTCCCTTAATTAATAGGGGACAAGGAAGCCATTTCCAGAGTCACCCTGTACTTCCAGAAACAAACTGTTTACAGAGTTGGGTTGTGGAGGGTTAAGTCTACTTTGTGTCCCTTTCTGAACCTAAACAAAGGTGGACGGGGGAACATTTTCTGATTTGACATTAGAGTGCCCCAAGTGTGGCGGGGCCTCCCTCTGGGTGGTTTAATGTCCCGATAATCTCTTATTTTCTATCCAGTTTAGGAAATGGCCCTTCTCTTGCTTGTCCGAGGGTAAGTAATGAATTGCACATGCCCAGAGAGCTGTGGGGCTCTCCGCCTTCATGGCTGCACTTTCTCTGGACTTCGCACGGGAGGCAGGGCCAATGCCAGGTTTTTGGCAGGCTTCGAAGCTATGCAGCAGTGGAGGAGGCTGCCTGTCAAGTCCTGAACTGTCCAAGTTGCAGAAGGATTTCTGCTTGAAGTGGGAGGCGGGAACAGATTCTGTCTAAAGTCTTTTCTAAAAGGGAGTCTGAGTTTTCCCAACATGAGCTCTCTTGTAAGAGCAGAAGGGTGTGTTGATAAGAAGCACGGGCTGAAACCAGGCAGCTTGGATTTCAGCTCTGCTACTTAGAACCTTGTAAACCTGGGTGAGGCTCTGTGCCTCAGTTTTCCCTTCTGTAAAATAGGCAGGACAATAGCAGTATTGAATCCACAGGAGCTTATGAGATTATTGCAAAAAACTATAGTTGCAGAGTGTATAGAAGGATACCCAGTCCAGGGTCTGAGATGGAAAAGTGTTGATTATTATTATTATCAATTGTTCAAAACAACAACAACAAGGTTCCTAGTCCCTCTCTTCCTTGTAGTGACTGTGGGGCACTTTCTGCCTTTTCTCCTGATAATCACAGCCCTGAGTTGGTGGGAATGGGGTGGGGTGACCAGGTAGAGCAGGAAGAAGTAAAGATGCGACATGGTTGTAGGAAAGAAGCGTGAAGGAATAGCTCCAGCCTCCCCAGTGCTGTGATCACTGTCCCTGTCACAGCAGCCAAGCAGGAAGAAGAGATGAGATGGCACCTAGGCAGGGTCCCATCCATCATCACCGCCACCGTCACTGTCATCCTCTCGTCCTTTCCCAAGTAGCTCCAAGATTATTAAGGATGAAGCAATAAAACGCTGAGCCTTGGAACGAGGTTTCCAAGCTCACAGAGGCTCCCACCCTTCTGTGGGCGCGGCGGCTCCTGCACACCAGCCAGCGTCCGCTTCCCAGGGCGAGCGCCCCAGAGAGGCCGGCCCTGGGCGGTGCCCGGGCTCCATTCTTCCCCCTCTCCTGCCCGCTCGGGCCCTGCACCAGGGCCGCTCCTCGGACGCCCTTCTGCTCCCTCATCCGTTACTGCCGCTCTGCACCTGACCTTCCTCTTAGGAGGTTGTACCCCTCTCTTTCCAGGGGACATAGAGGCCCTTGGGATCTGAGGACCCACCCCACCACAGGGGCCCTGCTTTCAACCCGGCTGGTCCACACCTTATCTGTTCCTTTTCCCTGGAAAACAGGGCGTCCCCTCCTCTCAGGGGTTAACCCTCTGCTACCCTGGTACCTCACGGTGGAGCTCCATCTGCTACCTTGACACTCTTTCCTGAATATTCTCTGGCCTCCTGGCCTCAGTTCCTCCCTCTCAGCTGACACGCCTGTCCATGCCCCTTCAAACCCCAGATCAGCCTTCATCTTGCTACTGTCCCATCTCATGACACGCCTCTCTCTCTTTTCTATGTTGCCAAGTTTCTTCGAGGAGGGGACCCTTTCTCTTCTCTCCATATGCCCTCTCCTTGGATGATTTCGCCCGTGTGGCTCTGACAGTTGTGACTTCCGTCATCTGCGCCCCAGGTTCCACCAGCACCACTGATTTAATGTCTCCCAAACCAGGGACCTGGTGTTCCTCCTGAACCAACTGGTCTTCCTCCTGCCCCCTCTCCCGTTCTGGATAATGCTGTCACCACCAGTTCAGTCTCTCTGAAACCTCAGAAACCTCAGCGTCATCCTTATTCATTCCCCTCCCTCAGCCTCCGCATCCAGTGACTCACATACAGATTTTACTGGAAGATAATTCACACACGTGCTGGTTCCGCTGGGATGTGCTTTTCAGGTCTGACTTCCTCCTTCCCATCTCCTTGCCACTCAGACCAGCTCCTCACCTTTCCCCGGACAACCGCACCCATCCGGCTGCTCTCTCCCTTCCCTAAGCTTCTCCCTTCCCATTCACTATGTTGTCCTAACCCTCCAGGTGGTGGTACTAGGAAGTGGAGTCTTTGGGAGGACATGAGGCTCCTTATGAGGTATTAGGACTGAAGAGACTGGAGTTCTGTCCCATCGTGGGAGGCACCATCCATGAAACAGGAAGTGGAACTCACCAGACACCAAATTTGTAGGCAGCTTCCTCTTGGTGCCCCCGGAGCTGTGAGGGATACATTTCTGTTGTGTATAAGTCATCCAGTCTCGATTATGTCATTATAGCCACCTGAACAGACTAAGGCAAGTCTGTTCTCCAAACTGTTGCCAACATTATTTATTTAAAATTGAGATCACTGGGCTGGGGACATAGCTCAGTGGCAGAGCACTAGCCTACCATGTGTGGAGACCCTGGGTTCCATCTCTAGCACTGCAAATGAACAAACGAAGAAACCAAAAAACACCAAAAAATTAAAAATTGAAATCAATATCTCTGTGGGCTTTTCTGACACTCTACAAAATTCATACTCCTTAAATTCTTAATATGGCACCTGAAATTGTTATATTTTCCCTCACTGACTCACCTTGACAGGTCTCTGTGGCTTTGCCTTGGGGCTTCTGGAACAGGGACCCTACACCCCAGGCAAATTGGGCTTCTCTGCTTTCCTGTGATGTTACCCCACCATTCCTTTCATCTCTGCCCAAATCCTTTAGTCCCTTTACTCTCAACATTTTCCTGACAGATTCTTTTTATTTTACTTTTATCAAAAATGGGTGTGAACTGTACTGGTGGTGCACGCCTGTAATCCCAGTGACTCAGGAGGCAGAGGCAGGAGGACCACAAGTTCAAGAATCAGCCTCAGCAACTTAGCAAGGCCCTAAGCAACTCAGTGAGACCCTGTCTCTAAATGAAATGCAAAAAATCCTGGTAATATGGCTCAGTGGTCAAGCACTCCTGGATCAATCCCCAGTACCAAAAAACAAACAAACAAACAAATCTATATATATATATTTTTTTTTTTTACTGTCTCAGTGGTAAAGCACTTGCCTGGTGTGCACAAGTCTCTGGGTTCAATTCCAGTATTGCAATTTTTAAAAAAAGTTGTATATTTGAAATTATGTATTATTCTGTAGTAGTATCTACTTTTCTGTCATACAAATGCTACAATTGAAAGAGAACAACATAATGAATAGTGAAGAGTGGGAATTAGTAGTTACTGATAGTTGTATTAATTAAGCAAATCATATGTGTGAGAAAAATAAAATAATTAAAAAATACTTTTCCTAACCTGTGTTGCAACATTTTAACTCTTTAAAAACTCTTTTTTGAACATTAAAATCTTCCAGTTTTACTCAGGTGTAACTGACAAATAAGATTGCATAAATTTAAGATGCATAACATAATGATTTGGTGTATGTATACATCATGAAATATCACCATCATCAAATTAGTTAACACCCCTATCACTTCACCTAGTTACTATTTTTTGGAATGTGTGATAAGGGTATTTAAGATCTGCTCGCTTAGCGAATTTCAAGTATATAAAAGAGCATTATGAGCCATAGGCACAGGCTGTGCACGCGACCCCCAGAAATTCTTCCTCTTGGCACCAGAAGTTTGAAACCTTCCAGCAACAGCTCCCCATTTCCCACTCTGCAGCCCCTGGTAATCTCATTTCTTTTTTTATTTTGGTACCAGGGATCGAACCCAGGGGTGCTTAACCATTGAGCCACAGCTACAGTCCTTTTTATTTAGAAGCAGGGTCTTGCTAAGTTACTTGGGATCTCACTAAGTTGCTGAGACTGGCCTTGAACTTATGATCCTCCTGTCCTGGCCTCCTGAACCAGGAGGGATCATGGGTGTGCCCCAGTGCGCCTGGCTATGCTAACTTCATTGTCTCTGTTTCTATGCATTGAACATTTTTATATTCCACCTGTAATTGAGCTCTTTATCTGCTCTATTTCTTCTTTCTCTCCCTGAATTACTTTACCCCGTGCAGAGTCCCCTAGATTCATCCACATGGTTGCACCACCTGACAAATTCTTATTCATCTCTGAAGCTCAGCTTCAGAGCTGGGCCTCTTCCAGCTTCCCAGTTACCCAGACCACCTGCTCACCCCATCACGTGCCCCAGCTTTTGCTTCAACTTTTTCTCTCCTTTTTTGGTGCTGGGACTGAACTGAGGGCGGCGGCTGGGCTAGGCAGGCCCTCAACCCCGAGCACCCCCCCAGCCCCTTACTTCACGTTTCTACTTCAGCACTTTTGAGATGCGAGACCCAAGTTTGGAAGTGCGAGCTGGTACAGGGGGCACCGGGTGGATGTGGCACACTTATGGGCAATACTACGGAGCTAGCGCCAATGTTCTCTGTGTCAGTTTGCAAAAATAGGTTGCTGTTTGGGAGAGGGTTTCTCTCAGGCCAGTTTCTGGCAGTTTTCATTTGATTTACGCCAGCTCTAGGTCGCTTGATTTGGGGCATGTGGGTCAAGGCCATCCCTTTGGAAAGTTTTAAATGTCTGGTTATTCTAAGTGAGATTTTTATCAGTAAAGAGGACGTTAGTGATTGTGACAATGGCATCCTCAGATTTCTCATTCCTAGAATACATAAGTCAATCAGAAGGTTTATGGAAGATCTATTATCCCTGTGACCCTTTGGGGAACACCCGAAGAGCTGGGAGACATGGCGGCCAGTCTCCAGTTTCTCACGGATGCTTTGAAGACCCACCCATGGACCAGAAGGGCTGGCAAACATGCAGAGCTGGCTGGGGTCCCATGTGAAAGGTTCAGGGCAGAGGATAGACCCTGGGAAAGGGTAGAGGCAAGTGAGGTCAATTTAGAGCTGAGTAGAAGAGGGGGAGATGGTGACCCACGGAGGGTGGGGTAGCGGCTTTTAAAAGTTATGAGAATAAAGTAATAACTGGAGAAATTTATGAGAACCCCCGCTCCCCACCTCCTCCTAGTGGGTAACCTTTCAAACTGGGACAAAGAGGGAAAGGAGAACTCAGAAGAGGAAGTTGTGGTCTCGGTACACCCCCACTCCCAATTCATAGGTTGAAACGTGTTCTGGAACATGGTGGTGGTAAGTGGTGGGACTTTGGAGAGGTGATGGCCTGAGAATTCCACCTCAGGAATGGGATTCGTGTCTAATAAAAGAGGACTGAGGGAGTTTGTCTGCCTCTTCGGCCATTCAGGACCCAAGAAGAAGTCACCATCTATGAGGAATAGGAGCTCCCCAGACTCCCAGTCTGATGGCAACTTGATCTTGGACTCCCTCCTCTAGACGAATTTATTTCTGTTGTTTTTAATTTCCCAGTCTGAGACGTTCTGTACAGCAGCACAAATGAACTCAGAGGGCAAGCTTGACCCATAGTCCACCAGGGAGCAGGTATGCTTTCTGCGGAGAAGCAGGAGGTGGCGAGTCTGTGGAAGGGGTGGGTGAGGAGGATGCCAAGGAGGACGCTCCTGGGGGCTGGCAGAGAAGGCCCAGTGTCGGACTGGGGCGCGGGGACTCCTTTGGTAGACAAGTGGAAACGCTGGATGTCCCTAGTTCCGGGATGACAGTCATAGCTCTGAACCAGGGGTGGAGTCTGCCAATGACGAGCAGGCCCTTTGCTCAAGTGTGACATGCTTGAATGTTCCCATACATGTGGTCTTAGGGACGGACAATCCTGTCACCCACCTGTGCACAGGATCTCATAAAAAGAGGGCACTTACTTCATCCACGTTTGACCTTTATTTTGCAGGTGATAATGGGTTGGGAATCCTGACCTCCAGGAGTTCACATTCTTAGGTCCTCCAGGGTGGCCCGGGCAAGTCCATTAGCATATCTGATTTCTAAGACAGATACTTTCAGCTGCAGATAGCCGGAATCCATTCAAAGAATGCATCTGTGAGATGGGAATCCAGATCTGCAACCACACCAGCTCATTTTAAAAGATCTAAGTTAGGTTGTGTGCTGAATTAGGGGACAGGGTAGGAAATCTATCGCATGCAAATCATGTGATATCAAAGAATGTGCTTTCTTCAGCCTCCCCCCTCTTCTTCACCACCTTCTTCCTTTTTTCCATATATGTAAAAATATATGTGTATATATATATATATTTTTTTTTTTTCTTTTTTTTTTTTTTTTTTTTTTGCTACCAGGGATTGAACTCAGGGGCACTCAACCACTGAGCCACATCCCCAGCACTATTTTGTATTTTATTTAGAGACAGGGTCTTACTGAGTTGCTTAGCTCCTGACTTTTGCTGAGGCTGGCTTTGAACTTGTGATCCTCCTGCCTCAGCCTCCCAAGACGCTGGGATTACGGGTGTGTGCGCCCGGGTCCTTAACAATATTTTTAAAGTACCTCATCTTGGGTTTGGTAAAGCAATGATAAAGTAGCCAAGTAGGGCTGTCTTCCTATATTAAGTGCATATTCCAAAAGGAAAGACAGATAAACTGTAAGTCAGCAAATTGATGAATAATATCAAATTTCATGAGGTGGTGAGCTCTGGGAAGAAATATGGTGAGGGATGACCTTGGGATAGGGATGCAACTCAGTGGTAGAGCACTTTCCTAGCATGTGTACGTTCCTGGCTTCCATCCTAGAACGGCAGAAGATTAAAAAAAAAAATAAATAAATAAAGGCAGCTTTTATTGGAGGCAGACTGGGGTGTTTATTTCAGGGACAAACAGGAAGGTCATTCTGAGCAGAGTGCATCTGAGCAGACGCCTAGATTGGCCGGGTGGGGAGCTTTGCAGGAAGCAGTGGAACAGAACAAGGGTCCACCAGTGGACAGCAAGGAAGCCAGTGTGGCTGGAGAGCAGGGATGCAGGGGAGAACAGTGGAGTAGAAGTAGCCATGGCTAGATCACTGGGCCTCACAGGCCCCAAGGAGGACCTGGAATTTTGTTCAAAGCACAGTGGGAAGACATTGAAGGAAGTCGATCAGGGAGCAAAGGGATCTGATTTATAGTTTAAAAAGAATACTCTGGCTGCTCTTGGAGAATATTTTGTTATAGAAAAAGAAGGTTCTAGAAAGCCCAACCGCTTCATGGTTGTAAGATACAAGTGAGAGCTTCTCCTGGCCTCAAATATGGAGTTGACCATGGAAGTAACCAGCAGGGGCTCAGCGTGTGTTTCCAGGGATTGACAAAGACTCTTGGGTGATGGGTTGGATGTGTAACTGGACAGAAAGAGAGGAGTCGAGACTGTCTCCCAGCTTTGTGGTCTGCACAGCTGGGTGGCCTGTGGAGCCATTTTTTGAGATGGGAATGATTAGGGCAGGAGATTGTTTAGGTCAGGAAATTAAGAGCTCTGTTTTGATCATCTCGAAGGAGGATATTGAATATTAGATCAATAGAGTAGTTTGGAATGTAAGATAAAGATCAGAACTGGAGATAAACTTTGAGAGTCACAAGTGTGTGGATGGTATTTAAAGCCATGGGTTCAAAAGACATTACCTGGGTGGGAGGTGCTAGCCCCGAGGCTGAGCCCAAGGTCACTCCAATATTTAAAGGACAGTATAACGATGAGGTGGCAGTATGGAGGACTGAGAAGGGATAGGTAGTGAGATGGGAGGAGGCTCAGAGGGTTGGTGTCCTGAAAACCATGATGTTCCTCAGAGAGGAGGAACAGGTGCGCGGCTGGGTCCAGTCCTGCTGAGAGGTCCAGTAAAATGGGGACAGAGACGTGACTACTTGATTTGATGTGCTGATTTGGACCAGTGCTGGAGAGGAATGGTGGGAAGGAAATTCTGAACGAGATGGGTTAAAGAGAGCTGGGAGGGAACGAGCTGGAGACAGCCTGTGTAGGCAGTGCCTGCAGGCGATGCTGTCGAGAGGAGCAAAAATGTGGGTTCGGGTGGATTCTTTAAGGAGTAGAACTATTAAAACAATTGGGTATGCGGAGGGAGATGGTTCAGAACAGAGGGGAAAATAGGTGAATCAGGAGAAAATAGGCATTGCTACGTGGTTAAGCAGGCAAGAGGGTGTGGGGGCTAAAGCACCTCAGGTGGGAAAGAGAGAAAGAGGGTCAGAGTTGCAGGGGAGTTGGTAGAACCGGGTGTGGAAAAGCAAAGTGGGTCTCTTCTTGTTTCTAGTTTCTCTGGGAAACAAATCAGTATCTTCAAAGAGAAGGAGTGGGGAGGGGGAGAGAAGGCATGAGATAGTCCTTTTGGAAGGTGACAAATGAAACTGATTGGGCATCTGGTGTCAGGAAGTTTTGAAAAGCCACTGAGATTTTTGGTCATAGATGAAAATAAAATCTAGAATTCAAACAAAACCTGTTAGAACAATTGTGTGCTCACCTTTGGTTATGTTCAGCTGCGGGCAGGTGCTGAGCAGATGGCAGCTTGGGTTTAACCAGGTTTGGGTATGGTGCCAAGTGAGTTCCAGAGAGGAAGGGCAGAGAAAAGGGAGATGAGGGTGGTGTGAAGGGGAGAATGTCGGGATGGACCATGAACTCTAAGCAGGGCAAGGAAGAAAGTCAGCATTCTATGGGGCGGACAGGCACAGAAAAACAATTTTATGAGGTTCGCAGACTTGGGATCAGTGTGGAACTAAGATTTGTGGACTTTCCCCCTAGGTCTTCTCTGTTTTTTCCCTTGTTCATGCCTCCGTTTGAGACCTCTGAGTTTCTGATCTTTTCCTCCATGAAACTATCTCCATAATTCTGCTCTCCATTGATGTCTCCTTTCTCCAGTCTCCTGGTAGACTTGATCATATTTACTTTCTTCCACTGTATTCATGAATAGCTACCAAGGGCCAGGAATGCGAACCAAAGGGTGAGTGACTCTGGAGAGTTAGGTGGGCCTGTTCAGGTGTGATGAATATTTCTCAACAGCCAGATTGCAAGCACCTGAGAAGGAGGTTTGGGCCACACCAACAGTGAGGGTTTGATAACTTATTGAATCCTTGAAGATGCTCCCTTCCAGGTCTGAGGGAAAAGCTGGGGAGAAGGTTCTAGAAAGAGTTTTCTTGGAAATCGAATCTGAATGTTGGATCCATCAAGAGTGGGAAAACCTGATTTTTGGAACAGTGGTCTCTTGTAGGTCATTCTCTGTGTCCTGCATGACCTTCTCACATTTAAATGAGTTACCTTGGGAGGCTGAGTGTGATGCTTAGATCCAAGCAGGGGAAAATACATGGATCTCAACATGGTGGTTACTCCGAGTTGTTGGGAGAGCTTAAACCTAAGCTGACACAGAGTTCTCTTTGCCAGTTGCACACATCTATCTGGGACCTACTTCTAATTAATCAAAGAGGTCATAGAATACCTCTGTCCTGTTTGAGGAACAGTCCTCTTTGAGGAGATCCTGCCCTGGTAAAATAGTCACATGGACTCATTGTCTTATATAAAACTCCTGTCAATTCCAAGATGCAGTTGCAGACATCATGCAATATGTATCACTTGAATTGAAGTCCATCTTATTCATTGTGAGAAGTTACGAGGTAGAGAGATGTGGTGGATACCAAGTGAAAGGATTCAAGGTCGTTTTATTCCTTTGCATTGGGGTTAATGGCTCAGTAATATCTAGTGTTCTCTTGGGTTCAAATGGAACATCTCTGTCTGCAGCTGGGGTTTTGGAAGTGGACGGTAGTCCAGATGTTGGTGATATTGCTAAATCCAGGATAGGGAAGAGTCATCCTGAGTCAAGCCCTTTGGGTGATTCTAAAACTGATTTTGCAGGAGTCTATCCCAGCTTGCTTTATTTATAAAATGATAGGTTGGAATGTTCCACTCATTTTTCCTGTCACTACTACCCATCACATGGAGTAGTACTTAGTAGTACTTAGGGTTTTTTGTTTTGCTTTGTTTTGTTTTTGGGTACTGGGGATTGAACCCAGGGGCATTTCACCACTGAGCTACATACCTAGCCCTTTTTATATTTTAATTAGAGGCAGAATCTCACATCTCACTGGGTTGCTTCGGGCCTGGCTAAGTACTGAGGCTAGTTTTGAACTCATGATCCTCCTCCCTCAGCCTCCCGAGCTGCTGGGATACAGACCTGTGCCACCTCACCCAGCTTAGGATGTGTTTTAGAGGTGTGGGGTTGCCTGTAAGAAAGTTCTCAGCGAGACCTCCCTGGCCTCTCAGCATGCGTTTCAGGGAGGTGGGCTGAAGTTAGAAGTCAGACATGGGCTCACACTCCCTGCTCTAGGGATTATAGTAGACAGACGAGCATCAGTGATTTTCTGTCCCTCTGGTGACCAAAGGTACACAGGGCTTTGGCAGCAGCTGGTGGTGCTGTGACTCATGGAAGGTGCAGTGAGAATTTTTATATCCATACACTTGGAATCAAGAATACCTGGTGTGTACGTTAGCCAAGCTGCCGTAACAAAACACCATGGACTGGTGTCTACACAACAGAAATGTATTTCCTTACAGTTCTGGAGTCTAGAAGTTCAAGACCTAGGTGTGGGCATGGTTGATTTCTCTGGAGGCCTTTCTCCTTGGCTTGTGTAGATGACTGTCCTCTTCCTCTGTCCTCGCGTGCTCTTTCCTCTGGGTGTGTCTGCGTCTTCATCTCGTCTTATAAGGACACTAGTCACATTGAATTAGGAGCCACCCTAATAACCTAGTTTTAACTTAAATTTTTTTAAAGACTTAAGTATCAAATACAGTCATAACTTCAGGTCCCAGGGGTGAGGACTCCTCCCAACGTATAAATTTGGTGGTCGACATGGTTCAGCCTGTAACACCTGAAGAACTTTGAACTGTGCATTTCTTAAAGGAATTAATTCATTTAGGTTCTAAAGTAAAACCAACTGATTCCACGAAGAATAATGATGATTTTTTCTGTTCTAAGATTAAATATGTTACTTAACTTTTTTGGGGATGGGTGGGTCTAATCTGAAACCTGAAATAAAATACCTGAGGTTATTTCTTTTTCCTCTCTTTCTTTTTAAATTTTGGACTAGGGATCAAACCCAGGGGTGCTTAACCACTGACCACAGCCCCAGCCCTTTTTAATTTCAAGACAGGGTCTCACTAATTTGCTTAGGGTCTTGCTAAATTGCTAAGGCTGGCTTTGAACTTTTGATCCTCCTGCCTCAGCCTCCTGAGCTGCTAGGATTACAGGTGGATGCCCACCATGCCCTGCTGTAATTTCTTTTTCTGATGGTCATCTGATTAGTTGTTGGTTATGAGAATTAATTGAAAATATACACTGCTATGCATATACAATTATTAATATTAATAATCATACAAATACGATTATAAAATACTCATCCGGGATGCACTTTGGATGTTAAAGTTCCTTCTGCCATGGTCACGTAGCTGCTTGGATAGGTGTCTGGGCTTCAGTCTCTTTTCTACAGGAAGAATCAGTTCTCACTACTGGACGGGCAGCCTCACCTCCTGTTTATCTTATCTAAAAAAAAAATTCTAAAGTGAAAAATACATCTAAATATAAAAAATATAAAAAGTAGAGGTGTAGGTAATGAGGTGCCCTGTGCTTGTCTTTGCTTTGTTTTTGATGTTGCCAACTATTCCTGACCTCTGCACTTTAATTTTCCTTCTAGATCATCCTGTGAGATACTTTGGATGCAGAAGTTTTTCTTTCTCTTTTCTCTTTTGCAGTCCTGGGGATAGAACTGAGAGTCTCGTGCATGCTAGGCAAGCACTTTACCCCTGAGCTGCATCCCTGACTGGATGCAGAAGTTTAGAAAACTTCTTAGAAAGATCTTAGAAAGATCTTAGAAAGATTGTCATGCATGGTCATTGCATTATTGAACAATAACCTATGAAAATGAATAATAATTCCATTTTTGTACATTTGTTGTGGACTATGGAGTAGGTGAAAAGAAAAGGAATTTTAAGTTTGTTTTATATAATTTGAGAGTGGAACTTTTATCAATAATAGAAGTAATGGGTAAACAGTTTCCAACTCATTAGAAAACAAAAAGAACCTTCTAGCAGTCAGAATACAAAAATGGAATGGATTCCTTCCTTCCTTTCTTTCTTTCTTTCTTTCTTTTTTTTTTTTTTTTTTAGTAGAATCTCGACAAAGTCTTCTAAACTGGAGATCTGTGAACTTGTGTCTCTGGAACTGGCTAGAATTTGAAAAACCTTACTGGGAACACGACACAGCCATGATGCTGGAGATGTAACCAGCGTGTGGTGTGATTGGCACTGATCTGAGAGCTTGGTTGAGTCTCGAGGCCACTTTGAGGTGCTGTGGGTGAGCAGTATGTGCACGGAATGGTGAGAAAGGGTGGATTGTCTTCACCGACATGAGAGGCGTATTTTCTAGAATCGGAGAGTGGGAATGTTGGAAATCACAAATATTTCCTCTTTACACAAATAGCCTGCCTGCCCCGGTCCTGTATTTCCCTCTCTGTGCTAGACAAGGCACTGGAGCAGAAAAGCCAGGAATAGCTGCCACTACTAGTCTAAGCACCGGCACAGAGAGATGGTGTGAGAAAAAGCAAACAGTAATCGAAAATCTGTATGTCTACTAACTGACTTTCTTCTTATACTTATTATATTCCCATTCAGCAGGTGAGGATACTGAGTTGTTTCTTTACTGGAAGTAAAGGGGAAAGTTGGGATCTAAATCTGTGTTTGTATAACTCTGTAACTCATATATACTTTTTTTTCCATGACTGAACAAGAAAATAAGGATGGTGGATAAAGGTGGGTATTATATGTAACAGGTAGCTGTTAGAAACTTCTCACATTGGTTAAATATCATTTATTTTATTAATTATGTTGCCATGAAGATACAAAACTGTCATAACTGTAATTCCACGTGGTGGCATTTAGAATCCCTGCAAAGAATGACTTCTTCTACTTAACGAAATTGCCAAGAATCACTCATCTTGCTAATCGTACTTTCACTCCTCTTGTTAAGTCATGGAGGTCCTTTATCCTCATTGCCTGCCCCTGTTATCTCCTAGATGTCTCATCATGGAGTTGTGCAGGTCGGAGTTTATCAGACATCTCTTATTCATCTGCTGCACCCCACCCGGGCCCACTGCTAGACTTATCTGGATTCTCATCGGGAGCTACACCCTCCCGACAACTCCCCGTTTCTCCACCAGTTCTGATTCCTCACCTTGATTTCTCCCCCTTTTCTCCTTTTCCATTTACCCTTTTTACGTTTTCTTCCATTTGATGACTTGAGCTTAAACGTCTAACAAACCAGTGCATGTCAAATTTTAATTCTCCCAAATCACTAAAAACAGACGGTGAAGATTTCAGCAAAAGATGGTATTCATATGATACAGTTGACTTTAACCTCCTGACATGTCTTGCTTGGGCTATTCATATCCCTGCAGACTTTTTAATTATCCTGGATCCTCTGTACATATTTTTTGTCCCCCTCCCTTTTCCATCCAGCATGCTGATAATATAATCTACCTTTTAGTTCTTAGTACTTGTATATGTTTTTATTTAATCAACCCATGATTACTGTGAATCTACATGGTTTTCCTTTTATTTTAGCGATACACAACCCTGTTAGGAACATCTTTGTTGTGAAATCATAATGTGCTCCTTTGATTACTTTTTTTTTTTAATAGGGAAAAGAACACGCAAAATTTATGACATGCCTAAGGCATGGGAGTATCAGATCTTCTTTGATTACTTTGTGTGTGTGTGTGCTTATGTGTCCTGGGGATTGAACCCAATGTTCCATCACTGAACTATACTCTAACCCTCTGATGACATTCTCATGGAAAATTCCTAGAAGTGGAGTTTCTGGGTCAAGCTATATGCATATATTTAAAGCTATTGTAAAAGATTGCCTAAATCACTCTTCAGAAAGTTTATCTGAGTTTATCTCTCTAGCAGAAATGCGGGAAAGGGCTGGGTTCATAATTCCAAATACGGTATCTCAGGATCCATCCTTGCTCATTGCTAATTAGCCTCATGGTCTTCGGTAAATCATATAACCTTCACCGCTCTGGAACTCTCTGTGCTTCCTCCATCTGTCATTATCCTACGCTGTTTTCGCTTTCTGGGGATCGCTGCACCTCTCAATGTTCTCTGGGGTTCTCAAGCTGAACCTTACAGATCCTTAAAACCAGTAGGTGGCCGAAATAAAGAAGAGAGTTTTCTTGGGCGCAGGAAAGGATGGCCATTGTCTTTACTTTCACTCTGATCTCTTTACAAATTCTTAGAGGCACTAAATACTTAACAAAATTGCCTTAAAGTCATCCTCCTTTCTGTGAGTCGTATCGGTCACATCTATTATGCAGGCGAAGAAACCGAGGATGTGGCAGGTCAGTGACTTGCTCAACGGTGGCCAGCGAGTCAAAGGTCAGGAAGGAAAATGCACACAGGGCCACAGGCACGTAAGCCAGTCCTCTGAGCCCTAGTGTTCGGCCTCAGGATATTTCCTTGGGTCCATCCACCAGGAGTTGTGGACTCGTAGATGAAATTCTTTCCAAACACTGTTTTCCAAAAGGGCCTTGGGGCTGTCAGCCGCTCGGCGGTCTTTCCAGATTATAAGAGTGTTCTCTGAGTTGGTTTCATACCTTCAGCAATAACTGGTTCCCAGGCACTCCTGCCAAAGGTTGCAACTGAATAAAAGTACCAATGATCTCAGATTCAGGCTGGTAACAATTAGAGTGAAAAGAAGATGAAATGGCAGGGTCAAGGGCCAGCAATAAACGAAATTTAGCTTACTTAAAATTTTTGCATTGAGCAATGGATAGGTGTAGGTTCCATGAGGACAGCTCCCAGAACAGCCAGTGACACACGCGTTTGCTAAGTGTTGGCTGAATGCACGCAAAGGTGACTAAGCCATGGGTCCTTCCCTCAAGCGGTTCACAATCCAGCAGAAGAGGCAGACGAGAAAACAAAAACTACACTACATTCATAAGTAAGAACTTATAAAAATACTAAAGTTGTACAGAGGAGAAAGATTAACTTGAAAGTTGTACCAGAATAAAACTCCAAAGTCTGCAGAGTTGGATAGCTTGCAGGGCAAGTTCCTTTTGAAATGGATTAATTCCTAAACTTTTCTCTAACATGAATTCATTTGTATTAAAGTCGAAGTCATTTTATTAGGCAATTGGATGTATGTACATTAAAATATTGGATAATTCAAACCAAGTGAATTACCCAATAGTACTTTTTCTTTCTTTCTTTCTTTCTTTCTTTCTTTCTTTCTTTCTTTCTTCGGTACTAGGGATTGAACTCAGGGGCACTTTAACACTGAGCTAAGTTTTCAGCAGTTCTTTTTATTTTTTTTATTTTGAGACAGGGTCTCGCTAAGTTGCTTAGGACCACTCTAAGTTGCTGAGGTTGGCCTCGAACTTGCAACCCTCCTGCCTCAGCCTTCTGAGTTGTTGGGATTATAGGCCTGCACCACTGCACTCAGGTCTTTTTCTTTCTTAGCAAAGTAGTCTCTTAACTGAACAGTCACATTGAATTGAGGACTTACTTGTCTTACTTGTTTCTAACAAATTGATACTTCATTACTTTCCATTGGGAACAAATGTGTACCTCTTTTTGTTGACTCTGAGCTTGTTTCATGGAAAATAAGGAGATGGAGACCTTGGCATGAGCAGCCTACTTTGGACTGGAGAAAATGCAGAAATACCAAAGAGACTGAGCCTAATTGTTTTGGCAAATGACATAAAGGGGTGGGGTGTGCTTCCTGGAATATAAAGCTGCATAGCCTTGAAGATTATGTAAAAGAAGCTTTGAGATAAAGTGAATGAAGTTAGTTTTCTGGTTTCTAAATTTTGTAACAGTGCATTTCAGTGGATCATGTTTCTATGTTATGAGGTGTAGATGCGAGAGCTGCAGGTATAAATCCACTTTCTAACCATTTTCCAAATGATTTGTGACATTTAGGAGAATTCCATGGGAGATTTATACTAGAAAGACCTTTACTCTGTATAGAAAAAAAATGTAATGTAAGGTTAATTGTCTTAATGTTTCTCATGCAGAAAATATTTGGAGAAATCTAGGTTGAGAGTAACAGATGTTTTCTATATTAAAAAGCCAAAAATTGTACCTAGAAACTTTATCTGCCAGCAGGATGAAGATTGGAGAGAACATAGTAGACAAGATTTGTTTGTGAAAAGCACTCTAATTTTTGACATTTATTTATCTTAATAAATTTCAAGTGTTTTACAGATTTGCTGATTATTTTAGAGTACCAAGGAGAATTAATTTATCAAATATTGGAATATTCTTTACAATACTTTGAAAGAGATGGAATACTGAGTTTGAAAGGAATTAGTTCTTGCTGGACATGGTGGCTCACACCTGTAATCCCATTGGCTTGGGAGGCTGAGGCAGGAGGATTGCAAGTTCAAGACCAGCCTCAGAAACTTAGCTAGACCCTGTCTCAAGTTAGAAAAAAAAAAGTATCAAGAATGTAGCTCCGTGGTAAAACACCTCTAGATTAAATCCCAGGAAAAAACAAACAAACAAGTTAGTTTTATATTTAGAAATAATATCGTAGTCTAGAACTTAAAAATACAGAATGAAAAATTCTTCAAGACCAATACACCCCATTATGATGAACAAAAATGTGGGCATTTTCTTTTGTCCCAAATGCCATAAGCTGGTGAGTTCATGTGGGCTGGTGAAAATTCTCCTCAATTCACCCCACATTGAAATGGAGGCACCAGAGAGGAAGCCATTCACCTGCAGTCACAAGCAAGGCAATTAAGATGCGGGAAAGGGGACCCAGTGTTCTGGAAATTTCCCACACCAACCTTGGAAGGAAAAAGAGCCCTTGCCCCGCTCCCTTATGCCACACAGACCATCTGATAAGTCTATATTTATTCAGGAAAATACACAGTGGGAGAATTTGGCTTTTCACGGTTTCCAGACAGTTCTGAGGGAAAGCAACACCAGTTGTTCGATTTTCATGTACAGTTGGCCCTCCATACCCGAGGCTTCTGCTTCTGTAGATTCAACCAACTGTAGATCAAAAATATCCAAGAAAAACATTGGGTCTGTACTGAACATGTACAGACTTAATTTTCTTGTCATCATTCCCTAAACAATACCGTACAACAACTATTGACATAGCATTTATATTATATTAGGTATTCTGCATCATCTAGAGGGGATTAAAAGCATACAGAGAAGTTGGACATGATGGCACAAGCCTGTAATCCCTGCGGCTCAGGAGGCTGAGGCAGGAGGATTGCAAGTTGAAGTCCAGCCTCAGCAACTTATCAAGACCCTCTCTCTAAATAAACATAAAACACAGCTGGGGATGTGGCTCAGTGGTTAAGTGCCCCTGGGTTCAATCCCTGGTACCACCTCCCCCCAAAAAATAAAAATAAAAAGCATCCATAAGGGTGCGCATAGGTTATATGCAAAGCTAAAGCATTTCATATGCAGGGTTTGATGTGGGCCTACATCCTCAGATTTTGGTATCTGCAGGGGGTCAAGGAACAAAATCCTGTTGATACCGAGGGATAAATATACTTCCTTTTCTTTTTGGAAACAGAGATACGTTTAGGAAGACAGTATCTATGGAAGCTATGTACCTTCTTCAGTGACCTCTTTGAAATGTGTGCTTTTCAGAATCGTTGAAATGAGGCCCCCTTCTCTTCACATTTTGCATTTGATAATGAAAAACAGATTTGAGAACTTTATTTTTTATTATTTAAATTTTTTATTTGTTCTTTTTAGATATACATGGCAATAGAGTGTTTTCTGACATATTATACATACATGAAGTACAACTTATTCTAATTAGCATCCTATTCTTGTGGTTGTACATGATGTGAAGTAACATTGGTCATGTATTCACATATGGATATAGGAAAGTTATGTCCAATTCATTCCACTGTCTTTCCTATTCCTGTCCTCTGCCCCTTCCCTTCATTCCCCTTTGTCTAATCCAATGAACTTCTAGACCAGATCCCCCTTTGGGTGTTAGCATCCAAATGTCAGAGAGAACATTTGGCCTTTGGTTTTTGGGGATTGGTTTATTTCACTTAGCTTGATACTCTCCAGTTCCATCCATTTACCTGCAAATGCCATAATTTCATTCTTCTTTAAGGCTGAGTAATATTCCATGGTATATATGTATCACACTTTCTTTATTTATTCTTCTGTTGAAGGGCACCTAGGTTGGTTCTATAGTATAGCTATTGTGAATTGAGCTGCTATAAACATTGATGTGACTGCATCACTGTAGTATGCTGACATTAAGTCCTTCAGCTATAAACCAAGGAGTGGGAGAGCTGGGTCAAATGGTGGTTCCATTACAAGTTTTCTGAAGAATCTCCATACCGCTTTCCAGAATGGTTGCACCAACTTGCAGTCCCACCAGCAATATATGAGTCAACCTTTTTCCTCACATACTTGCCAATTTTCATTGTTACTTGTAGTCTTAATAATTGCCATTCTGAGTGTAATGAGAAAGAATCTCAATGTAGGTTTTTTTTTTTTTTTTTGGTGGTGGTGCTGGGGATTGAACCCATGGCCTTGTGCATGTGAGGCAGGCACTCTACCAACTGAGCTACATCCCCAGTCCCTCAGGTTAGTTTTAATTTGCATTTATCTAATGGCTAGTGATATTGAACATTTTCTCATATATTTATTGACCATTTGTATTTCTTCTTCAAAAGGCCTGTTCAGTTCCTTTGCCCATTTACTGATTGGGTTATTTATTTTTGTTGGTGTTAAGTTTTTTGAGTTCTTTATATATCCTGGAGATTAATGCTCTATCTGAAGTGCAGGTGGCAAAGATTTTCTCCCTTTCTGTTGGCTCTCTCTTTGTGTTCTTCATTGTTTCCTTTGCTGTAAAGAAGCTTTTTAGTTTGATACCATCCCATTTATTGATGTCTGATTTTACTTCTTATGCTTTCTTTAGGAGTCTCATTGAGGAAGTCGGTTCCTAAGCCGACATGATGGTGATTTGGGCCCACATTCTCTTCTAGTAGGTGCAGGGATTGAGATCTAATGCCTAGGTTCTTGATACACTTTAAGTTGGTTTTTGACAGGAGTTTAATTTCATTTTGCTACATATGAATTTCCCGTTTTCCCAGCACCACTTGTTGAAGAGGCTATCTTTTCTCCAATGTGTTTAGGGTGCCTTTGTCTAGTATGAGATAAATTTATTTATGTGGGTTTGCTTCTGTGTCTTCTATTCTGTTCCATTGGTCTTCATGTCTGTTATGGTGCCAATACCATGCCACTTTTGTTACTATAACTCTGGAGTATAAATTACAGTCTGGTATTGGATGCCTCCTGCTTCACTTTTCTCGCTAAGGATTGTTTTGACCATTCTGGGCCTCTTATTTTTCTAAATGAATTTCATGACTGCTTTTTCTACTTCGATGAAGAGCGCTATTAGAATTTTAATAGGAATTGCATTAAATCTCTAAAGTGCTTTTCAGGTTTGAGAATTTAATGAGCATTTACATGATGTTGGTTGTTTTCAGAAACCCATGACCAAGAATTTGTTGACAGGAACTGCATCTGTTTCACTTACTGGTGTGTCCTCAGAGTGTGGCCCAGGAATTGGAAGATAAATACTAATGAGAAGAGGGAATGTGTGCAGGAATGATTGAATGACTGAGCAGATCTGCTCCTATGGTCCCTTGGGCTCCGTAACCCCAGCGCCAGGTACAATTCCTGCCATGTATTAGGCAATCGATTGAAATTCTGTTGTATGAGTAAATATATTCAAAAAAGCATTTGGTAACCTACCCAAATCTTCTGTTTCATTATTTGTGATGCTTAATTTTTTTCCAGTAGGATTATTATCTTTGCTCAATTAAAACAATTATTATTTACAAATAAATTTTGGTGTGTTCTTTCCGTATCCCAGGTCTACAGAGAGTCTGCCATTGGTGGCAATGTTGTGAGAGTGGTATGCTTAGCTAAGAGATCCATGGAGGAGTATTATCTGTATGCAATTAGGCTAGAAGAAAGTTATCAGGTCAGGTCTTTAAGGTTCCAGCCTTACCTGGGTCACAGGAGTGCATATGGGGACGACAGTATGAGTATCGTCTCCTCTGATCAAGGTCTGTCTCCTACAGCTGATTTCTGCTCTGATGGAAAAACAATTTGGAGGTGCAGAGAGCTGAGGATAAGAAGCAGAGATCTGACCCTCCCCCTAATGTAGGCTGCATTGAGCGCTGACTCTAAGTGAGGGACAAGGCCAAGAGCAACTCCTGTTGGTCATCTCATTCACTATTCCCAGAACCTTACGAGGTTGGTATGATTATTAATTCTATTTTATAAGAAATGGAGATCCAGAGAGGTTGAGCAAATTTCCTAAGATGAAACAGCTAGCATGCAACAGAACAAAGATTCAAACTCACAAATGCAAATCTGATCCTGTTTTTTTTTATTTTTGGGGTACTGGGGATTGAACTCCGGGGCACTTGATCACTGAGTCACATCTCCAGCCCTATTTTGTATTTTATTTAGAGACAGGGTGTCACTGAGTTGCTTAGAGCCTGGCTTTTGCTGAGGCTGGCTTTGAATTCGAAATCCTCCTGCTTCAGCCTCCTGAGTCGCTGGGATTATAGGCGTGAGCCACAGAGCCCAGTCTGATTCCTTTCTTAACCAGTGTTATGCTAATTTATATCCTCTTTAGTTGGTGAATCTCTATTTATGGAATTTAGAAAAAGACAAGGATGACTTTGAATTTCATTCGGACATTTTTTAAAAAGTTAGATGTCCTTGCCTATAAGACAAACCCATACCATAGGACCTTAGAGACCAGGTAACTCCTCTCTAGCTTAAAAGTATGCCAATAACTGAGTTATTTTTAAAATTAAAGATATTCCAACAAACACCTAAAAATTGCACGTTTATGGGATACAAAGTGACAATTTGATATATGTAAACCATGTGTAATGATCAAATGAGGACAATTAACATTTCACCTGCTAAACATTTATCATTTCTTTGTGTTGGGAAACTTTGAACTCCTCTGTTCTAGTTCTTTATAAAATATGCAATAAATTGTTGTAAACAATAGACCCCCTACTGTGACATACAGAGAACCAATTCCTCCTGTCTTTTGGTACCCATTATCCAACTCCAACCCCCCGCCTGCCTCCCTTTCCTAAGCTCTAGTGACCACTATTCTATTTACTTATGAGTTATTTTTACAGTGTCTCTCTGTCTTGAGAGAGTAAAATCACGGACCACTCTGGCCTTGCTCATTAGGACTCTTTCCCTCACTTTCTGGCCCTTTTAGGATGGAGTAGCTGAGAGGAATCAAGCAGATTACTTCAGATCCTACAGGCTTGGTGGAAATTTGGAGATCTAGGCTGTTTCCTTTTTTCTGTCTTGTATGCGATGTGGTTGGTACACTCCAGTAGTGAGAGCAAACTTGGAGACGTGTATCAGACACCGCAGATGTATCTGTGCCCTTGAATCAAACACTGCAATTGCCATTGCCGACTTATCCTAGGTTTGGCTTTGGTTTTTTATTTTATGGTTGAAATGTAGGATAAGACTGCTCCTGTTGCGGTACTTACAGTCACTTCTTTGACCATGTTTGGTTTGGCAGTAGAGAAAAAAATCAACAGAAGGATTACGTTTCAATGGCACAACACCTAATCCTCAGGCAAATGATTTGTCCACGCTTAATATAAAGTACTTAGGATGTATTGTTTGATGTAAACACTCGTTCTCATAAAATGCTGCCTGAGGTATAGTTCTTTAACTTGTAATACCCTATTTGTGTTGGCCTGTGCACACTGGATATAAAGCCATTATGATAAAATATATCCTCTTTAGCCTGATAAAACGGAAAATCAGACCATGGCACCCAGACTGAGAGAGAGAAGATGCTATAAAACAGGAAGCCCCTCGAGATGTTTGCAGGTGGCACAGGGGGACAAGCCAGTGAGCGCTTCTCAAATAGGAGTGTCTCGGAGGAGTGTCAGTTTCATCGTTTGAGGTTCTTTATTTGGGTCTTTATTTGAGTCTAACATTATGTTTAGCTCCTGTGTTTATGAAGTCTTTATAACTGGGACGGAGCCGCTGCCTTGGAATAGTGGGAAGTAAGCACAAAGGAAGGTTAAAGGGAGCAAATATAATCCAACCTACCTTTGATAGCAATCTCTGCCCTCAAATATCCACTTGTTATAACCTTTTTTTTCTTGAACCCCCCCATGCTGCTTGAAGCATACTAGGTTAATAACAGCAGGTTAAAAAAAAATGCTAAGTATTCCAAGATGCAGTGTTTGTTTAACCGTTCCACTAAGGCAGGGATGACAGAAAGTCCCTTTCTACCTCCTTTCCTGCTGCTTAGATTACCTGGGTGGTGAGACACTTCCAAGTGTGGGAGAATGATTCCTGTTCATCTGGTGTTATAAGAAAGATAGGTATATTTGCCATTATCCTCATCTGATTTAATGCTTATAAATCAGCCCCAACTCCACCTCAATCCACTTCGGTCTGTCTCTGAAGGGCAGACGCTCAGTTATAGCTCCATTCACAGTTCATTCGATGACTCACTTCCAGGATCCCAGTGATGGACAGCCTTCTCTGTAATTGTACCTTTCGCCAAAGGATGAAAAATCACAGGGTCTGAACAGAAGCGACTTGAATTTTAGGTTCCTGCCTTTTCCAGACTCATCTGCCACCCTTCAAGAGTTGCTGAGAAGTGAGCTTTTCAATGAGATGCTGACTTCTTGTTTTGATTTGTGTTTTTAAAGTGGTCTATAGTCTTGATCTCTTCTTTATGGTTTTGGGGATCAACTGGGGGACTTATGCACATGCTCTACCACTGAGGGACACCCTGGGTCCTGAAATCTCCTTTTCAATGCTTTTGAAACTCATCTGAAGAGTAAGTCCTTGAAGTTCACTTTTGCCTTAGATTTTTTATTTCAAGGATATTTACAAACAGATCAAGTATTTCCATACATGAAAGTATCTTCCCTTTGAATAAAAGTGTAAAGGTAAAAAGGAAATAGGAATAAGCTGGGCACCATGGCACAGGCCTGTGATCCCAGCTGCTCAAGAGGCTGAAGCAGGAGGATCGTGAGTTCAAAGCCAGGCTCAGCAACTTAGCAAGGCCTTAAGTAACTTAGCAAGACCCTGTCTCTAAATAAAATATATATTTATAAAAAAGACTGGGGAAATTGCTCAGTGATTAAGTGCCCCAGGGTTCAAACCCAGTATATAAAAACAAACAAACAAACAAACAAAAAGAAAACAGGAATGATAACAAAGGGGAGGGAGGAGGGAGGAGGGAGGATGGAAAGGACACCCTTCTAGGTCTTACTGACCCCATGGGGCACTTTTAGGGACAGGTGCTTATTATTCTTTCTAAAGCCTCTGAGACAAAGGTGGCCACAGCACACAAAGTGACTTCCGCCCTCCCCGGTGCGTGTGGCTCCACATTGTGAGAAGGGCGGTGAAGCAAACCCCCTTTCTCTGCTTCACTACACTGCTGTCCTGGTCTGTTGACCTGGAGGAAGGAAGTCCAGGGAAGGTTCTGGAAAGAATGCACCCCCCACCCCAACTCTCAGTGCTGGGGAAAGAGGGGCTTCCCTGCTCCTCCAGAAACTCCTGTCCAATCACAGCCTGCGTTTCTCTACCCTGCCTTTTAAAATATTTGGTCTGCTGCCTAGGGTGAAGCTATTTCCCTCTATCGCCTCCCCACACCATCAGTGGGTGTTCCTGTTCATCCTAGAGTTAATTTTTTTTCGGTAGACTTTAAGACAGCATGCAAATAAGGTCTTCGGTTGACTTGGAATTTTGTTATTCCATATGCGGCATTTCAGTTAATTGAAGGGAGGAGTGGATTGAGTCTAAGAATCTTTTTTTCTTAATTTTATTTTGGGTAGTTGTAGATGGCCAGCATGCCTTTAAGTTTATTTTTATGCAGTGCTAAGGATCGAATCCAGTGCCTCACACATGCTAGGCGAGCGCTGTGTCACTGAGCTACAGCCCTCGCCCCAGTCTAGGAATCTTTTGCATGGATTTTTTTTCTTCGTTCCTTTTTTTATTTTTATTTTTTCATTAGAATTGGTGTTTTAAAAATAACTTTCTTTTGCTCTCTCCCTTTTTTTTTTTTTTTTTCAGTGCTCGAAAGGAAGCCAGGGCCTTGTGCATGCTAGGAAATTGCTTTACCATTGAACTACATCTAAATGGTATTTTTTAAAAAATGAAACTATTCTGTGGGGTCTAGTGGCACATGCCTATAATCCAGTTACTTGGGAAGCTAAGGCAGGAAGATCATAAGTTTGAGGCTGGTCTCAGTAACTTAGCTAGACTCTGTCTCAAGAAATAAAAAGGGCTGGAAGCTGTTGCTTGGTAGTAAAGCACCCCTGGGTTCAATCCCCAGTATTGGCCCCCTTACTCCCCATTCTCTTTCATTTTTGAAATGCCAGAAGGGGTATGAAGGATTTGCTTTTCAAGGTGGCTACCTGGGCGAGCACCTGTTTTTTAGCATCTAGATCCCCTATAATGTGAGCATTACAGAATTTAAAGCCACTTGAGTAGCTGTTCTTTTTACAGTGGTTAGGTAGGGAGGTTCATAGTGACGATTCAGAATTCTTATTAGGAGAAGGAGAAATTGGCAGTCTAGTTATTATAAATAAATGAAAAAATATAATTAGAAACCCAATATGATATCTAACTCTGGCTTAGAGATATTGTGGTTATCGACATAAAATGTTCTTGCTGTAGATATTTAAAATTGTTTAATGTACTTTTAGTCTCAGATAATACAATGGTGGCTTCTAGAATTTTCAAGTAGATATAAAATTCCCTTTCTAGGTGATTATTCCCAGGATCATCTATAGCAGCCCTCTGCAATCACACCTTCCTCTGTTCACACATTTACTGTTGCTGGCACCGAAGGTGGGTGTGGGGACAGGGTGGACAGAGGAGGAACCACAGACCCTCTAAGGTAAGAATTGTGTGTGGTTATGGGCACACATTCTCGGGTTCGCTACTGTTTTAATGAGGAGGAGACAGAAGACTGCTCAGGCTGCCACTGCAGTGGAAGGAAGAGGAGGTGACAATAACGGGAGGTGACCTGGCCTGGCTGGGAGGAGGGGAGGGCATGGGTCAGGGTGATGAAGGAGACACAGTGGCTACATAAGGTGTCTTGGCACTCCAATGAGATGTGAGATAGATCAGGAGCTGTTCTCAGTTGGATCTTCTGTTTCAGTCAGCAACAGTGAGGTGCCACCCCTATATTATTTTTTCCTAAACTCATTACACTTTTTCAGATGCGTTGGGTTTAGAGATACTAGTTAAAGCAGAACTGAATGCTTGAAATGCCAACAAAACCAAAAACCAAAAAACAAAAAACTAATCTTAGTTTGTTCCGGGAAGTTCCACTGTCCACTTTCCCTTCCCTTTTCCTTCCCTCCATCCAGGTGTCTCTGCAGCTGCCGTCCTTCCTCACCTGGGCTCTGCAGGGCGCCTGCGGAACCCTGGGTTTCCCTTTCTGCCTGGTCCCGGCCTCTCGCGCATGCGCTCTCTCTCCTCGCTCTCCGCTCGGCCTCGGCCTGCCCTGCGACAGTTAATCTGAGTCGTGAGTGTGCGGGTGAAAAACCCTTCCTCGGCGCTTCCCATGGTCCTCAGGACCCAATTGCAACTTTCTCCTGTGGTTTCCCAGGCGCTCCATGTCATGGGAGCTGCGACCGCCCAGCCTCTGGGAACCCTTCTTCCGCTCACTTTGCACGCCCCACAGTGGACGTCCTTTGACATACTTGAGAAAGGCGCGGCTCTTTCCTGTCCATCTGCGTGGAGCTCTTCTAACCTGGTCAGCCTCCAGGACTTACCAGATGCCTCCACCGCAGACCACCTCCGTTTCTTCAGTTGCAAATTTCCATCGCAGGGGCTCTGCTACCAGCGGGCTTGGAACAGCCTGCGTAGTGCGATCTCCCCAGAAGACCAGCAAGCTTGGTGTTATGCTCTTGTTAGTAGGAACACACGCTTATCACGCCTGGGCTGTCCATGCATGCTGACACATAGCACGTGCTCAATAAAAATGTATGAATCAATATGAAATCTAAAGACCCGATAACCTCAGGCTCCTTCTCAGGCAGCCAGCCTGTTAAAGAAAAGCCAGGTTTTCTTGTACAAAAAAGGAATTTATCTCACAGAGACCCAAGGACTATCTGGAATTCCTCTTCCTTGGTGTTTTTGTAAAGAGTGGAAAAATAGGCTAATAAGAACAAACAAGCAGCCCTCCTTTGATGTCCCTCTTCCCAGCTTCCATCCCTTATAAATGCAAATGGGTTTCAGAAAGGGAAAAAGCCCAAACACAAATTCAGGTATGTTTGACCTTCCCTAACCAGGAGAAAATGATAGCATTCTTTATAGTAATTATAATTCAAAATGAAGTAAACATCAGCCATGATTGGCATGTAGAGAATGTGAGGCTGACCTGGGAGACCTAACTCTATAGTGGACTGGACAGGATAGGTCACCAACAAGGGGGTGGATAAGTTAGTGTGACCCTAAAAAGGTGAGTAACTCGGGAGATCACGGTGGGAAGTTGTGTTTCTTTACTTCCATCCCTTGCAATCTGACCTTCCCGTGCCATGATAAATCTCTTCGGTGAGAGGTATTTACCTTTTCTAAGTCGAAAGGAGCTGAGAGTAAACGTGGAGTTCCTCCCGGCTCACAGGACTCACAGCCATGGGGGAGAACTTCAGCAGCTCGTGATGTGTGCTGCAGCGGTGGCCCTGTCAGCTTTTATGGGGATACAGAAAAGACAGATCGAATGCTCTGGCAGGGACAGGTGGCAGAGCAGGGGCAAGTGGTCAGAGGAGACTTCTCAGAGGAGGCATTAACCTAGTTAGAACTGAAGGAATTGAGAGAGGCGTTTAAAAAGACAGGCAGGTGGGCGCTCTGTGGCAGTGGGAACAATGTCTCACACAGGAACATGCATATCTGGTGTTGCACAGAACATATTTATTATAGCAACACAACCAGAACATTAAGGAACATAGGAAGCCTCTGTACCATCTTCTTTCAGTACGTGTTGGGGGACTGGTTTCAGGACCTCCTATGGAGCCCCAAATTGGTGAATGCTCAAGTCCCTTACATAAAGTGACTTAGTATTTACGTATAACCTATGGACATCCTCCTGTATACTTTAAATCATTTCTGTATTATTTACCTAATACAACATAAATGCAATGTAAATAGATTTTTTTTTTTTAATTGTTCAGGGAATAAAGTCAAGAAAAAAAAGTCAAAGGGTCTGGGAGTATAGCTCAGTGGTAAAGCACTTGCCTAGTTATGCATGAGGCCTGGGGGGGGGGGAATCTAAAGTCTGTACATACTCCCTAAGGATAAACTTTTTTCTTGAATGTTTGGGGCCATAGATGGTCCAATCTATAAATGTGGAACATGGATACAGGGGCTGGCTGTATCTAAGATCATGGGCTTGATGTCGTCTGACATTTCCGAGAGCACCTCAGTGAATAGTGGAGGTTTTGTAGAGCTGTTGGGCTCAGTCACTTCTGTACTGACTCTGTGCAGACACCAGCTCCCAAGTCAACAGAACGTGATGGAAGCAGATATTCCAAATAGAGGCATCTCACTTTGCAATCTGTCCCAGGCAGCGCAACTCACATGGGGCAGTGGTGACCTGCCTCCTTCCCAGGTGGCCTGTGATCATTTATATAAGATGCACCTGGGCTGTCCAGACTCAGGCCTGCAGTGGCCTGACCGCCTTCCTGCAGTTCTGGAGCTGATAAGCACCAGAAGTCCTTCCCAGCAGTCATCTGCTGAAGTACACCCGGGTGCCATCAGTAAAGCCAACTGCACATGTAACTCATTGTCCCTGCTGCCTCATCTTAATTGGGACTTGGTAGGATAAAATAGATTTTTTTTTTTTCTCCTGGTGACAGTCTTTGTTGTCATCTTCATAAAAGGGCACCATTGAAAGGTCTGGAGACTACGGAAAAAATGATGTCCAGATCACTCTTTTGGAAATGCTGCTTTATTGAGCATTTTGATGAAAGAAAAAGAGGAAGACAGGAGAGAGAGAGAGAGAGAGAGAGAGAGAGAGAGAGAGAGAGAGAGAGAGAGAGAGAAGGAGAGAGAGGGGAGAGAGAAGCCCGAGCAGCAGGGCTCTGAATTTAGAAAGCTTGCCGTGCTCTCTGGATCTGATTTGGCCTGAGAATGCAAGCATCAGATAAAAATAACAAGTCACCCGGTGCAGGGCAGATCTTGGCTTCTCCTCGCCCTGGGGCTGCACATGCCCAGTGCGTGCCTCTTGGTGGAGAAGCGTGGAGCAGCAGCATTCCCCAGCAGAAGGCCCGAGTGAAGAAGGGCCTGCGTTTGATGTATGAGCTTTGGCTTGCCTTCGTGAGTCACCCCAGAACTAGCTGCAGGCAAAACAAAAATCTTTTGTGATTAATTAGAAAAACTGGACAATTATGAATTGACTGCACCCAGCCAGGGTATGGTAATATAAATAGCAGTGACTCCAGCGAGGCCGATGAACACTCCGTGTTTATGTGAGATCACTGGAGAAAGGCAAATCGTAAAAAATGGAGTCTGCTGAAATAGGACAATTTCTGATCTTGGACAATTTGAGGGTCTTGACTAAGATTCCAGTTGACACTTTCCTAAGGGGCTCCAGTTGAAATTTTTTCCATAGCCCTCCAAACAATGGTCTCTGTGCCAAGTCTATCTTTTCATTTTTTGCCACCCCCCCCCCATTAAAAAAAATGGAACCCAAACATTCCTTTTGCAGCTCTGTGAAATCGCTCACATCTTCTGCTGGTTATTTCGTCCTTTTGGAACATTTGCTACCACTGTGACAATCTCAGATGACTTGAACACGGATGTCACTTTAATGCTGAAGCACTTGTTGGTTTAATCTTCAAGGGAAGGAGGAACCACCGTGAGTGAGCTGTTTTTTCAGAGAAAGGTCAGAACATTATAGGGAGTTCTTGGATTAATGATGTCTTGTTTGGGGAATGTAAAGTGGAAAGGTCTCTATTCCATAAAGTTGAGCAAAGCTTTTAATAACCTCTGGGTGTGAATGTTATATTTTTGTGGCATGATTTAATCTTGCTTCCCTTCTCCCGGCTCCCGCCTTCCCCTTCCGCCTGCTGGATGCAGAATGAGCACATCCTGCATAGTGAAGCTAGGGGCTGGTTATGTCTTTTCAAGGAAGTTCCAGATGAAAAATAATTAAACCCTGAGAGTGCCTGCAAATGTCAAAATCCAAATTTCCTCCAGTGGTCATTTTTTAACCACCAGGGTAAGCAAGTTATCCTTTGTCCTGGGGCAACAGCAGATAGCCAGCCATGGTCACAAACCCGGGTTAGGAAAGAAAAGACCATCAACTGCGCTCTACCCCTTGCCTACCCCACTTGGATAAAACATCTTCCAGATCTTTGAAATTTGGTTTCTGCCAGGCAATTAACTTGTCTTAGCACCCGTTCTACATCTCCAAGTGCCTTTTCTGGGTCTCTGCTGGCTCTCGCCAGCGTTCACATTGTTTTCTATTATTATTCAAGCCGAGCCGCCTCAGTAGTAAACCCATTGACCATTCAATCAGAGCAGTAGCTGCTGCGGATAATTAAAAGTTCCCAACCTCTTGCCCCAAGGCCAGGCTAGAGCCAGTCAGAGAGGAGCCAGGTCCCGGCAGCTCAGGGACCAATCGATCAGCTGATTAACCCTTCTTACTGATTGGTTAGAGCTGATTGCATCTCCAGTAAAGAAATCTGCTTTGGCCCTCGGGCACAAAAGGCAGCTATACATTCAGGGTGGCTGAGCAAGAGGCCCCAGCAGTCACTGTCCTCACACAAAGTAAAGGGAGGGAAAGAGACCTCCTCTGACAACATTTTAAAGATTTTTATCTCCCCACCGCTGTTTTTCCACTAGGCTATCTCTGCTTTTATTTCTCGGGAGAAAAATCTCTGTTTGAGTTTCAAAAAAGGCAGCAAAGGTCTCCCGCCTGGCAGTTGCTGCTATTTAACAGGAGAAAAGGGGGATTGGATGGATTCTTTCTGGCAACAGTGTGTCCCCTTGCAAAGTAGCTGAGGTCAGAAAGGATGACGCACCCTTCATAAAATGCGTTCTTCTCCCTAACTGATGACTTTTAGGCCAGTCCACTCTTGTGACAGGGTTTGCATTTGCTAGCTAGTAAATGTTTATCTTTGAATGTGGTAAACAATCTGTTCTCCATCGTGCTTCCATATCAGCATGGTGAGCAACATATACTGTATTGGAACAGAGGCATTAAAAAAAGTTGCCACCCTGTTGTCTTTGAAGGGAATAGCTGAGATGCTATCAGACAGGTGTACTGGCAGGTCATCTGGAGCAGCGACTCTGGTTTTCTGGAAGACTGATTTCCCCAGATTTGGTAGGAGAACCCTGCCAGGGAATCCCCTTTGAAAACTTCAGCTCTGCCGTCTCAGGCTGTTCATTCTATCTGTGGCAAAGGGGAGAAAGTTGCATTTTGCAAAGCTGACTTTGCGAATATTATCTTTGCCACTGTCTTTAAGAAAGCCACGCTCCCATTGACTCCCATTGACGTCAAAGGCAGCAGAGTGAGCGTCAGATGCTTTAGTGGAAACGTTTTCCAAAATGCTCATATTTGTCCTCCTTTTCGGATACTTTCCCAGAGAACCGCCAGAACAAAGTTAGGAGACAATTCCAGGAACCAGATCATTACTCACCTTAGAGTGAAACTGATGGCAACAGAGACTGATGTCAGATTCTACCAAGAGGACAAGTGACTTGAGATGTGGCTTTGTTGTAGGAGAGCTGCTTGGAGTGAGGGTTAGGGGCTGTATGCTTTGTGACGAGCACAGGTTCCATGGATAAGCAGGCTTCATTTTAAGGGATCTGCTCCTCCAGAGGCTGAGGAGGAGCAAGCACATGTGGGGTAACCCTGGAAAAGAGTTTTGAGGGTCCAAAGGAGAAAAAGACACTGTCAAAAGAAAGAATAATGGCTTCGTTTTCACCCTTAGAAAACCCCAAATAACCCAAAGATTGTATGACCCTGGACATATTTGTTAGGATCTCAGTAGACTCAGCCTTCTTGTCTTGATGTAAGTTTATCAGAACACACATACACCCACAGATATTTAATTTGTTCTTAAACACTTTTCTGAAATCAAAGTTGAATTCAAGTGTAAGTCAGATCTGAGTGCCGTTACAGGAAAAGAAAACATTGTCACACCTAAGAGGCAAGAGATGATAGTGTGGGTCTTGTTACAGCAACAGCTACTTGGTGAGAACTTAATTACACAACACAGTAAATATAATGATACTTAATAATATACATATTATTTTATATATATAATGTGTATTATGGAAAATATTATGAATACTTATTTTTTTTTACCTACTAGGACTTTTACAGTAAGCTTTGTCCTGTAAATGTTGCTCATTAAAATACTCATGAGGTCACTTGGAATTTAGAATGTTTTGAATAAAGGGCTTCGACTTGAAATGACTTATCTATGAAAGATTTCTATGCACAAAGAGGAAGAATATAAAATAGGTCTTAGGGGAGAAATGAGCACTTCTTAGTATTTCGTGGCTGGTTAAAATTGACTGCATTTGGGAAACTGGGTCATTTATGATCTGTAGTGTAACTAAAAATCCGTTGACATTCCTCTTTGATTTTGAAGTTATTGTGCGGAGAGTCCCACATGGGAACATTCATTGTGCATGACTTTTGCATTATTCCGTAATTCCTTAAAAAAGTATAAAAGAGATGCAATGCCATATAGTACAAAGCAAGGTGTAAAACTTTATTTAGAACCAAGGTGGGTTATTAGGCCCTGTCTTGTCTTGAGGAGTGAAATGTGGCAGGTAGGGTTTCTGCCCAGGGAAGTCGCAGCTACAAACACTGCAGACAAATACAAGCTGAGCCTCTCACTGAAACCAGGTAGGATTCCTGGGAGGGAAGCGCTGTAATTTGAAACTCAGATTAGCCATTTTTCTCTGCGGTAAAACAGAGACCACAAAGTACACCTACTCAGTCATCAGCAGAGGCAGCTCTTTTCCACAATATGTTTATTTTCCAAAGAAGGCCGATAAAAAACCACCGACGACATGCGGCACATTCAACGAATGCAACTGATTTTCCTCCGGTGATTCCATAGACAGAAACATTTCGGGGAATACAGAGCAATGTTCCCAAGACCAACAATGGGGATGTGGAGGTGGAGGAGGAATTTTTTTCAAACGTGAAATAATTAGAAGTTCAGTTTGCCATCTTTTTTCTGTTTTTTTTTTTTTTTTCTTTTTCCTTTTTGAATGTTCTCCTAAAGTACCCAAGAAACCTTGCAGCCATCAACCCGAGCGGATATCAAAGCTCACGTTCCATACGGAATCTGTGAAACCACACGAGCTCGGTGGCTTGTTATTTTCAGTGCCAACTCCATGCTCTCATTGATTCATTCAGGGTAAAAGAAATGCAAGTGGCCACCAGATTGTGTTTGTTAGGAAACAGGACGTGGCACCGACATCTAACGATCCCATTTTTTTCCCCCCAAAACTCCAGATATGGGACACTACCTAAACAAATAAATAAATAAAGCATACCCTGCCTACAAATTTTTCTTTTAAACAGACCAGAATGTTCTGTTTGGCTTTTGCTGTCTCAGTCTGCTTAGAAATTGCTAATGGGTAAACCGTAGTGTTTAACTGTAAAATATGGCTATGGGTCTTAAATGTGGGCTACATTTAACAACCGTATATTGATTTTTTTCTTGTAATTTTATTTCCATGAACATTTCTAGTTTCTTAATTAGTAGCCTTTTAAAGAGAGATTTAACATTCTATCAGAGGAGTTAGCATCTATGATAAGCTTTTCCAGGGAGAGAAAGCTTGAGACTGGCGGCCCCTGATGGAGCCCACAGAATGTGTCTTCACGTGCAGATGCACAGACCTGGGGCCTCCCTGCCTCCAGCCCGGGTCCTGCCAATACAATTAAGACAAAATAGTACTGGTGAACCCGGTGACAAACAACAATCTCCAATTGCACACTCACCCTGTAACGGGAAGGACTGTTTACCCCATGTTCCTTATTAAACTGAAGTATTTTATTTAATGAGCATGACTCATGCAAGGTGTTCCCATAAATCATCGGCTGGTTTACAAACTCAATAACTAGGCTTCCTGCTATAACTAGGCTGTGCACACCTTAAATTATTAACACGCCAGGGCCTTAAGGCAGATCTTTGATGATGATGATATAAACGCTATGAAGACAAGGTGCTCTCTCAGCAAAAGATTATTGACTCTAATTACCATTTACCACAGGAAAAAGAAAAGAAAAGACAATAAAATATGAGGGAGAATTTAAATCTGAGATTTAATTTTATGAGAGCTTTAACTACCTCCCCCTCCTGACTTTTTTCCTTTCTTTTCTTTCCTTTTTTCTTCTCTTTTGTGGCTGCTATACCAACCTTGCTGCAGAGCTGGTGTATAATGACAGCCTCTGGTTGGCTAACCTTAAAAGGACAGTGGTTAAGAGGAAAGAAAGGAGGGAAAAGAATGGAAACACAGGAGACTCCGCAGTTGATATTAGGGACATTCTTTGAGATGTGATGGAAAAGGTCAGAGAGGAGAGAAAATGATAATACACTGGGGAAAAAAAATCCCTGCTTTAATTGTTTTCATGTATATGAGTAATAAAAAGGTTAAGGGACTAATGTGCCCGACTGCAGTCATTTTGGTTAGTAAACTAGAACTTCAGGTCAGCTTTTTAAAAGGAATCATTTGATCTTATGATGTGCTTGGGTTTTCCTGCACCCGCATCACACAGTTGTTGGAAGGATGTAAAGAAGTTAAAAGGAAAGATGTTTGAGGATAGCAGAGCTTATTAAAAAATGAAAATCCAGCAAAGTCACGCAGTATGTGGACATATGGATAATATGTTTCCTTCCTGGGTATTTGGGAGGCAGTTGGAGGAGGAGGGAGGTCTTGAGAACCTCGGAGATGCGCCCTGGCACCCCGGATGGAGCAAAGGCTGGAGAAAAGAGAGGCTGGATTTAGCTTCCTGCTGGCCAGGGCTTTTGTTCTGTCTTCCCCTGTGGTTTCCCATCTTTCTTATTCCAAGGACTATCTGCTCAAGTCATTGTCTCTGTAGGTTACACTGTGGCTTGGATTTCCTTTCTAAATAATTTCCAAGTCCTCTTAGCATTTATTTATGAAATCATATCATATCATATATCATGTTGGAGTTGGGAAAGACCAATCTCTTCCTTTGGCAGATATGAAATTTCACCCCTCACAAGTGAAGTGAGTTGGTCTCTCCCAGGTTTGTGGGTGTCTGAATGCTGGTGGGACCCAAATCACCTTTTTGCTGTAAGAAGGTGGCATCCATTGGAATTTAGAATCACAGAAATAGAGTGAGTGACAGGGAAATGGACCACCTCCTTTAAATATGAAGTAGGCGGTGCTTCCTTATTAGCCATATCTTCCTGGGGATATTTAAGAGGTCTCACAATTCAATAAAACTGTTAAAATATGACTATGGAGGAGGGAAAATCTATAATAGATATTTATAGATTTTTTTTTTTTTTTTTTTGAAATGCTTTCCTAGGACTTTGGGATTAGGTACAATTTGGGGTATGGGCTAGATTCAGGAACATAGAATTTGCTCCCAATCCCTGTTTTCTCTCCCATTTCTTGGTGGTCGCCCATCCATCTCAACCCATGAAGGCAACCTTGGACTGTAAGGAAAGCTAGTACCAGCCTGAGGAGCTCATCCAGAGGCCTCTGGTGCACCTGTGCTTGTTTCCCACCTGGAAAAGGTGTGTGGAGCTATAGCGTTCTCATCCCACGCACCGCAGCCCTCAGGACTTGTTACGGGGTGGGGTCCCAGGGACAAGGGGCGCATGCCCTCCTTCTTGGAAGAGCAACAAGTGAATCTGTGTAAAAGGAAAGACATGCAATGCCTTTCAGTATTTTCGGAAAATATATTTTATTTTTCCTTTTGGTCATTTTCAATGACCCTGTTCAATCTGAGTGACCCACCCAGGATTGGAGACAAAGACTCTAACTGTGCACACCATTAGGCCACTTTGGGTGTTTCCCAGGAGCTAGGGCTTGCGTGTCAATTTTTAGTTAGGATTGTTTTCATAACAATCCTTTATGGGGCTTTCAAAAAACCTTTATGGTATAGTCTTACTATTCTTGTTGTCACAGGAAATGTAATGTAATTTTGCCCTTCTTCATTAAAGAGTGGCTGTAATTCACCCCCGTGGTTGTATTTTACCTCAGAGGTAACCACACATAAATATTGAAAGAAAGAGTGTGGTAGGATATACAGCCTTGTAAAAACCGAGGGATTCTTTTGGATGGCCAAGTGGAGACCATTTTGTGGGAGACCATGAAATATATAAATACTAGAGCAGAAGAACTAAAATAATGTGTGTGTACACACACATAAAATGTTAGTGTGCAACATTCATTGTAAAACACAGAATTTACACATCAAGACCGTTTCATGCTCTTTGCCCTGGGCTGATTGTAATGCAGAGAACCACAATGGAGCTTCTTCTTGAGCGGCTTTTAAAGGGCCTGGCTCCGGGAGAATTGACAAGGCTCTTCCCAGCCCAGCGTCTGGGCTCTTTGCTGAGAGATCGCCTGGGGCAGCTGCGCTGATGGCTCCGCCTGGCCTCGCTCCCAGGGGTCGACCCAGGGCTTAGCACGGGCTCCTCATCAATCTAACCTGGGGAAGGGCGACTCACAGAAGAATGCGTGTGTGCGCGTCTGTTCTGGAAGCTTCGGAGGGCAGGAGCAGGAGCAGGAGCATTGGCTGGGGAGTTCCAGGGTGCCAGGGGCTGGCCAGTGCCGGACCCCAGAATCCTACAGCCCTGACTCCCCGCTTGGCTTCAGGACCCATGATCCAGTCTACGCTGCCCCTTCTGAAGTGTCCAGAGCTCTGCCCAGTCAAGGGCTCTTTAGTTACTCGTGTAAATTTTTAAAAATTCGATTGCTTCTTTCTCTTTCTCTCTCTCTCTCTCTTTTTTTTGTGCTGAGTATTGGCCTGCGCCTTTGTGTGTGTTAAGCATGTGCTCTACCACTGAGCTACACCCCCGACTCCAATGATGTTTTTATTTCAAAGGCGGTACGTGCTCATGCAGTGCTGTGATGCGCGCGAGCACACACACACACACACACACACACACACACACACAGATGATCCTTCAGAAATTGTGATCTTGCTCTAGATTCTGTGTTCCTTTTTTTTTAAACGTTAAAAAGTAATGGGACATTTCAAATACATCCTAAAGTGGATAAGTGATATATCATTAACTCCCTGTGCCCGTTACTCAGCTTCAACAATTAGCAACTTCTACATACTTTCTCTCTACCTTACTCATTCGCCTTCCCCATTTATTATTTGGAGGCACTTCTCAGTCATCACATCAGTTCACTGAATGCATTCTGATTTTTAAAACTGTCACAGACTACACAGTACAGAATATTTGCCATTTTAAACATTTATTTATTTATTGGTGCTGGGGATGGAATCCCGGGTCTTGAGTATGTGGTAGCTTACACTCTACCTCTGAGTTACATGCTCTCCCCATTTTAATCATTTTGGGTGTGTGTGTGTGTGTGTGTGTGTGTGTGTGTTTGTGGTGCCGGGAATTGAACCCAGGGCGTTGTGCATGCAAGGCAAGCATTCTACCAACTGAGCTATCTCCCCAGCCCACTTTAACTATTTTTAAGTGTACAATTCAGTGATCCAAAGTACATTCACAATGTTGTGTCACCGTCATCACCACCCACAGAATCTTGCAAAACGAAAACTTTGTACCCATGAAACAACTCCTCCCTCCCCCTCCCCCCAGCCCCTGGCAAGCTCTATTCTACTTTGGTCTATGATTGTGACTATTCATAGTCACATGAGAATACCTCACAGAGTCGAACTGTACAATATTTATCCTTTGGTGTCTAGCTTATTTCATTTAGCATAACGTACAGAAGGTTTATATAGGTTAAAGTTTACATCAGAATTTCCTTCTTTTTAGAAGACTTACATTCTGCTTATAAACTGTTGGTCAATTTATTTAAAAAACACTGAGAATATTATAAACTCACTTTTAAATATCTCCTCCATAATAGGCATTATTTTTTTTTGCTTTTGATATGTTTATTTGGAGAGTATTAGGAAATTGATTTTCAAAAACGAATTTTCCTTTTTTCTTGCCAACACCATGGGTCACAGCGGGAAGAATTTTAGTGGATTCAGAAGGTTAAAATCATGAACATCAAATATTATCTTATACATATTCATTTGTGAAATTTTGCATCTGCCAGTCTCTTGCACAGACTGCCTGTCCCTTATGTGACACAATAAATATACCCGAAGATTGGACATTTTAGTATCCAAGGGGGATTGGTTTGCGGGCACCATTGGTTCTAGGGCAGATTGGAGTTTGGTACTCCCTGCCCCGCCCCCCCAATACCATGATCTGGGGATGCTCAAATACCTCATATGAAATGGCATAGTATTTACATATAACTTAATACATAACTTAATGCACATTCTCCTGTATAAACCATCTCTAGATTACTTGTAATACTTAAACAATGTGAATATGATGTAAATAGTTGTTAGCAATGCAAATGCCATACAAATAGCAATATTAGGAACTAATGAAAACAAAGTCTGTACATGTCCAGTACAGATGAAATACTTTTTCAAGTATTTTTGATCCACAGTTTGTTGAATTCAAGGAAGCAGAATTCATAGATATGGAGGGTTGACTGTGTTGAACTGTACATTTTCTGCAGATGCAAAAGATAGACAACCTGAGGATTTAGGTGTACCTAATGGTGCATGTTTTGGGAACCCTGAATCCTTTTGGAATCAGGTAATTAGTCTTGAAAATATTTCAGAAAGATTTTGAAGCCTGACTTACTTTCCCCATTGGATAAAAGATGGAGGCCTATGTTGCAAAATTGATCGAGACCTAAAACATACCAGGACCCTTCTTTTGTCTCTGCAGATGTTGCAACTGCCTTCATAATGCCTGTTCCACTCTGAGCCATCGTCTCTTTATTAGAGCTAAGAAGGGATAAAAAAGCCCTGCACCTGTTACGTAATTGACACTTCCTATTTGATGAAGGGAAATCAACAATGAATGAGCCTCAAGGATTATGGCAGATGCCAGGAATTTGCAGTGTTCTGGGGCTCTCTGGGCCCCTTCCAGATAGCCCTTCCTCCTCCCCTGTCCTTCTCTACCCTCCTCTTCCCCTGGGTCTGGTGTGCCAGTCTGCTGGCCTACCTCCATCTAAGTTCAGAGAGATGCTTCTGGGGATACCTAAAGGGAGGGCAGTTTTCTGAACCTTCATTCTCCCTGTCCCTGGTTGCCGCGATGCTGTTGGTAGGAAAGAGCCTCAGGCATGACGCTTTCCCAGAGCAGATGCCTTGAGGGAGCCCCCTGGTCTTCTTTCTGCTCCAAACTCTGGCCATGCCATCTTTGTCTTCTCTCTTCCTTTAGAAAAAAACAAAAAATAATCAAACGAAAAGAGGAGACAACTACAATGGATGTGGGAGAACAGTAATAGTGTTTAATACGATAGCTTCTGTTTGCAATTGATTGGCAGGTGCACAGTTATGGAAGTGCAATTGCAGTTCTTTCTCTTGGTGGCTGCAATCCTGCCCACCTCCAAATCACTTTGTCCATAAAAGCTTCTTGTCTGACCCACTTATCTGCCCCTGAGTCATCCATCTGCCTGCTTGTGGTCGTCACTTCCGGTCGCCTTTTGTGCTTATTTTAATCTGTATTGTTTTTGAATGCCGTGATTCACTGTGGCTCCCTCAGTTGGATGGTCACTTCCTTTGGAAGTGGACAGAACCACAAGACCAACTCCTGTAACTCAGTACAGGGTGGGCATTCAGGGCATTTGTAGGAAACAATGGTTGTTCAATGGAGGGACAATGACCCTCACTTAATCACACAGGGTCGCATAGATGAGGTGGGAGTAAGAGAGAAAGCAGGGCTTTGTTTTTCTCAGCTCCTGTTCCATTGTCACTACTCCGGAAGAAAGCGGGTCTGAGCTGGCATGGATTTCTGGCATGGAACAGTGCTCCATGCTTCTTTGGAGATGATCATTACATGGAAAAGTGTAAGAAATGGTCAAATCTTCTGAAGCTGCTTACCTGGAATAGTCAGCTGTTGGCCAGATGAATATTCTGTTTTCTGGTTTTGGTTCTCTGTGTTTAATTTTGTAGAGTAACAACATTGCCTCTACAACCCTTTTGGGAACTATTTAACACGTAGCTTCAGATTACCAATGCTTTTAATAAAAAGGACTTGGGAACGTGGACAGTCTTTGTTTGAAAAGAAGCAGCACGGCCTAAGTTGCTGAGATATTGTTTAAGATAGTTGACAACCTACCAATCTTATTTGCTAAATGTCTCTCACTGAAGCATACCTAGTAGACCATAAAATAGACACGATAACTAATTTTTTTGATATCGCCAGAGAAGCTTAATCTGAATGCAATAGTACATAAAACATTTCTGTAATGAGGAATTCAGAACTTAAAATATAATGCTTTTGTAACTCTGGACCTCTTGGGGGAAAAAATAAAATGAGTCATTAAGTCCATGAAAGACAATATACACATTCAGCTTTAAATGTGTTCACCAAATAGGCTCTTTTCTTTCTCAAGCGACTGTTTCCCTTTCTCGGAAGATCATCGTCATTTTCCTGCAGAAGAGTTTATTTCATGGAGTAGCAGGAATCACCAGTCGATACCTGATATTTCCCCTATTTGCACATGAACATGTTATTGGTCTTTTTGCAATGTAGTTTACATGCTTATACCCTCATCTACCTGGGGATATATGTAGACAGTTGAGCTGCAGAGGAAAATTTTGCTTCTTGGAAATTAAGGCTGGTGATTGGCTTATGAAATCAAAGAAGGGCAAAAACGCCAACTCCCGCCGCCCTCCCTCCACTAGGTTACATTTATGGGGATTAACTACATTATTCAATGTATTTCTTAAGAATTAAATTAATTATAATGCATTTGGATTCCCTGAGCATTCTCACAATTAAATTGTGCTATTGAGTTATCAAATATCCCTTTCTTAAGGGATTAGCTCATTTCTGATGTTTTGCATTGGTGTCCCAAGAAGTAATTTTGGACTAAAAAAATTGAATCCTTATTCCAAGGATTTGTTTTAATCTCCAAAGGAATTCTTGGAACATTGGAATAAAACGGTAGGGCAGTGTCTAATCCCTTAAGTAAGGATATCTGATCACCCAATAACACAAATTAGTGAAATTAGCAAGCGGAGGAAATGCTCTCCTGTTCTCATCTGCTTTTTGTATACTCTGAAGCAAGATGATGCCTATATGAAATGCATGACTCCTGATTCCTATTAAACTCAACTTAAAAAACATTGCATATTTAAATAACTTGGTTTATCAAGATCTTGGATCATCAGATATCCCAGAAAATACTCCGGATTTTTAAAATATCTGAGTTCAAGTTTTAAAAAATTCTTTCCATGATGTTACATAACTTCCTTTCCAAAGTCAAATCTGATCATGCTATCCACATGGTTGCTGGATTATGCAAGGGTTAGGCATGACCTTACGCAAGGGTGCTATATGGCAAAGGGCTTTTATGCAGGGTAAATGGTGAGGTTGCTAATCCTTTTAAAACTTTGGGTCCACATAGTAAGGACTACAGTAAAGCACAATGCAGGATAATCTCTTTACCCACACTTATTTACTTAAGGTAATCTAGTCAAGGCTTCATTTGCCTGTCAGAGAAAGTAAAATATTAGCCTTGTGATGTCATGAGCAGGAAGCAGTTCACAACAGAGAAAACTTAGTAACCTTAAGGAGAAAATGAAACTATGAAGATGCTTACAATGTGTTACTGGTAGATTCAGAAAATGTAAATGAAATGGTTTGAAACAGATCTGAAAAAACAAACCCAAAACTGAGTTTATATTTTTGAAACTCATATTCCCAACTGAAACTAAATCTAAATTACTATAAAATCAAACTCAATTTAAATGCACTAATAAAGCATTATTCTTTACTTGCCAATTTTGCACTTATTTGAGATATTTTAATGAATTATATACTGTTTTCTAAAACATACCTAGAATTTTTGAAAAAAAAGTTGTGTTTTTTGGATACCTTAAAATATCATCTAAGTGCATGAAATTTAAGATAAGAATCTTTAGTTTTTCACCTATTTTTCACTGAGCAGTATTCCAAAGAATATCATTTAATATCCAATTCCTATGTACTGAGCACTATCGCCATGTATGTGACATGTGACATTAGTGAGCAGATCAAGCAGTATCTGTGTAAATAGATTTTTATAATGTGGAGCCATCAAAACTTTGTCTAGTCATTTTTTTCCTGGTTTATGCTACACGTGTCAATAATCTCCTTTCTTATTCAATAGAGCAGAGAAGCAGCTAGTTAGAAAAACAATTGTATAATCACTGTGGCCATGGTTTTCTTGAACTGATAGTCCTAAGAAAGTTACAGTTGAAGAGTTAAAAAAATTCCATGAATTTACCCGTTGCATGTTTGAACTACGGGTTAAAAAATAGTGCACACATTTTCAAGATACTTAAAATTTTTGTGGACATCCTTCTTTTTTTTTTTTTTTTTTTTTTTTAGGAGGGTAAATGGTGACCCACAGTGTCTGTCCTTCCTTCCAAGGCACTTAATAGCTTACTCTACATTTCTTTCCCTTCTTTCATTCCTGGTGTTTTTGATTAGGGTGATAAATCCAGAAAGGTTGTTGTTTGGGGAGTTTCAGATAAACCAGTGACTAAAAGAATTCATGTGTTCATTTGCCACCATTAAAATTGTTGAGGTCCAAGCTGCTTCTCATAGGTCCAACATGGGTTCTGGAGTAAGGAGTGTTTGAGTTTACTCCTGGGTGCTGTTATGTATTGATTATATGACCTTGGAGTTGTTACAAGCTTCTGCATTTCAGTTCTTTCCTCTGCAAAATGGGCATAGGAATGGCCCCTACTTCATAGGATAATTATTGATAACGAACTTGCTAATAGATGTGAAGTGCTAGGAAGTCTCAGAGTTCAGTCCCTGGCCAGAGTAAGTCATGATTCATTTGCTTAACAAGTATTTCGTTAAGGGCCTACTGAATGTAAGGCACTGTTGGGGGACACATGAGGCCCATTTGGGATGATATTGTGAAAGATTCTCATCCCACAAGCTATCATTCCAGTGGGGGAAACAGATCATAAATGGTGAACATAACGTGAGGTGTGTTAGCAGGTCTGCGTGACTGAGAAAAAATGTTGAGTGATGTAAGGGGGTGAAAGAACCCGAGTGCACAGATGCAAGTTGCAATTTTTAAATGGGATTAAGTTGGAAGACCTTTAAAAGATGTTTGGGCAAAGGTTTGATGGGGTGAGGGATTTAATGATGTGGATATCTGGGAAAAGATTGTTCTAGGCAGAGGTGGTATCAATGTGAAGGTGCTAATGACAGATGCTTGGGGAATAGAAAGTCACTTGGTGGCCCTCTATGTTCACCCCGTGTCCTGATCGATAGCCCATGAATGGAGCTGAGTGAGCCAGGAGGAGAGCAGAAGAAAATGAATTCAAAGAGATCATGAAGGAAGGGCTGGAGGTATGGCTCAGTGGTAGAGTGCTTGCCTGGCATGTATGAAGCCCTGAGCTCCATTTCCAGCACTGGAAAAAAAATCAAAGTATCAATGAAACCAGATCTTAGGGTGTCATAAAAATGCCTTAAGCTGCCCCCTGCCCCTGTCTTAAAAGAAAAAAACCCATATATATATAAATATGTGTAAACATATATATATGTATATAACTTGGGGGTGACTCTACAACTGAGCTATATCCCCAACCCTTTTTATTTTTGAGAAGGGTTTTTTTTTTTTTTTTTTTTTTTTGTGGTGTTGGGGATTGAACCCAGGGCCTTGTGCTTGCAAGGCAAGCACTCTACCACCTGAGCTATATCCCCAGCCCTTGAGAAGGGATCTTGTTGAGATGCCAAAGTTGGACTTGAACTTGCCATCCTCCTATCTCAGCCTTCAGAGTAGCAGGGATTACAGGTATGTGCCTTACACCTGATTGTCATAAGCCTTTTGTCCATAAAGTCTGTGCAGAGATTCCAAGACTTCCCCTATAGTTTGAAAAGATTCCTTTGGCTGCAGTGTTGAGACTAGAATCGGGTTAGGACTGTTCATCATTGCACTTTCTGAGCCTAGTCCAGAAACTTCTCAAGAATAGGGACTGCGTGGATACTTGATGAACTGGACAGCTCAGCTGCTTCTCCAGTGCATGCATTGCTGCTGGTGTTGCCTTTGGAGCTCTAGGTTTTCTTATGTCATGCACACTTTCTTTCTTGTCATTAGCAGGGTATTCCGGGTGGTGAGGAAAAGTCATATTAGTCACTTTGAGTCAGGGGATGAAAACTCAAGTGATTTTAGGTAAAGCGGTAGACAGAATGTGTGAACTATTGGGTAGACGCTGGAGGGGGAGATGCATGCACATTGGAAGTTTTAAAAACTTCTGTGTTGTCTTTGACTGGGTCACTCTTAGGCCTTCAGGGGTCTTCATGGCATTTAGAAAAGGCAGCCCTCATCTGAGTGGTCACTGCCCTGAGACAGCATGTTTGGCCTGGTAGGAAAAGGACAAGCTGTGTTTCTGTTCCCACTTGTCCCCTCAGCCAGAGATTCTTGTGCAGTGTCCAACCCACACATTCCATCTTCTAAGACATGACACAGCTCTAACAAAACGGTGGAGTTTGTTTTCCTTTTTGGCAGCAGGGGATGTGTTCCTCTTTGCTTGCGTGATTTTCTACTTTGGTGACTCAGCTGCTTTTTCCCTCTTGGCTTTTCTCTCTCTTGTCATCATGGACTTAGTAATTCTTTCTTGGTGTCTTTAATCAAACTCCCTGAAAAAGAATTTGCTAGGCTTGGCTGGTCACCTGTTGGTAGAGAGTGTGTGCCAGGATAACTTGTTAGCTTTATGAGTCAGGAACCCATTCCTGAACCAAGCAGCCCTGTCTTGGGCATGAACATTGCAAACACTGGTAGAGAATATCCCCGCTGCCTGCCATCATGAGCGATGCAATCTTCAGTAGTGAAATTTTGTTCTGAATTACATCTTGGGCACAGTTTCCTGATTTATAGAAAAATACATAATAGTGATAGAATCAGAATTTTCTTGACATCCTGGGGAAGAAACTGAAATAGTGTTTTTGGATGGAGGTTATTCGAGTGTACAGTTCAGTAGAGATTAAATGTGAGATGAATGGTGTCCTTGTGTCACACCTGGTACCAGTTTACGTACTCATCTTATTCTATGTCAATCCCAATCCCAGTCAAAAGTTTTCTCATCTTATTTCAAAACATATGTGTTTCTCTATAATCCACATGCCCTTATCATTTATTTGTTATAATTATTATCATTATGTTGTTACTGGCATCTCATTTTGTACCTCCCCCTGTCTTTAAGCCACTTCTACATCGTCACCAGAGGATATTTTCAGAAAACAAGACTAATCCATGATCACATTACCCTGGACTATGGTGTGCTGCACAATAAGCTCTCCATGATTTCCTTCCTTTTTGACATTCAAGGACTCAACCTGATACGCTCTTGAATCTTGGTTAATGCTCCCCATTTCTTTTCTTTTTTCTTTTTGATGCTAGGGATTGAACCCAGGGCTTTGAATGTGCTAAGCACATGCTCTACCACTGAGCTCCACCCCATCCCCAATCCCCAATTCTCCACATTTTCTTAAACCTCTAAACCTTTTTTTATTGATGGGAAGTTCTTTGCTTATCTTTATTGGGCCAACTCTTACTTGAAGGGTCAAGTCTTTGGGAGGCCTTTTCTTTCTTTTTCTTTTTTTTTTTTTTAAAAAAAAAAACTATATAAGAATATATGCCCCTCTCTCTTTCTCTCCATACAAAAATATTTCATTTATTTACCAATTAGCTTGTTCAAATGATGCTAACATAGAGATTTGTTTGTTTCATCTATCCATCCATCGATCCATCCATCCATCATCCATCCATCCATCCATCCATCCATCACCCATCCATTCATTCATCCCACCCCATCTTTAATAACCTACCCCAGAATTCCCAGGGGATACCAAAATCTTCAGATTTTTTTACTCCATCTACAGAATTAGACCTCTCTTCTGGGTGTCCTTAGTGTCCTGCGTGTCTCTGCACTTAAAATACAACCATGGAGTAATTTTTGATTCCCATGCTGTCTCATCTACTGTACTATGGACTTTCTTAGGACAGTAGCTCGAATACTCACCTCTGTAAACCAAGGATCCACCATTGTGACTGACTACTGAAGGCTGATCCATACAGTGTGCTAAGTTATACAGCTTCCTATGGAATTGAATGGATTAGGCCTTGTTCCAAAAAGTTCACCTACAAAAGGCACTGATTGTTTTTTTTAAGTCAAGTTTAATCCTCTTCTCACACTACTGCACAGTCTATTTGGGAAAAAAGGATAATATTCCTTCTGTCTGTATTTTACTCTTCCAACTCTATTCTTCAAAGCTTTTCCTAGTGTTGATTCCAAAATGTGATCTGATGAAGCACTGTGATCCCAGAAAGCCTAGGAACTTGGGTGACTTTATTTTTATTTATTTTCGAGAGTGTTGCAACACTCTCCAGTCGAATTGATTTCGTATATTAGATATTGAACATGCATTAGCTTTTTGGAAAGGCTGTCCTAGAAAGGATTTCGTGTTTGTAAAGTGCAGTCTATCTGAAGGTTCGGGAAACTTCGGTGTCTTCCAAGCCAGGGAGTGAAGTCCCAGGTTGCAGTCTGAAAGCAGGGTTGTCACCTGGATGCCATTATGTTCTAATCATGTCCCCAGGAATGGCCAAAAGCATTCTGGAAGGGAGCTGTTTCTTTCTCTTTTCCACTGCTTTTTTCCATTAGCTCTCACATGCTATTACAAAAAACAATTCCTCACTGTGGTCAATTATCCAAACTTTCCTGGGTCCTACCTCCCTGCTTTCTCTCCAGCAAGCAGGGCCTCTCACTCTAAGATGTCCACAAGGATTCTTCCAGATGATCTGCTCTGGCCAATTAAGAGTTCTTCTGTCTTTTCCATACCTCTTAAGAAAATCTTCTACCAATGTGTCATGGATTTAAGATGCTCATTTGTTATTTTACTTTAAGCAGGCTCAACATTATAATTTAACAGCATAATGGAATCCCTATTCTAGTTGACAAACACTGTGGTGCAAATGATTTAATTTACTGGCTTAAGCATTAGTCTACATATTATTGTACTGATCAGTCACTGCATACTAAAATCACTCATCCTTAATGTAATGATTTGGTATCCCTACAGAGAATTCCAGTCATCAGAATGTCATTAGATACAGTAAAAAATGAAAATTACTATTACACAGCAGTAAACACTATTAACTGTTAGTTAAAATAGCATTTAATTTAGCCGTGCAAGAGTTTACAAATTTCCACAGTTTACTTGGTCTTCAAGTAATTGTCACCGCAACAGTTAATGACACTTCTGCCAATGAAGTGACAGAATGAGGAGGACCCTGTGATGACCTGGTGTTTTCATCTGGCAGATGCCATATTGTGACAGTGCAGATTGCTTGACTCTCTGGGGCATTTCATTGGTCAGGAAAAGAAGCTTGTCAATGTCCTGAAAGTATGATACAGGGCACAAGAGCTTGTGTGCTTCTGAAATGCAGAGAAGCATCATATTAGGGAGGGGAAGAAATGATCCCTCCCAGGCTGTCTTCTCTTTCTCCATCAGCCCGACTTTGCACCCTGGGGTTCCCAAGGTCTGCTGTAATGCTCATAAACTGGGGCTGCCATAAAATTCTTGCAAGTGTTGCTCCCATCTCGTTAGGAACTGGTTGGAAAGTGTGCTTTTGCACAAGGCTCACCAACCTCAGGCTTACCAATGGCATCAGCTTAAGCTGCAAAACATGCATTTGCCTTCAAATGACCCTTCCCTGTTGTAGCCCCGGTCCAGCATTCCCCAGCTTTAAATAAAATCAGCAGCAACATCTACAATGCCTATAAATGTGGGCACTCTGTGGGTGACTTGGCTCCACAGCTTTGACTTCATCCAAGCTTCTGTGATTCATTTCCTTGTTTATTCCATAACTGCGTGTTACTGAATTTGAGTTCTGTGCCCAAAATGTTGAACTTAGATTTGGAAAGGGACACAGGGGACCCCTCTATACAGGCAGAAGGCAATAAAAGCAGAATAACAGACTGTCCCACTTTCTGCTTTGCTCCTGATTCTCATGCCAACTTGATGGGGAAAACGATAGTTGGAAACGTCCAGGCCTGGTAAGTCTATGGTAGAGGGTGCCCAGTTTGCAGATCTTGAAGAACAGCCTTGGTGATAGGCAATCCTAAATCATTGAAATGTGGCAATAATGTGGCAGGATGTCAGATCCTAGAAAGGGTTAATAGTGTGGTGCCTGCCTGTCACGTTTCACCAAAAAAATTCAACAGAAAATGGAATGGATTCTTTATTACACGTGGCATGGCAGCTTGGAAATACTTGATAGTAAATAGCATGCAGTGTGCAGAAGACACAAATGCT